>NC_067159.1:57433991-57742562 GCF_903995435.1 Acomys russatus | reverse complement strand
CATTTCCATTGTGTCAATTTTTCTTAAGTGCTAATGGAAAATTGTACACAGAATGCACAGTGGCAGCCCAGGAGAAGAGTGGAGCTGAATGTGTGCACTGGCAAGAAATTCTGTAGTATTTTCCAGAAGTCTACTCCAAATAACAAGAGCATAGTCCACACTCAAAGCTTTTGGCTTCTAAAACTTAATTTTAAGACAAAGAACCACATAATGTTTTATTTAGAAACTAAATACCCTGGGAGTAGACTGTCTACTTCTCAAATCAGCCAAAGAAACTCTTTTTCTAAAGAATAACTTAAGAAACTAGGAAGGAAGGGGGCGGGAACGAAGGAGACTTGGCTTGCTGTCATAGGGTGCCGGCTGTGCTGGTGCTAGAATCACACACGTGCCTCTGCTCACACTTAAACAGCAGCAGTTCTGAATGGCAGTACATTATGCTTAAGCATAATGGCTTGGGATAAGGGGTGCAGTGAGTCTGGGAGAGGGGTGCTGCTGGTGGTGGTAGTGGTACTGATGGCGCTGAAGGCTGGCCTCTGTAGGTCTTCCTCCTTGACATGCTCATTGTGGCCTCTGAACCTCAGGTGGCCTGAGAATTACTTGTCATCACTCTTAATAAGATGAAAACAGAGGTTAAGTGTGGACAGCTACAACACCTTGGCTTTGTGTCAACATCTAAGCATGATCATTGGGCTTTTTGTCACTGAAAAAAAGTAAAGTATTTGTATAATTAAATGTTGGAGTAGTTAAAACAACTGAGCTTGTCTTCTGTATACCTTGCTTTGCATTTTCATTTCATTTTGTAACAAGTTATTTTTTTTTTATCACATTCCAGTACAGTGGTAAACAGAGTATTGGAAATGAAGAGAGAGACAGAGAAAGACAGACACACTGAAAGAGACAGAAAGTTCTTTACTACAGACTGTTTGAGAAGAACTAATGTAATCCCAAACATTGTCTGTTCTGGAACCTTCTATTCATAGTCTGTGGAGGTGTCAGGGTTGTCTATACTGAAACCGTAGTTGGCTGGCTTTAGACAAGTTGTTGCTATGGTAAAAATGCAAGTTATCAACCGTGTACTTCATAATTCCTACCCAGTTGATTTTGGGTAAAATTTACCCCAGAGTGATGATCGAAAGAGTGCTCCGGTCTGGGGAAGCCTTCTCTCTCTTCCTACCTCATTGTTGAGGTTGTCTGTCTGTGACATCACTCTTGTAGGTTTGCAGTAAAGATCAAGAGATCGAGTTTCCAGAACCTGACATAGCAAGGATGAGAAAAACACTGCTTTCCCCTCCTTTCCTGGTTGACCATACATAGAATGATCAAGGCAGGAATGGGCTCAAATAGTCCCAACCAACAATTTTAGAAATTCCAATTGATTTCTCAGTGTCATCTTTTGGTAGAAATGCTATATTCTTTTGCTTTTTCTTTTCTTTTTTCTTTTTAAAATAAATGGCAGATTGCTGGGAATACACAGCTGAAGGAGAGATCCAAATCTGTAAGAATTTTTTCTACCTGCTGAGCCCTACTGAAAAGCTATGACAACGAACAGGGATAATATATCATAAGCCATGGCTACAATCTCATCAATGAAATGATAGATAATGATTGTGGGGCAAGCTGTGTGCTAATGATGAAGTCATCCCTGAAGCTTGAAACAGCCTCATGTGGTGAGGAGCTGCATCCTACTGTTCTTCACCTATTTATAACTCAATTATCTGGTGGTGTTGGTGTGGGGGGATGTGTTCTGATTGAACAATAACTGAGCTAAGCCCAAGGCAGAAAAGAATCTGCAAAAATGCATTTATCTCTCATCTTAAATTTGGCTCTGTAACGCATGCATTTGCGTCATCAGCAAACTGTATCTGTGTCTGCTTCCCTTTACTATCTGCATGTGAGAGGGACACTGGGTCTGCTGCGTCACCACCAGAGAAAGCTTCCCAATTTGGGCAAGGAACAAGCTCTGAAAAGAGCAGTCCTGCCTCTGCTGAGATACTGTTGGGGGCCATCACCGCGTTTCAGCTCAGCCTCCACTTACTTCTTCAGTGGCTCACTGGACATGGGAGTGTGCATACTTTTAACACTTCCTTTAACTTGAGCATAATAAATGCAAGTTTCCTTTTAGTGTGTTGAATGTCTGTGTATACACGTAATACAGAGAGGTTCTATACTTAAATTTTATATAACTGTATAAAGTCTAGGATCCACAAGTGAAAGAAAATGTGTGGCAGATGTTTTTATAATACGGAAGTCGGTTGATATCCCCAGGTGCATCCATTTGATGGCAAATGTTGTGATTTTATTCCTTGAAGCTGACATGCCATTGTATGAATCATCTCATTTATCCCTTCACCAATGGCCACCCAGACTGGTCCCACAGCTTAGCCTTTGTGAATGAGCAAGTCCTGCCATGGTGGATGGACTTAGGGTTTCTTAGATGAGTATGTGCTATCTACAGTTTGGTCACATGGTAGCTGAGCAAGAAAACAAATGATGGCAAATGCCGGGAAGGTGAGGACAGATGGACACTTTCAACCCCGACAGTGGGGGTGTGAAGCAGTTTGTCTGAAGTGTCCTCAAAAACAGAAATAGGTTCCAAAAATTTAACAATAGTGACTTTGAGCATTAGCAAATAGTTTTTTAAAAAACTGACAGTTTTAATATTTTTATATCCTATATAACTATTTGGCTTTGATGCCAAGCAGCATCACGGTGTTTGAGAGAGATTGAAAACCCTCAGGATAAATGTCTCCTCAAGGAACATTGCAGCCATCCCTGTGCCTTGTGTTTAGGCCTCTCTGAGGAGCCATTTCTCACTGAGGTCAACAGTGTCACCAAGTTTGCCGTACAAACAGATCCTTAGAGGCACTACAGTCTGAACCACAGAAGAAACTGCGTTAGTTGGGCATGAGCAATTAACATCAGTTAAATAACGGCTCATTCATCATGCTTTAAATTAGAGTACATTTAAATAGTTTTGTGTCCCAGAAGTGTTTAATACATTAAATAAACGATGTCTAAGGCCTTCAAATTTTACTTAAAAATCCCCCAAGAAATAAAACACTAATAGGGAACAATGTTGGAAATCTATGCTCATTACCAAAACAATAATGAGCTAATCAAAAGTTTTTAAAAATATCAAAACAAGTAACTTATTTATTAAAGCTTTGTTCTGCCAAATTCAGTGGGAAGGCAATTATTTGGGACAAGTGGAAAAGGTCACTTAATGTTCCCTAGACATTAATGGGCCACACGCAGAGCAAAGGCCCTTATAGCTGACACTTGGCAACTCCACAGAGTGGCCTAGAGTGGAGAAGACGTACATCTGCCCAGGGAAAGGAGCGGACTTGATGTGGGGCGGGGCCATGAATTTAGCCCCTTGAGTTCTTTCCCTCAATGTCTGTACCATAGTGGGTCATCTGCTATGGTTACAGTGGGTTTTGGAAAGGTCATGGTACCCAACATGCGGCAGCATACCCAAGAATGTTCTGCCCTGCATCTTTCCCTCTGCTTGTTACCACCAACCTCTGGGACACAGGCATCTCCATGCGTTTCCTTCTGGAAGTCTGTAGGCTAAGATCTGTTAGCACATGGTCTTTTGAGATTGGCTTCTTTTGCTCTGCAAATTGCTGTAGTGAATATAAACATGTTTTTGTTTGGATCCCAAGTATTGCGCTCAACTTTCCTTTATGTCTGTCCATGATTGGAGTGTGTGTGTGTGTGTGTGTGTGTGTGTGTGTGTGTGTGTGTGTGTGTGTGTATACATTTGGAGGTCAGAGGACCAAATTGGATAAAATACCTCAGGAGCCCCAGGGGTCTGTTTGTTTCTACCTTCCCAGAAATGGGGTTGCAGGCTCTGCTTGTTATTTTTAAAAAGATGATTTTGATTTGCTGGGAAGATAATTTAGTCTTGAATGTTCACAGAGCCATTCAACTAATGGTACTGTTTCGAAATATGGTGTGGGTGTGGGTGTGTGCACACACCCACATCCACGTGAAGTGTTCCAATTTCTTTCAAAACTTTCTCGATGATGGCTGAAGTATTCAGCCTGTGCAAACACAATTTTTACTTTATTTGAAGCATCACGTTCTTATTAAACAAAGCACCTGATGGTGGCCTCTTAATCAGACGATGTGTAGTTACTAACTGTCTCATCCCTTGACTAGAGGCAGCAGAGGAAAACAGCATTCTGTATTTACTCTTTCATTTGTGAAAAGGTTCATATTGGGTTAAAAATGCAATTACATTTTATAGCAATGAAATGATTTCAACAGGACTGTTAAATCACCCCACACGTAACCAGGGCACTTTACTGCTGGCAACAGCTTGTTTTGCAATTATCACATGGGGCATTTTTTTCCCCTAAACTCTAATTCCACTAGATATTGGTTTAATTTATCAGAGTTTCCCATTATAGAGTTTCCAGGTAGCTCGTCAAGTTATTACTCAGACACAATGCTGTCTGGGTTCTTAAGTATTACAAACTGAATGAACAGAGAAGGACAGAATCATATCTCACCCTAACGGAAGCGGCCTTAAGCTTCTTCTTCTTCTTCTCCTTTCATGGCATCCTGGGGGAGGCCACTGTGCTCTGCTCTCTGCTCTGTATTTGTGTAGCTAGTTAATCCAAAGGAGGCATTTATTAACTTTAATTTCTAAAGCCTGCCTAGCTTCAACGTTCTCTCTTAAGATCATATATTGCTTAGAACTGAAGAAGCGGATGAAGGAGGCCCCTCCTAGGAGGACATCGATGAATATCCCCAAGTGTGGGGACCCATCCCCTCTTGCTTCTCACTATTTTGCACTGTTGGTTCTGGATGTAATACATGTGGGATGGAAAGGGGGTAAAAGTGGCCATCAGGCCTTATGTGGTTGCTTGTGGCGGTTGGTGCACACGGACTTCTGTGGGTGCGGCGGTGTAAATGATACCGATTTGTCTTTTTTCCTTCCTTAAAAAAGTAGTTTCAGAGGTCCAAAGTGGCAAGTGGGTCTCACCAGGGCTGACCTTAGGCAGCTAGGGACAGCCCTCTTCCTGGAAGTCCTGGGGGGCGGGGGAGCAGCTCACTTAGATCTCTAGACAGCATTAAAATAAGAACACAAAAGAAATCGACTGGTAGCAGCTTGCCTTAAATTTTGGCAGCACCAAAAATCACGATCAGACAGAGTTTCAAAGGCACAGAAGTTGGACATTGGTGCTGTGGGTTCAAATTCAGAATAGTTTTAGACCCATTAATGCAGCTTAAGTCACTTTACAGCGCACTGCAATCTGGCATCCTGTGACTGAAGGCTCATCTCTTCCCTTCTGGTCTCCTCTATGGATGTGAACTTGAAGTCACACATGACAAGTACCCTGTCATCTTACGGAAAGCTTTGTCCGGTGTAGTTTCCTGATACCTGTGACAGATTGAACTGGAGAGCAGAGTGGGTCTCTCTCCTAAGTGCCAGGCCCTCAGAGGGTGACGTTGCTGACACAGGTTTCGAGGGGGCATGGTGAACCAGTAGGCTGAGATTTGTAGGTCAGCCAACAGGGCCAAACAGCAGCCACTCCGCACTTGAATGAATCCACTTGCTGTGTGTTTGCCCACTACAGTGAGTTCATGAGTCCCCCCGGAAGTGATAATTCACACCAGCCCGTGCTGCAACGCCACCCCCAGCATGCTGTAGTGAGTTAGATCAGCCATGGTCATCTTTGGAATGTTAGGATTTACAAACATTTCTTCAGAATAAGGCGTGGAATGGCAGGATGGTGAATTGTTTTGCCTGCTTTAAACTGCCCCTAGGCATTACTTCACCTTCCCAAGCCTTAAGGTCTTTATTTTATAGGCTCCCTCTTTGAAGCTTGTGAGGAAAAAGTAAAAAAAAAAAAAATTGCCTATCCTTGGTAAGGGCTCCACCCCAAAATTCCCACATTCAATTCAGCATTATTCTGTATGTTTAATGCAGAGTAGGATAGTAGCCAAAGTTATGCTCAAGAAGAAAACAGTGTAAGATTTCTCTGTTATAGACACCCACAAGCCAGAAGTAGTGTTAATCTAAGACGCCAGTGTTTAGACAGAAAACTCCAAGAAGAAAGGAAAAGAATAACCATGATTCTGTTGTTGTAAGTAGGCAAAGAGACAAGATGTTCTTAAATTACATTAACAAAATACGTGCATTGAGGAGCTCAGAAATTCCAATCTGCTAAACTTTGACTTTCATACTGAAGTTAGCTTTTGCTTTTATAGAGTATAAATTTAAAAGGTGTTCGCTTACAGGAGTTGATTATAGTAGCATATTCTATGTCATTTTGATGCCAGGTGCAGATATTTTTTACAGTTAGTACTGCATATAAGTAGAAAGTGACATTCTAGACTCAGTGTGAGTCTTAACATGGTGTGAACATTTGGAAATATGTGTCCTCTGCCCACGTAAGGCACCAGGGAACCGGAGGGAGAGTCGAGGTGGGGTCAACCGGGATTCAGAACGCCCTGGGGTTTGCTCAGATGTAGAGAGCCACTGTTTCCCCTGATCGCTTGCCATAATTTCCTTTCTGTTGCTGTGATAAACACCCTGGCAAGAAGCAACTTGGAAAAGGTAGGGTCTGTCATTCTGGAAGTGAAGGTAGGAGCCTGAAGCTTCCGCTCCCACCACAGCGCAATCGACAGCAGGGTGACGTGAACCGCTACATAGGAACTTACGCACGAAGCTCGCTTTCTCTGCCTTATAGTCTAGTATAGGCCCCATGAAAGCACGTGTCCACACCTGGTGGGTCTTCCCACTCTAATTAACGCAATCAAGACAAATCTCCCACAGACACACCCACAGAACGACCTAATGGAGACAATCTCTCAGCGAGATTGTGTGTAGTGACAATTAGAACCAGCGCCATAACTGTGCTTGCAGTGAGGTGCCTGGGCGTTGTTCTGTGCCAGGCACGTCTCTTCCTTCTCTTTTTGATCAAGTCTGTCGTCAAGATTGATATTTTTTTCTTCATATGGCAGAGTCGGTTCATTATCTTGTCATAATGTGATAATTCTGTAAAGAAGACATGATGCGTTGGTTCCTACTAGGAGAGAACAGGCCCCTTATCACGAGGAGCGAACACCGTGGGAAAAGAACGCCTGTCTGCACAGAGCTGCAGCTTCAGACTTCTTCCACATGCCGCCGCCCGAGCTGTGCTGTGCTCTTCAGACGCTGCTCCTTGTAGAGCACGCAGCCACGGAAAGCGATGGTTAGACAAAGAAAGATGTGGGAGGAGCCGTTCCTCTTTGGTGCCAATGGCGAGCTCCTCTGGAAGTCGCCTTAGTACAAATGCCGTGGGGGTCACCATGAAGCCACCCGTGAGTGTCATTACAGGTTGTGTTAACCACATATTGTGACTCTTCCTAAAGCATGGTTATAACTTTTTTTCCCCTCTTCATAAGGGAACAAGCTATAGCTTCTGTTTGCCATGGCACATCTGAACCTCATAGGTGGATGACCATATTTGAGCGTGTGATCCCCCTAAGGAAATGGCTGCTGCCATCTCAGAGTTGTCTTCATTGGTAATTTTTAGTGACAAGTGAGAAAAGTCACCAGAAATTGCTGAACATGGATGTAAAGCACTTAGGTAGCTAATGACAAGCCACAACTGCAATGGGCATGCGTGGGTCCTGCTGTACGTCTTCTGTATGTCTGGCATTCCATTTTTATTTTTATTTTATTTTATTTATTTTTATTTTTTGGTATTCCATTTTTTAAATTCTGGAAAAAGTTTATGACAAGCCTTTGTTATTTTCAGCTTACCATGTCATTTTATCTCATCTGTAGTGATGATTTCAAATAAAAACAAGACTTGGTTTTGTCCATGTCAGACAAATTTCACAAGTAGTACTCTAGCAATGTAAAAAGTAGGTTGTGTCCATGTTTGGTCCTTCTCCTCCTTCAGACACCGAATTTTTACTTGTTTTTTGTATTGCACTAGAGTTAGTGTATTTTTAAATAATGATCTCATGCAGTTCGTGCTGATACCAAGAAGTGCCATTCGTGGTGGTGTATTTCTCCACTCTGCAGTTTTCTGCTGAAGGGGAAACCTTCTGCGTTCACCCTTCCCTTCATCTAAAGTAAACCAGAAGATTATTTAGAACCTTGACAACATGTGTAAATATTCAAGTTGTTGGTCTTGATTTGAGTTAAAACAACCTGTCAATATTTCCGTTTTCATCAACAAATTAATGTCAGTGCTTGAACACAGTTATTGTTTCTACCGAATGCCGTTTCCAGATGGTATTTTAAGTCAACTTCAGTTTTTCTCTCTTTCACATTGATTCAAAGTTCCACCTTCAGCTTCAACTCAAGTAAGTATGTGCTCACCCAGGATGGCTCCTTTGATGTAGCTGCAATGGCCTTTCATGCCACTCGCAATGTCCACGTCTGTTAAACATACCAGAGCCATGTGGTTATGGGTCTGTCGTTGCACATGCGTACGACAGAGAAAGAGAAGCACGTGAGTCTTGAAACCTTGTCAGTTGGAGAGTGGCAGCATGGAGCAGATGTGCCCTCCTTGTACCTACTGTCTGTCAGATGTCCTGGCACGGCTCAGGGAAATGCCTTGGCAGACGATGGCAACGTGAGCTGCAGAGTCTAGATTACTACATTCTCCTGGCACCAGAAACATGCCAATTGTATCCTTTCATTTGGAGAACTAATTACATAGAATAACTCTAGGTATTAGTTTTTAAAAGAACCTTCATGTATAGGGAAGCTGCCAAGCTATTCAGTTCGCATGTCAGACCCAATTAAGACCCATCTCAAAAGCCATTAAAATCTGGCCCAACTGTTTAACATCTTTTCCAGTAATTCACCTTTAGATGAAAAAAAATTGTACTTTCCTTTTTTCCCCCTTCTCACTTTTTGTTGTCTAATTAATAGGAACCATTATTTTGGAGAGATGAATTTAAAAGTGGAGTGAATTGCATAGTCTTTGTGTCGTTCTCTAAAGATTTTCCATGCCATAATCAAGGTGAAAAATGCTTATTGCAAATGTTCTGGCTGACAGAATTACACATTTAAAGCCACAAAGTCTGTGCTAACTAGAGAAAACAAAATGTACAGTGAAGATAAAATAAAAGAGACTGGGGCAGGAGGTGACTTACTAGGTAAAATGCTTGCTGTGCAAGCATGAGCAAGCTGGAGTTTGGATACTCAGAACTTTTGTACAAGCCTAGCAGGCACAGTGGCCCCATTGTATCCCAGACCTCCAGAGGCAGAGGCAGGCCATCCCCACAGCAAGCTGGTTAGCTAGATTTGTGGAACCAGAGGGAGATGCTGCCTCAGTATAAAATGTGGAGAGCGATGAGGTTGAGGTCAACTGAGGTCAGCATGGATGTACAACCATAATACAAGCCAACACACATGTGTACGCATATGGACCCCACAGGAGTGCTATAGCTGGGTCTTGAGGTAGGACTATTCCACATTTTATGAGAAGGCACCAGATTGATTTCCAAAGTGGTTGTGGATGTTTGCACTCCCACCAGCAATGGAGGAGTGTTTCCTTTCTCCACAGCCTCACCAGTGTGTGCTGTCACTTGAGTTTTTGATCTTAGCCATTCTGATGGGTGTAAGATGGAATCTCAGAGTTGTTTTGATTTGCATTTCCCTGATGACTAAGGACATTCAGCATTTCTCTAAGTGCTGTTGGCCATTTAAAATTTCTCTGTTGAGAATTTTCTGCTTAGCTCTGTACCCCATTTTTTAATTGGGATATTTGGTTTGGTGGTATTTAATTTCTTGAGTTCTTTATATATTTTGGATATTAGCCCTTTGTCAGAAACTGCACCCTTCACAATAGCCACAAATAATATAAAGTACCTTGGTGTAACTCTAACCAAGGAAGTGAAAGACTTGTGTGGAAAAAAAAAAACTTCTAGTCTCTGAAGAAAGAAAATGAAGAAGATGTCAGAAGATGGAAAGATCTCCCATGCTCATGGATCAGGAGGATCAACATAATAAAAATGGCCATCTTACCGAAAGCAGTCTACAGATTCAATACAATTCCTATAAAAATACCTACACAATTCTTTACAGACCTTGAAAGAGCAATTTTTCACTTCATATGGGAAAACAAAAAATGCCAGAACAGCTAAAACAATCCTGTACAATAAAAGCTCTTCTGCAGGAATCTCCATCCCTGATCTCAAGCTGTACTGTAGAGGAACTAATAAAAATGGCATAGTACTGCCACAGAAATAGGCTGGTTGATTAATAGAATTGAATCAACGACCCAGAAATAAATCTACACACCTACGAACACTTAATTTTTGACAAAGAAGCCGAAACCATCCTTTGGGGAAAAAGATGGTATCTTCAACAAATGGTGCTGGTCTAACTGGATGTCTACATGACAAAAATGCAACAAATAGACCCATATTTATCATCCTCCACAAAACTAAAGTGTAAGTGGACTGAAGACCTAAACTTAAATCTGACACACTGAAGTGGGGAAGAGCTTTGAACTCATTGGCACAGGAGATAACCCCCTGAGCAGAACACCAGCAGCCTAGGCTCTAAGGTCAACAATTAATAAATGGGACCTCGTGAAGCTGACAAGCTTCTGTAAGGCAAAGGACACTCTTAACAGAACAAACCTACAGACTGGGAAAAGATCTTCACCAGCCCTACATCCAGCAAAGTGTGCTGACTATTTACCCCAGATTCCTGAAGGAAACATGGAGCTGGTAGCCACAGGCAGAGCCAGGAAGGTGATTCACTGTGAAGCCATCTCTGTAGCCCAGATAACCTGTGAGAGAGGCCACAGCTGCAGGATCTGAGCCATTTCCTTAAGGACACACAGGTGAATCTCAATCAATTCTCACGGCTTCATCCTGGAAACCCTCTACTGGGTAATTCTGGAGGGGCAGGGAGGCTGCTCAGCCAGTGTAGCACTTGCCAGGAAGTTCAGGTTCTTAGAGCCCAGGCAAATTGCTGTGTACGTGGAAAGATCAGAGGGAGGGCAGCATACACAGAGACACACTCCATATACCACACATCACACATACCACGCCCCAGACACACACCGTATACCACACGCACAGACACATACCATACACCACACACAGATACACACTCCATATACTATACACTATACACACAATACACACAGACAAACACCATTACCACCCCCAGACACACACCATATAACACACACACACAGATACACACAGAGAGAGAGACACACACACATATCATATACCACACACACACACACACACATCACACGACACACACATCACACCACGTATTGCCACACACCACACAAATGAGGAAAAGGAATTCTGAGAGACACTCCTTGGTCTTCATTTTTCTTTAGTAAAAAAGAATGAGCTATGGGCGTACAGTAAGAGTCTCCAGGAAACTCATACACTTCTCAGCCAAGATGCTCCTAGGCACTAGAAGCTAGAACGTTCTATGTTGGAATCCATGCAAGCGACCCTGAGGCCAGCAGCTCCGCCTCCTTCTCAGGCTGCTCTTAGGCTTCTGCAGGGAAAAAATTTGAGTTTCCGTGACTTACATGAAAATGGAAGACAGCCTGGCTTAATGGTTTTGTACTTTCAACAGCGAAGGCAAATATTGCCAGAGAAAGCGTTATCACTTTAGTCCTTAGTCATCTCCATATGGACCACAGCTGTGAATCAGCTCATGTCTTAAATATTCATTATCTGTACATCCCTGTAGAATTCTCAGACTCCTGAACATTTACCACAATGGAAATGCTCAGGACCATAAACTCTTCATAGATAATGGCATCACAGAAAAAAAAAAAAACCCACCTGATATTCAGGCCTGCTGTGAAAAACATGGTGAAGAAGCACTGACACACCATGTGAATATAAAACATAGTCCATGGCAAAAGCATAGGGCACAGCGAGTTATCCCTGTGCCTAAAAGATGCTGTTTTTCCATGTTGGCTTTGTCAGTGAGGATAGTTCTCAGAAAGGAGTTTCTCATAACATCAGATATTTCACATTATTCTTGAAATCGTTTGCTTCTCTGTCACCATATATTAAAAATAAATTCAACTCCAGCCCATAATAATCTTTTTGGTTTAACAGTTGCAGCTATTACCAGGAAACTGGGACAGAGGGGAGGACATCCTATTGGGACTCTAAATGAGAGGAGCAAAGAATAGCAAAGTAGAAGGATCCAGAGGGTCCTAGAAACCTACAAGTAGAACATTATGATAGGCAGATTTGGGCCCAGGGGTCCTGCTCAAACTAAGGCACCAGCCAAGGACAGTACAGGCGGTAAACTTTAAATCCCTATCCAGATCTAGCCAATGGTCAGAACATTCTCCACATTTGAGTGGAGAGTGGGATATGACTTTCTCAAGTACTCTGGTGCCTCACATTTGACCATGTCCCCTGGAGGGGGAGACCTGGTGGCACTCAGAGGAAGGACAGCAGGTAGCCAAGAAGAGACTTGATACCCTATGAGCATATACAGGGGGAGGTAATCCCCCTCAGGAACAGTCATAGGGGAGAGGAATAATGGGAAAATGGGAGGGAGGGCAGAATGGGAGGATACAAGGGATGGGATAAACATTGAGATGTAACAAGAATAAATTAATAAAAAAAATTTAAAACAAACAAACAAACAAACAAAAAACCCAGTTGCAGCTAAAAATTGCCAGGTCCAGTTTAACTTCTTCTCAGCCTTTCTTGAAGATGATTAAGCTCACACGACTAAAGTCCGGCTCACCAGCCCACAGGCTACGGGGAAGGAGATCTCCCACTAACAGGCCTCAGTCAAGAGCTCAAAAAAGCAATGAAAGAAAGAAAAAGAAGAAGAAAAACATGGCCCTCACTACCTGCCTATAACAAGAAAAAAGTACCTGGCGAGGCCACTTGACGAGGTTGCTTCTTTGTTGTGTGGTCTAGGAGCTGAGGGTGCTGCCGGGGTGGCAGGTGCCGGTGCTGCCTGTGTGCACCGGAGTTGGAGCCACATTTGAGCTTAACGGGGAAGCGTTGTCATGTCTTTTAGGACCCTGAGCTTATGTCTGGGCACAGTTAGCAGAAAAGACTTTAGTAGAGAGAAGCAAATTCTACCCAGAAGAGCAAAGGGAAATGGCTGCTTAGTGACTGAACAGACAAGGCAAATTCAGCCAAATGCACCCACTTCTCGTGGACCTCCAGTGTGGGGCCATTTGGCAGCAGGGATTGCTGAGTCTGTGCAGGTGTGAGATGTGAACAGACCCCAGGCCAGGCCTCGGTTTTATACATTAAAACCTGCACACTGCTTTCTCTACTCTCTCTTTGGTTTTGCAGTTAGAGGATTTCCACTTTAACACAGGTTTTGAAGAAATTGGAGCTATATCCTAGAGTCTGCAGGCCCTGAAAGGAGGAGGAGGGAGCCTCTTACTTCATCTATGACGAAACATTTTAAGGCAGATGCTCCAAGTGAGACTAGCCACTGAGATGTCAGCCTGTTAGGTATGACAGCTAAAAACACATTGCTCAAAAATAGCTTTTAGAAGACTATAGGGAAATAATATTTTTAAAAAAGATTTAAAATAATTATTTTTAATTGGTTGTAGGAGCACGTGAGCTTAGGTACCTGAGAATTCTCAAGGCATGATATTCCAAGGATGACACTTAGTCATGATCTTATTTGGAGGAAAAGTAGGAAACATTGAGAAATGAAAGAAGAAACATGAAAATAAATGTAGGCCTGCAGGCTCTGCGCAGGCCAGGTAGAAAGTGCTGGGAGTTTGTGAGTGGTTGATGGCTCCCTTTGCTGGCAGGGGGGAGAAGAAGGTCTGTGAGCTTGCGCTCTCCCAGATTTGTCGCAGTGTACACTGACTGGGGAGGATGCTGAGTTTTGGCCAAGTGACAAAGAAAGGCACTGGACAGGAGTGGATTCCATGGGGACAAAGAGAAATAAGCATCCGACCAACCGTGTGGTGTATGTGCTTGTGAAACAAGAGGTGGTATCTGGGCCGTAAGCTAAAATGACTTTCATTCTCTTGAAAAAAGGAGTATACCATGAGATTATATTGACTGTGTCAAATCTTATGTAAAAACAAATGGCTAACTTCTACGAACGAGTTTTGAATGAGCAGAGGGCACTGTTCAAATCCTAACTCTAGTCCTCCTGAGTCTTGTGAGTTTGAGTGGGCTCTCATTTTCTCTGGTCTTATTTTTCATATCTGAAAAAATAGAAATAATAGTAGGATTTATTGCTCAAATTGTATGAGGGTACAGTGAATAGACACAAAATGATTACATGTAGTAAGTAATAAATATGGAGCTGTTATTAATAAAAAAGAATATATTTTTTTAAAAATCCCTTACAGGTGTAACTAGTTGCTTTGGTTGTAGTCAATTGCAGCTGCAGGATTGCTGGTGACCAAGAACATGGCTTATGCTGTCCTTTAGAAGAGTTTCTAAAACGTGGCAGAGTGTGTGTGAAGTGGTGCTGGTCTGGGAGTGAGTTCATCCTGACAACAGAGCGTTACACTAGGCCTCGTGTAGTCGTACACAAACTAGAAAGCTGTGCCACCACATTGCAAGAAGTGAGTGGCGAGAAAGCGAGAATTTCTGAGTACACACACTGCTTCATTGTAATGTAGATGTGTACATTTCCGGCGGGGGCGGGGGGGGGGGAGGAAGACCCCACACAAACTCAGTCTTCCTTCTGTCAACATTCCCAGGCATCTGACTGAAAATATTGTCTACCAACAGGAAAGACATATTTCCCAAAACAAATTTGATCCCCAAACTAAAAGAAAGTCTGTTTTTCTCCATGTCAGCTCTGAGAGCAGGTGCTGCCTTCTCATTAACTAAGTCACAAGATGTTCCTCATGCTAAAATCTGAGCAAAGGAAATAGAAACAGAAATTGTGGTTCACTTGGATGCCATTTATTTATTTGAAATTACCCAGAATGCGGCCTGTCCAGCTTGCAAGCTTGTCTTCCGCACCACCTACTGCAGTGGGACTTTGTGTGTGTGTGTGTGTGTGTGTGTGTGTGTGTGTGTGAATTTTGTTTCATAAAGGACAACAGTGTGAAACAATTTCAAGTCTCCACCAACCATTTCTTAAGGAGTCTGTTAAAAATGAGCTATTGACCCTGTTTTTTGCCAGGTCACTTGTCAACTGTGTCCGCAGGGAGATGTGGGGTTTCTAGGCAACCATTGTCTACATCAACGAAGGTACTTAGAAAGCTACACAGGAGCTCTATGGCCCTATTAGGTATTTTGGAACAATCAGGGAGCCTTTGTTCTTTATTGTTACCCTGTTGCAGTCTTCAGGGATTATTTTATAAATCCCTTTTCTATGCTAAACCCCCTACACTCTTAGGAATTCCGTGGGCTTGCAGTGCTTGTTTAAACACAATTCTGAGCTGCAGGAAGTGTGAGTCAGGCTTGGTTAGTGTGAAGTTAACATTTTGAGTGTTTAAAAGGTCAAAATTAATGAAGCTCGAAAATTCCCAGTTTCACCAAGTAATTCCCCAAAGCTTTTAGAAATGCACTTGAAAGGGAAGAGAGAAGCCAACCTGTGGGCTCCTCAGCCCAAGCAGCCAGTCAGCTCCGGTGATGGGGGCTTGCCATTCTGTCATCTGTGTGCTGGAATGTAGGTGAAGAAAGCACTTTATCTCATCTGTTAATCATGCTTCTTGTTGTTGATGTAAAGTGCCTATTTTTCACTAAGAACAATCCAAAGATTTTTTCCTTAATTCTTTTAACAAATGCAGTTACTTTTTTTTTTTTTCCAAACAGAGCAGGCCCAAGAAGTGATGCAGTCCTTGTGTTATGTTTTTAAACCTCTTTCCACGTGCCTCAGGCCACTGCATGGAGGTTTCAGAGATGAACAAACATCTTTACGGTATAGAGACTGCAGCATGTCAGGTATGTGAATAACCTAGATTTTGGTGTGTCAGTTACTGGAAAAAAGATGATCTTATCAAAGGTCAAATATTGGCGATTTAATGATGTCAACTGCTTTTACAATTTTTGGGGGCAGGGGCAGGGTCTCACTATGTAGACCACCCTGGCCTTGAACTCACAAAGACAGAGCCACCTGCCTCTTTCTCCTGAGTGCAAGGAGCAAAGGCTCATGCCTCCACGATCGTCTGCTTTCATGCGTATTACAATCTCAGAATTTAAGGAAAAATTTTGCTGCAGTGAATATGACTTTGTTTAGCGATCACTGCCTCAGGTCATCTGACCTTCACTTGTGGGAGTCTCTGAACCTTTCCCAGCGTTTGAATTCTTCCACATTTCGTATAAAAGATGCTAAATCTCTGTTAGATGCAGAAGCAGCTGCCCTTGCAGATCACGGTTCACAATCCAGCTGGACTCCCTTCACTCCAGCAAAAGCGGTTGTGCTATCATTAGCACATTAATTCCAGCATTCTAACCGTGGAGGCGTGCATTTCTGGACTGTCCTGTTTTCTGGCTGTGTCACTTTTCCGTCACCCTTGATAGGGAATTATCCTGCTCACTCCGAGCATACACGATGTCATGCTTTCCAAATAAAAGTGACATCTGTAGGATTTGCATCACATTCATATTCTGAGGACAAAACATAAATATATTCCCCCACATTGCACATAGGATGTAGTTAAGTCTCATATCTCATGGGAGCATTGGAAAGTGAAAGGATGGCTTCTAATCAATAGGTGCACACACACAAATAAATCATATGTGGGTGTATAAATAGGAATACGTATGTGGATACTTGACGCATAGCTTTCCCTCTTCCGAGGCTAGCGAGGAGTGACACAGTGGAGAGGATTGCACTCCATGTTTGGCTCCAACATTCCGTTTTGCAGATGGGCTATCTCCTGCAACATGAAACTACAGTGGTGACTTAATTTATTATAATTTATTCAGGTTACATCCAGATTGTTTTCCTTTTGCTCCCATCTTCCCATTCCCACCCTCTCTCTCTCTTCCACCCTATTCCCCTCCCCTAGACCTCAGACAGAAGGGGCCTTCTCCCCCACCATACACCACAGTCTATCAGGTCTCGTTTGGATAGCCTGCTTCCCCTTCCTCTGTGTTCTGCCAGGCATCACCACCTGCCTTAGATAATTTTAAAACATTGTGAAAGCCAAGGCACTGATGTCTAGCGAGGGTTCTTATAAGAAATTAAGCATTGTGGTCCATTTCAATATGCTTTGGATAGACTTAGTGCTCACCAAAAATTTCAGGTAATCAGGAAAACTACTCACCTGTTTTTGTAGCAGCTGGGTTGCCTGGCCCTTCCAGTCTATTTTAGGGATGAGAATTACAACATGCTATGTGAGTTATGAGATGTCTCAGAAAGGAAGGAAGGAAGGAAGGAAGGAAAGGAAGGGAGGAAAGGAAAGGAAAGGAAAGGAAGGAAGGAAGGAAGGAAGAAAGGAAGGAAGGGGCATCTAGAGCCCCTGGATACATGCCAGAAAAGGCTCTGAGCTATATGGAGCATGGAATCTAGGTAAAGTATAAACTGAATAGCAGGGTGGGGACTTGGATTCAGGGTTGTTGACACCAGGTGACCAAGAAGATGATCCCTCAAGAACCCAGCCAAGGGGGACTAGAGAGCAGAGAATTGTGATTAGGGCTTTCAGAGCTGGTACCCAACCATGCAAGGCCCCCTGAGGTGTTAGGCTGGTGGGACTGTCCTGAGGTGGGTGGATCTCTTGTTCTTGCAGCAGGGTGGTGCTTCTAGGGGGTAGCATGGACACTATTTTTTTTTTTTTTTTTTTTTTTGTCTGCGGATACCTTGGTTTGCTTGCCAGTTTGCTATGTGTATTTGTAACGCTTTAACTTTGGAGCCATCTGGGGAAAGTGTCTATGAGCATGGAGGCTCACACCTCTTAGGGAGGTCAGAAGAAGGGCACATAGTCTGGTCCATGGACATTTTAAATGAACTGCTCTTGGAATCGTGTTTCCTCAATATCCGCACTTAAATTTTTTCCCCCCTGATAGCTGACAAAAGAGTTTTTATTTCCTGGTATACGTAGGTAACGTTGAAGTGTCAGTGTTCTGACCTGTTGTGTTTCTTCATGCTCTGACCTCAGGCGTCCCAGCTGCTGCTTCTGTCCCCACTGTGCAACTAAATTTAGGACAGACATCCAAAGGGCGACAAAGGGAATTAAAGAAGTTTGGTGTGTGCTTTCCCAGAACTGCAGTAATGCTTGTATTTCTAAGTAGCCTATTAAACCAATTTGATGTTTTCTTTGACCCTTTGGATAGCTGCAATTTATTTTTAATTTTTTAGTAAGCAGTGTGTGTGTGTGTGTGTGTGTGTGTGTGTGTGTGTGTGTGTGTGCGCGCGCACGTATCTGCACATGAACGCAGTGCCTGCAGAGTCCAGAAGATGACATCAGATCCCTTGAAGTCAGAGTTACAGGCAGCTGTGAGACATCCGTTTGGGCGTTTGAAATCAAACTGAGCTATCTCTCAAACCCCCAACATCCCAGTTCATTTTGTTGTGATCACAGATAGGCCGACTTAGATAAAAAGGAATTTAATCCGTCACTCTTGTGGGATGGACTCCTTTATATATCACAGTAGTGTCACAGAGCAGGCTTTGTTTGGAAAGCAAGACGTGTAAAAGAGGTGGCACTTGGATGTCCTGAGAGCTGTACTTGCTCCCCACTGTTCTGTGCTCATGCTGACTTGTACAGGCATTTGGATTGTCAGTTTGCATGATCATTGGATTTTTGTCCCCAGGCTCTGCCAGTGCCAGTGATAACTCTAAGGAACGACCTACTCCAAAACGTTCTTTTTGAACAAATGCTGCACATACTGCCAGACCTTTAGGGGATCCTAAGAGGTCTAGTTGGGAGCCCTTGAGAGCCACAGCATTCAGGTTCTCACAGTGTGTTCCTATGCAGTGAAGGGGAGATGTTGGACAACGGAGGAGCGGGCCTGAACTAGCATGCCATTGTTTTTCTTAGACTAAAAGAGTTCAAAATGAGTCACATACATATTTTAATTGATAAACTGACTTTATATTCACCTATTGGAAACAGTACGACATATTTTACATCAGATTATGAAATATGGATGTTTTACTAAAGACAGGAAGGGCATTTTCCAGTCTTTAAGTAAGTACATTTCAGAGGATCTTAAGGCAGTACCATTTATCCATACTCATATCTATTGAAATACTGTACACCCATACACTTCAATAAATAGTTAGAAACCTGACCTCTTTTTTAAAATCATTTCTGGATTTCAAAAAAACAATTTTTTTATTGAAAAGATTAAATAGGTGACTTTCAGCTGTGTTACAAAGCTAAGCACAATGGGTAAATTAACAAGTATCCAGTAATTTGATCAGTATCATTGATTGACTTTGATGGTTCATTTGCTCAGAGTGCTCAGACTTCCCAGCTTGGGGTACTTCTCTATGAGTGTGCAGTCTTGTCCTGAATTATCTGGGTAATTCTCCCTCTCCAGTCTACTTTCTAGACATAGCACAGATGTTTGGAGAAGATAATTTTCAGTGGAGTTACGAACCCCAAAGTGACTTTATGTTTGAAATGCTCTCTCTTCAAATCTCAGCGTCTGCACAAAGCACTCAGTACTGTGGCCTGGGCAGTGCTGATCATTAAATAAACTCTGCCCAGCAGGGCCTCAGGGTGTAACAGGCTTAGGTTTGGAATAAGATCATTGGGAAAAGCATTAGGCCATTTGCAGCTAAACTAAGCACGCAGCCGCAGCGGCTCATCAGCAGAAGACCCCCCTCTCCCCCTCTCCCCTCCTATCTCTTTGCTCCCTTCAGTCCTTTTTTTGTTTATCCCCCAATCTCTTTCTTCCTCTCCTCATTCTCCTTTCTCAATCACTACTTTCTTTTCTTCTTTCTTTGAAAATTTAGGGGCAACAAAAGGAATCCCACAAATGGATATTGTGGAAAACAGAACGCTGAAATGAAGAGCTAAAGAAATTGTTGTAGATCAAAGGATAAATTAACTTTATAAAACTGCTGTTCTGAAATTGCAATGATCTTGTACAGTCAGGACTGATAAAATGGAGTAATCAGACATTTCTGATGCCTGTAATGTAAAAATCACCTACTTGAACATTATATGCGATACATTCACACAAAAAAGCAAATACTGTAGCCTTATTTGAACAATACTGAACTCATAAATACTCATGATTTCACTCTGTCCAGGCGCCTAAGGACTATGCTGCTGTAATACAGAAAAACATAGTGGATGCCTCCTCTATTAAAATGTCACTCAAGAAAGTCTCCTCTAACATAAAGTCAAATACGTGTAGCTACTGAGCTATGACTGTCCTTTGTCACACTCTATGGAAAAAACACCAGACTCCACGAATTCGGAATCATGACAACACGTAGAACATTTGGTTCATCTGTAATTTATACCTCAGTTTACCTCACATGTACCCTACACACCTTACACAGAGGAGGCATCTTTTAACTCTAGGGAAACGGTCACTGTATAATACGCATTCTCCATCTGCTTCTGTCCCCAAACAATGGTTCAGGTGGCCAACACTCCATGGTAGCACCGCTATCTCTAATAAGTAGGTTATTGTGGAGTGTGCTACTTTAAAGCTGCAATACAAAGAAAAACAATTGTTATTTGCTCACTAATTTCAAAAAGAAATTTTAGTAGCAAATCATCTAGAAATTTAAGTGCCATAATTTTCAAAATTCACTTTTAATATATCAGTTAAAACGACAAAAATTTATTACAGCTAGCAAATTTAATTATCATGCCACATTATTGCCATTTCATGGGAAGACTATGTATTCATGTCCCCTCACTTATGATTTATCTTCCTAATTAAAATAGATTTATGGTATCTTTTGGGTCTAAAATTTGTTCAGGGAAAAATCATAATTTTAAAGCCATCCTTCTAGGGCAAAACATGAACTATCTAAAATAATGACTGTAAAAGTTCTTGTGTGTAGTTTTAAGAGTAGGTCTTTAGTTAGGGTGTGCAGAAGGTCACTATAGAAACCTACACGTGCTGAAATTGGCAACTTCGTCAGACCTGAAAAATGGCTTTCAAGGCTCTGGTCTTTCTTTGGTCAAAAGCAAGACCACAAGCCTATTCCTGTAATATAGTAGTTAGACTAACAGCATTTTCCTTCAAAAATGTAGTTTTGTTTTTTAAATAGAAAAAATGCAATATTCACAATCATTTAGTGGTTAATATATCCCATGATGCCCTTCTCTGGTGTGTCCACTGGGTTGAGTCTCACATGTGTCCCGGTAAGATGTAGTGAAGCAAGGTGAGTCTTCAGTTTTGGCATCGGCTTAAGTGGAAGTGGCTACCAAAATCTTGGTGAAGAATTGGTTACTGTAAGGGCTGAGCTGCTGTGCATGGATGCACAATGCTTGTCAAAATTTAAAGAACATAACATGCATTCATATCAGCCTAATGATGGGAACTCAGATGGAAACTCTGAAGGGTCTGTCACAGTGACTCACTGGTGTCCACGCCGATGTGTCTGAGCACTCACAGCCTCCTGTCTATTGGGTGACAGGACTGTGGGTTCATATAGAGAGGCCGTCAGAGGACAGAGACCTGAACAGCGTAGGAGACTGCTGCGTTGCCAGGGGCCACTTGCACAGGTTGTGTTGTCCCTTTTACGGGTTATGCTCTCTCACTGTGGCACTCACATTTAGCCTCAAGCCCAACCATGTTACTAAACTGTTTTATCAAGAGATGCTGTGGGCAAAGTCCTCAGGCCCTGTGGGTAATGGCTGAACACTGCCTAACAGCTTCTTGGCCCTTAGAAATGGGGTGGAGTTTATTCTTATTAGTGTAATATACTTTAGCTTCCAAATTGCAAGGTTTAGGAAAAGATGATGTGTTTGTCAGCGACGACGATATTATTGTTTTATGAAGGCACACCCATGCTGAACTCAGAAGGAGAAGCACAGCAAGTTATAGTACAAGGCTCATTTCCAAAACCTGGATGGCATGCGAGTAGGGACATCTAGATATGTGTTATAGTTTGAAGAAATGATCTGAAGGCAATATTGTTTGATTTTTTTATCAAAAAAAAAAGAAAAGAAAAGAAAAGAAAAAGAGAATGCATCTTTGTAATGTGGGTTGACTCACTGAAACAGGGCGTGGGGCCCTTGTATTGCAGCCTTAAAGTATCATGTGATCACTGCAATATGTGTCATGTAAACTACAGCCGGAGGCCTAGCAGACAGCAGACCGCGACTGAATGCTTCTGAAAAGTTGTAGGTTACAAACATGAAATCACAATTAATATCCTCTAAAAGTAAGTTCAGAGCTTTCACATCTTTAAAAAAGAAAGAAAGAAAGAAAAAGGGACAATGTGCAGTGCCTCACAGGGTCGAGTGTCTAATCAAAAGGAGAGGAGAATGAAAGTATTTACACAACCAGCGATTCCACAGGCGGCGTCACCCGGTTACAGACAGCCGATTGTATCCCACGCTGCTTAAACCTAACTGCACCAGATTGGACCCAGCCACTCGCACTCTCAGGGACTCCTTGAAAGCCTTTCATGGGTCTTTAGGTTCACTGTAGGACGGCATTCTTCAGGTAGACTATACTGACGGCAGAGGATAGTGTCAACACAAGGCTCCAGCAGGAGAAGAGGTCGCAGGCGCTCCCAGTAATCCCATACTGGGCTGTGCTTGGAGCTGGAAAGGAACGGAAAAGAGTCAGTCAAATTCAGTTCTCACCTTCTGGTGTTCTTGACAACACCCAATGGGATGAGCTGGGGGTGGTGTTGGGGACCGAAGGGTTAGCCTCACAGTGCCTGTTCGCATTAACCTCTCTGAGGTCAGTTTTCTCAAGCACTGATGTAATCCGCCTGGCAAAGCTGTGCTGGGAACTGGAGATGAAACACATCTCACTGGACCAGAGAGATGCTGGACTCAACCAAGGACCCTGACATTCACACTCTTCTGTGTCCTGTAATTATTTGCATTCACTGGCAATGTTCACTTATGCATACACTTGTGAAGCTTTCGTCAGTCAGCCAAATACTAAATTAAATAGTGAAAAACATTCATTTCCAAGGACTTTGTTTTGTATGTGTGTGTGTGTGTGTGTGAGAAGACATTTAAACAACTGTATTACAATCCTATATGCAAATTCTACCGATAGAAAAATTATCATATGAAGCTGCCTGGACAAGAAAGAGTTGCTTTAAAGATGTTTTATTAAAGGGACCTGCTCTTTAGATGCGGTGCGTAACCTGGTAACAGGATGAGGAGACTATGAACAAAATGCTGGGGTCTCCATGTAGTTTAGTCTTGCTGGGCCATGAAATTTAAGGCTGAAGGAGTGGGATTGAAAATGCAGCTCCAGGCAGGTAACATGGCTTGTAATGAAAACAAGAGCTTAGTACAGCCTAATACATAAGGAATGTACGTAAGTACATAGTACATAAGGAATGTCCAGCCTGCGTGGGAACAGTAGAATGTGCGGTGTAACACACAGAAGCCCTGAAGAATAACCGGGCTTAGGGCACGGCTGTTGCAGCTCTTGGTAGGTAACTTTGTGGCTTGGGCTGTGTAGACCTGCTGCTCCTGAAGGTGAGCATCCCAGGTGTTCACGCTGGCTTGTGGCTGATTCTCGTTCATCACAATATAATCGCAAGAACAACACTCCTGCCAGCTTGCTTCTAACTACGTCCTGCTAAGGACGCCTCCGTTCTAAGTCCTATGTGCTTGTTGAAATCGAATCCTTGCAAGAAGGGCACACATTCCATCCCTAAGTCTACAACTCAAACCCAGGAGGAGTTTCTGTGGCTCTGAACTTGAATCACCAGCAGTACAGTTTGAGCAAAATCTTCATGAAGGACGAGGCCGTCATGTAACAAAAGTAGTAATTACGTTCTTATACCTCTTATAGGGGACGAGAGAGACACTGGGCCCCACAGTGGGTGCGTGGGCCACGCAGTGAATGCTGGTTCCTGCAAAGCAGTGATGGAGCAGCATCTTTTGAACACGCCGAGAACAGGATGCAAGAGCAGCTTCTGAGGTGAGCACGTCTCTCACTAGTGGGTGTTTTTAATGGAAGGAAGGGCGGGGGGACCTGAGTCTGTTGCTAGCAGAGCTTTTCAGTATTTGATACTTATTCTTAAAATATTAGTATGTCATTGTTAACATGTAATTTAGAGTTGCTGTTTTCAAGAATTTTGAGTGCGATGAAACTAACAGTGAAGGGACAGTAGTGAAAAAAAGAAAAGCACAGAAAGTGGCTTTGTGAAGAACAAAAGAATTTAGAAGCTAATTGCATAAAGTAAAGGAAAATTATTTTGTTATCATCACATATTAGGGAAGAATCCACATACAATGTGAAAGACCCTCAGAAGGCTTGTCTGTTTTCTCACATACCAAAGTGCTCTTTAACTTTTGACCAGTCTTTCTGCGTAGCATCATATAAATCCTCTACAGTCCCGCTACCATTGTACATTGCAAATATTTGTTGATATATTCATTTCTAGCATTATTCATATTTCATTTATGTTTCTATTGCCCGAAACCAAATCTAGACACATTAATGGATGCCCGAGAAATGCTCCAGGGAACAACTCAGCTGAATGAGGAATTTGCAGTTTCGGTGTATATGTCGTCTTGCCAAATGGGCTCTCTTCTGAAGCAACTTACATCCTAGATCATAAATGGACACGCTTCCCCCCACTAATTCAGTATGGCTTTATTGAACTAGTCACCAGGGAAAATATTAAGTGACAGAAATATAATGGTAAGTGCTATAGATATGGCCATGAGTTTACCCAATTCTACACACTCCCATGTAAACTCCTGTTTTCGCATCTATTTGAGAGGTCCATCTTTTTTCCTACTGCCCCATCTCTTCTTCAACTCAGATCACCTTCCCCCCTTAAACATGACAAAATATCATCAATCAGCTATTTTTAAATTAATTAGTTTACAAATAAAACAACACCCTTGATGCCACATAACAATACACTTTTTTATTTTAACTTGTGAATGAAATCACAGCATGATTAGAGTAAAACAGTGGCTGCCTGTCTCCTTGTCGGCCAAAATAGCTGCAATCAGAAAGGCAAAGATGGAGGGCAGTTAGCCAAAGACTGCAATGTCTCATTCCTAACTGCACAGGCAGATGTCACCACTTACACTTCCCTCCCTCCCTTCCCCTCCCTCTCTCGCCTCCCCTCCCTCCCTCTCTTTCCCTCCCACCTCTTCTCCCCATCCCCAGGGATTGAAGCACAAAATGTAATGTGAAGACCAAGCTAGTGGACTCTTTGCTTTCCTTCAAGAATAGCTTACTCTGGCACTGATGAGACGGCTCAGATGGTAAAGGCTCTCTTGATGCCAAGGCTGAGGCCCAGAGTGCAGTCTCTGGGACCTGCATGGTAGAAGGATGGGACAGACTCCTGCACATTGTCCTCTAATATCCACACTTTGCCATTTTAAAATTTATTTTTAATTTAAATATTCACTTACATCCCGATCATAGCCCCTCCCTCGTTTCCTCCTGGCCCCACTGTCCCACTCTCTTCTTCTATCCTCCCTCCCCTCCTCCTCAGAAAACAGGGAGCACCCCCCCCCCCCGCAGCCAACCCACCCCAGCACATCAAGTCGCATGAGAATGAGCTCATCTTCATCTACTGAGACCAGGCAGGGCATTCTCCATTAGGGGAAAGTGATGGAAAAGCAGGTAACAGAGTCCATGTCATAGGCAGTACTTGCTCATCTTACTAGGGGACCCATATAAAGATCAAGTTGCTCATTGGTTACATGTGTGTAAGGGGCCTAGGTCCAGTCCACACATGTTCTTTGGTTTGTGATTTTGTCACAGTAAGCCTCCCTGGGCCTAGGTTAGTTGACTCTGAGACTGAGGGAATTTCCAACCAATGATTGGCCCAACTTGAGACCCATCCCATAGGAGAGAGCCAACTCCTGACACAATCCATGGCACTCTGCTATGTTTATGACAGGAGCCTAACATAACCCACCCAGCAGCTGATTGAATCAGATGCTGAGACTTCCAGGCAAGCATTAGGGGGAACTTGGAGAGTCCTATGGAAGAAAGGGAGGGAAAGAGAGAAGACCAGAAGGGACATGCCTTGTACAGACTCATGCAGATCAGATGTTTTTCTTCCAGCTGATCACGCAGTAGATCACACGGGAGGAAACCCCCACATGTCATAAAGACAGCCCTATGAAGGTCAGTGACGAGGCCAACCCGGGCTGGCATTGACCTGAATTCTGTTGAGCCACCCAGGGTTCCTCTACAGCTTGCTGAGGAGAGAGATCAAGTGATCAGAGGCTGAGGTGGGCTTTGAAGGGCTCCTGATTTATGTGAGAGGTTGATCTGTTAAAAATGATCATCTGATGACTCTGAGGTTGACATGTTTACTTCAGGGAGCAAGAGACCAATGCCACTTTAATTTAAAAACTTCCGGATTCCCATTGCCTCCTGGGGGATGGCTACACTTTGTTCTTTGTTCTCCCCGTCTCCCCATATCTCCTCCTCCTTCTCCTCCTCCTCTTTTTTTTTTTTTTTTTTAGGGTAAGGGTCTTAATAAGGCTAAGCCAAAGCCTTCATCCAGGATCACAGGCCTCTGTTTCCTGGCTATAGACACACACTCAAGCTTTCTTCCCCTGAATACATGGGCTTTCTTACCACACCATGGCATGTGCAGAGGCATCAGAATTAAGCCTGCACCCTCATACCCTCTTCCACATTAAATACCAAGAGCTACCCGGCCCCCATCAGACTTTTAGCTCAGCTGACCTCCCCTTCAATAGAACAAGCATATTTACTTCATTCTTAATCCACCTGGGTTAAATCAGTGTTTTAAAAACAACAAAAAATGTTCTCTACTTTATCTTACAAAAACCAGCAACTCCTCTGAGTTTGAGTTCTTGGGTTCTTTGAATCTTGCTTTAAGTAGTTCCCATTAGCCTGCCTAGTCATCTATCTATTCAGCAAATGCGGCCTGTTCTGCTCCGCCTCCCTGTTTGCCGTAGACACCAGCACATGGGGTTTTCAGGGAGCCACCATCACAAGCTGGCTACCCTCTCAGGCAGAGAGGGAGGTGCCCAGCTTGCATGGTGTGTGGGTCTCTCTGTCTTGTGGACAGATGGCATGCCCTAGGTTCTAGCTCACTCAACGCACAGCATCTGATCCCAGTGAACATTCCCAATCATGTTGGCCACTTTGTGCTATTTTCCACCTCAGCAGTTTCTCCTTGTATTGCCCTAGTTTTTATGAAAGAGCGAATGTAACTGTAAAATACTTAGTTTTGGTTCAATATCAATTACTTGCCTAGGCAATTGTCGAAACTTTACTCAACTAGCTCTGAGTCTATGTTTAAGATTCCTGTTATAACCTTAGGCCTACCTTAAGTTGCATGAATTCTGCTTCTGCAAGACAAAACTGGCCTCAGTTTCTATTTTCCTGAGGAAGCTACAACTTTAGTGGTAATTGAATGATTTACACCTAATTAGGTCTCATGCAAAGGAAAATGATTAATGGATACCCAAAGTAGTGCATACATTAGATACAGAGAAAGCCTGTACCATTAGGGGGGTCAGCCTGGCAGTATAATTCTGCCTCACTGAAAATTGTTTGCTCAAAGGAAAACTTTCTCCTCTCTTATCCAGTGTCTACTCCTCACAACCGCAGGGTGCAGGCCTGCCTGCAGGCTCTGATTGCAGGTGTGTACCACACTCAGGGTTAAAGCAGTTATTTTCACACTTAATCTCCCAGCTGTGGCACAGTGAGTGAACTCCGAGGTCACACACTGTACAGTGTGCAGTGTCCTGCACTGTGGGATCCTCTGGATGTTGGGTTAGGAAACTGCGCCACTGCAGCACAGTGGCTGTGTGGTGGAGCTAAATTTTCAGGTTGGTTTTTACACAGCACACCATCACGCCACAGCCTACTCTTGGGTGTGTGCAGAGAGATTCACACGTGCCATTTTGCAAACAGTGCTTAGTTTGGTAAGGCACAACCCAATCCACAACCCCCTACCAAAAGGGAATCTCTGGTACCTAACAAGAAAATGCAGGGAGAGGACACAGGCCACCGATGCTGACAGCCTCCTCTGGTATAGAAGGAATTAGGTTGACAAGTTGATATTGGTATATTTTTCTTATATTAGGGGTCTCAAGTCATAGAAAAACTTCCAATGCTTCAGATTTTTATTTTCAAAATGTCCACATAGTTGGTAAACAATTCTTTTCCTATAGAAATCCTCAGTGTTAGTTACTTTTGTGCCTCTGAGACAGAACCTGTGGGCAACTTAAGGAAGGAAGGGTCATCTGGGCTGTGATGGCAAAGAGAGCCTGGGCTCAGCTCATGGTGGGAAGGAGGGGCACAGCTCTTTGTGGGGGGAGGGAGTCAGCTCGGGTAGGGGGAGGGACTAGGGTCCTGGAGGAGGGAGGGATCAGCTACAGGTGGAGGGAGGACACAGCTACAGGACCATTACCTCTAATTTGGGATAAAAGAGAATTTTAAAGGTAATTAACCAAACTCAGACAGACTCTGCTACTTTCTATCTATTCTAGTCATGGAAATACAAAATCAGAGTCTGAATTTCTCCACAACATCCTGTGTGTAGGCTGGAATTTTTGTTTACTCTACTTCCCCCACACCAGAAGTAAGTAATGTATGTGGACATGCTAGCTCTGGTGTGACGTATCTGTCAGGGCAGGCTGTTTTACATAATCTTAAATGGATCTGAAATTGGCAAGATCTGGCTAACCATCCTTACGCATCTCAGGTCAGCTTGCAAAATTTTGTACATGCCGTACATATTTTGCAGTGTGTGCGTATGTGGCTGAAAAGCTGTCCTTATTGTGTGACATGTACCCATACAAAATAAATTGTCTTTAGTACTTCAATGCATAGACCTGACTTTGGGCCTTTAAGTCACCATCCTGCCGAAACACCAAAACAAACGAAGGCTTTACAGAGGTACAATAGAGGCCACTTGCAAGCCTAGGTCACCCCGATAATCCTGCCACAGAGCTGGGTCTTCATTGATCATGTGGGAAGAATTGGTAGAAATTTCAAACTTGGAAAGAAATTCTCAAATTTAAGAATTTTTTTTATTTAAGGGATTTTAAAGATTCTTTCTCTATATGCTTATATCTTTTGTGGCCTTGAAATTATTTAGGTTACTATAAAGTGTTTCAGAACATGGAATCTTAATGATGATGCTCTCTTGTTTATTACGTTTTATCTTGGCATCTTGCGGTAGAACTTTCTAAACCAAACCATATCCTCTTCTGAAACAGACCAAGAGATTCATAAAGTTCGAATGTGACAGTGTTTTTCCCTTTTTAAATATCCTTTACCTTCTGTGTTACTTTTGGCTTCTCACGTTCCAAGAAAGGACAACGACAACCGAAGCTGTGGTTCTGACAAATTTAAATTGTTCCCCTCTTCATGCTCGAGATGGACTTTCAGTTTTACATAATGACTTTCAAATATTTGCCAGCATCTTTGGTTACTGACAAAGTCCTAATGCAGTCTAAATGGTTTATAGGAATCTGAGGTCACCCGGCATCGTCTCGAGCTACTTCTCCAGCCGGGTCCCTTTCTGCTCCACCACGTTCCACGGGAGACACATGGGCAAACTCCCCACGCTCATCGCGGTCGGTTTCCATCCGGGCAAATTTCTGTATGTGGAACTAACGCTCCACCCTAATGCCGCTTCCTCACACTGTGACAGTGTCCCAGAACTCTGAAGAGTTCAGCTGCTGCATAAGCGCCTGGCTGGGGGAGGCCCAGCTCCGTGTTTGTGTCACGTGGAGGCAGGTGGTTTCCATGTTTTTGCCTGTGTGCATCCTCTCTGACTCACACGGCTACTTGAGAACTACTCCGGGTCTTCTGTCTGACTGCCATGCTCTGGGGAGCCCAGGCCAGGCTGTCACCCGTGATCCTCAGTGCCTTCCCTGGCAGCCTTCGCAGCACGGTTGCGTTCCTCGTGGTCTTGCTCTGGCTGTCCCTAAATGCAGAGTCCATGCTTTGTTTTGTCCTTATCGTCCCTGGTGGCTTTGGCAGTGAGTATGCATGGAAAATATTTAATAAATAGCTGTTCTCTGTATGCTCACATGAGGGAAATTTTCAAAACAGACAGTGTCTTGCTTCAGTCTCATTGGCTTAGAGCTTTGGCTGTTGCTATGGCAACCAGCTGTGTTGGGGGAGGGCAATGGTTTGAAGTAAACTCACATGGTTCTTCGGAGGCCCCTGAAGAAAGGAGCCTGGTTACCACAGCAAGCACCAGCCAAAGCAACACAGCTCAGAAAGAGATTTTATTCCTTCCCCATTTCGCTTCGTTGCCTACCTGTGTGGCTTAAACTCCTTTCTGAGTTGTTCATCTTGGGGAAAGTTGGAGTCAGCTGCAACTATTAGCTCTACACAGTTTAGAGTCACTTGAGAAGGGAGTCTCAGTGACAAGGACGAATTGCCCAGACCTGATTTGCCCTGGGGTGCACCTCTGGGGCAGTGTCCTGATTGCTGACTGATGCAGGAGGACCCAGCCCACTGTAAGCAGCACCATCCCTTGGGCAGGCGGTCCTGAGATGTATAAGAAACCAATGGAACATGAGCCAGCAAGCCGTGTCCTCCACAGTTTACGCTTCCAGTTCCGGCTTGATGTCCTGCCCTGACTTCCTTCAAGGATGGTCTATGGCCTGGAAGTAGAAACCAAACAAATCTTTTCCTCCCTAGGTTGCTTTTGGTGAAAGTTCTATTACAGCAGCAGAGTGAAACTCAGACAAAGACAACACTCTTGCATGACAAAAATAAAACTATGAACCATACATACCGTGCTGTAACTCCATGTCCTCCTCAGTACATGGTGTACCATGCATAGTAGGTATAGAGCAAATTAATTTTGTGTAACTCAGTCAGTTGAAATAAGCAAGTATTTGCACCTTGGCAGCAGTCGCACTGGCTAATGATAATTTTCGGAGTCCCCTCATTTTTAAGATGTCTACATTAACAACGCCCTTAGTGGACACATGCTCTCAATAATGATGACAGAGACTTAAATTTTAATTAAATCTTATTTTTCCATACAGACTTTACTCCAGTGTCACCCGCTGTTTTGCATTGCACCTCTTTAGTTTCTGCTACCGCAGCAACACCGACTAATCAAACACTTGTCCCCTCATGTATTTCTTAAATATTAAAGGTGCTTATGGTTCTTATATAATCCTCATGACTTCTGCCATAAAACACTCATCTCCAGCAACCTTCAAATGCTGGTTCTTTTGTGGCAGGACTTGCAAAGAGGGAAATATAGTGATTGGGGAGGGAACTTGGTGATACACACACACACACACATACACACACACACACACACACACACACACACACACACACACACACGTCATGCGTGTTAGGTAATTCTCACCCAAAGAAGGGGTGGGAGATGAAAAGAAGGAAAGATTAAACGTGCCCAAGGCCTGCAGCACTGATTGGCTCATGCCATGGAGTGGAGCTGGTTTCTAAGTGCATCCAGTAACTTCTGACAGAAAACAGCTTGCATGTGGCTCATGGCATCCTTGGAGGATGGTCAGGGTTTAGTAACAGCAAGGGGACAGCCTGTCTTTGTAAAACTCTGCAGGGAGATGCTGAAACTCTGAGCTGATTTGTGGATATTCAAGTTTACAATACTGTTTAGGAAGCTTTTGGCTCCATGTCCTGCATCAGGCCTTCCTGGATTCCCGCCTTAAGCTTTGTACCCACAATTCCTTTAGTCACAGATCATTAAGAAAAGTCATGACCTTTGACAGGTTTGTTTCACCGAGAGATGCCTCTGCCTCTGGGTTTGTTAAATCATCCTTTATCTAATATGAAAGTTGGGCTTTTTTTTAGAAGTACATCGGAAAAGTTTTCTTTCAATAATGGCTGCTTTTCACACCTGTGATCACACTATGCGTTCAGTGGACACTTATTGGACACACTATGTGCCAGGTTCTACACCTGTTGTTGAGTGCAGAGAGACAGACCAGAATCACTCTTGACTTTAAGGGATGCAAAGTTACCAGAATAGAACACTCCTCACTAGAAGAAAAGAATCACTTATGCCAAATCCTGTTATCAGAATTGTGGAGTGAAGACAAACTTTGAATCTATTTCCCTTTGTCCCAGTGCAGCTAAATCAGAAATCTAACAAGAAAAACACATTTAAGACTCATGTCCCTTCAAAGCCATCATGAGTCCTGGGAGGGAGGGCGATTGACAGCTGTACTGCATCCTTTCTGGTCTGCTGCACCTCCCTCACTGACTTAGTGTTTCATTTCAGGCTTTCACAATTCTCATTGTTTTAATACTACATGCTAGTGAACAGATCTTAAAGTATCTCTGAACCTAGTATGATCAAAATAATTTCCATCCTGTCAATTATCCAACAGGTGCAACTGTAGAGATTTTAAACCATAAATAAAACATAAATATGTCATATTTACATCTTCTTGATGAATTCAGCTCAGATCTTTTAGCATTTTAAACACACGACAGTAGGAAGGAGCCGTTTTTGATCAGGTCAGAGCACTTACCTGGAAGAGCCATCCTCCTGGAGTTTTGTTACTTGCTCATTTGTCCGGAAGGATTTAGTTTGCATCAGAGTAGGCACTGTAGCCCTGAGCCCTGTGCCTTGACTGCCTGATCCTTCCGTCTCTGAGGCACACGTATGATCCCCAAAGTCACCATGGTGTGTGCAGCCCACATGGAAGAAACAGCTTTGTTTCATGTCTGTTGTTTTCAAGTGAGGGGAGAAGCTTTGTTTTATTATTCATGATGGAGGTAATGATGTGAGGAATGGAAGAATGGGAAAGGGATTAAGGGGACTATACATCCTGGGGAGGAGAACATCGGTGTGTCAATATGGTTTAATTGTAGTACTTTCTACCTCCCAGCACAGCTGCCTCTAAGGAGGGTCTTAGAGAAACCGCTCCGGAAACCAGAGTCAGCTTTAATCACGTGTTTTCTAATACACGCTCCATTCCCACTAACTTAAACTATACTTATAGTTAGAGGAGACAATTGGAATCATAATTTTTGAAAGATATTTTCCAAAGTTTCCTGTAAGTTTATTTGCAAGACTTAAAAGAATCAAATACTTTAGTGTATTCTCAGAAACAAGTCACTATAAAAAGGTCGAGGCTGTGTCTTTGTACTTGAGCTAGCGCTTTTAAATCATTAAATTAGAAATTTTCTCCCTCCACTAGAAAGGGAAAGCGTGGTAAAATTTAACAAATCATTGCTTTAATCCTACCTCATCAAGGATAAAGGATATAAGAAAGGTGCAAGGCACCCTGGGCATATCCTAACAGTCTTGTTGGGATTTCCTTTGGTGTTAAGCTATTTGTTGTCTCTGACACTTAAATCACTATTTGGACATTCTCATAGAAACAGAGTGGTTTTGTATCTTTGCAGTGTTGAAGCCATATGGCACCTATGTGCTAGCAGAGAAACAGTGATTCTACCCACAAGTGTGAACTAGGAGCACAGTGCCACCAATAGTAGAAACAGAGCTTTTCATCCAGTAGTGTTCTTGTTGCTTTAGACCAATGACTTTTTAGAATGTCAATTTAACACTGAAAGCAAGTCCCAGCCCCATCTCCTTGACACAGTTGGTTGTACTGTGCACAGTGTGCAAGAAATGGTGTAATGCGATTGTTACGGAGCTGGCTTCTCTGTATGGTGAAGGCTCCCATCAAAGTGGCATGGCTCAGGGTGTCAGTGAGATGTGCAAACTGACTAGTTCAGTATCCCTTAATTGCTCAGTATACTTCAGTGTGAGTATTTTTCCTAAGATTTCGATATAGCAATCCCTCTTTTTTATTCTCTAGGTACAAGGTAAGGGTATTATTGCCAAAATGCTAAGGAAAGGCTCTAATATTAAGTACTGCAAAGTATCACACCAAGCAAATCACAGGTTGAGTCCTGGCACAGAGCTGAGAGTTTTGGCCAGGATGGGCTCTGGAATGGAAGACAGTGTGAGCGTTCCTGGGCCGGGTTTTGCTGAATAAAGAACATGATGAGAAGAAAAGAGTGAGTATGAAAAAGACTGGACTTGAGAGGTTGGGAGAGAGGTGAGTCCAGAAACAAACACACTCATTCTGGGTCCCTGTAATTACAACATTGCATGCCTGGGCATTCTGAGTTCCTACCCATTACTACGTAGCTCACTAAACTGTATGAGCCTGCCAAGTGCAATAACTTAGAAAGTCCTAAAAAAAAAAAAAAAATCCTACTTTATTGAATTGCATGTGGATGGACGTTAAAGGTTTAGACATGGAATTCGGACCATAATATAAACTTGTTTTTATATTTTCATCACCGAGTTGTTGAAAAGATAATAGAGTCCAGTTGTTTTAAAAATAAAAGCAAAGCTACAAAGTTTATAGAAGAAAAATAAAATTTCACAACTTCTTTTGATGCCAGTTTGTCTGGGATGCTGCTTCTCAGTCACTTTACTATGGAATAGAGACCAGGGAATCTTTTTAAGTGTCTAGAAAAAAAAAAAAAAAAAAAAAAGCCAAGAAAACTAGACCACATTCTCTCCCCGAGGAGACAAGTGATCTGTGTGTCGAGCACAGAAGTAAAATAGCTGTCACACCGTAGTTACTAAACTTTAAAACAGGGCCCGAGAAGCCTACGGTAAAACAAACCACTCACTTCACTTTTCTGTCCTTATGGACACACACCCTCCTCTTTTTCCTTCCTCTCCCCCTCCCCTTCTCCTCCCCCCCCCCCCATGAAGAGGTATTTAATACCTTTGAGTTTGTGAGTAGTATAAAGCAGTTTGTAAATGACTCTGAACCTAGAGTGTGATTCTCAGGCGCTGGTAATTGGGACTTTGAAGAAGGGAGCTCCTCTTCTTCAGTAGGTTGTCATTTGACTAGGGCACACCTCCTGCTTGTGAGTCGCTAAGGACATGCTCTCCTTTCTCACTTAAAGTCCTCTGCACTTTTAGTCTCTTACTTTGGCTACCTACGGAGCAAATGTCCACTCTCAAAGAAGCTCATGTGAGGAAGCTGAGCTCCATCCTTATTTTAAAGTCAACTAAGATGCCTGTGGTTAAGGAAAAACCAGTACCGTAGCCCCACAACCAGGGGGAACCGAGTCCTGACAACAACCAGCCAGAACAGGAGGGTGAGCCTACAGAAAGGAACAGCCAGGCCTGCAGGATTCAGAGCTGAACAAACTGTGGGCGGAGCGCCTGTGCTGATGGAAGAAGCCCTGGGTGTCACAGGAACTGGGTGTGTGGGGTCCCTTCTAGGGTGGAAGTGGAAAGGTCAGGAGCTGAAGGTCATCCAGGTCAGCCTGGGCTGGGTGAAACCTCAAGGGCACACAGTGCACAGCATGTCCTGGCTCTCAGAAGGGAGCTTTACAACAGTGTCCTGTTCTGAGCAGTTCTTTCTACGTCAGCTCTTCTCAACACCTAAGAAAGCATGGCAGGACGCATGTTCTCATGGCTCAGATAACGCTCCCTAGCCAGAGCGTCCTTTAGCTGATGTCCTATAGGTTTCTTTCACTCATATTTTCTGCAAACCCTTCCTCACCCTTGAAGATGATAACCAGGACAGCATCTATCAGAGACTCAGATCAAGACTGATTGATGCTCTGCTGAGAAGAAACAGTCACCAGCCACTTACAAAGCATCCCTGTGCCCTGAGGGGAGAACACGTGCACAGAATTCAGAGGGGAAGCTTGATTCCAGGAACCCGCACGTGCCTGCTCCATGTAACATGCCCACACGTGCCTGCTCCATGTAACATGCCTATGTCTGGACTCTGCTCAGACCTAAAGACTCCTGGGCATGGCAGAATCATGTTTGGGTTTCTAACTCTTTTGTGGTCAGATAGCAAATACAGATGATACAAAATATAAGGCCCTGGGGCAGATTTGAGCAAACAGAATTTAGAAAGAATGACAGAAAGCTTAGTCAAGCATAGTGCTCACAACACAAAAGGCAGAATCAGGACAGAAACGCCAAGCATTTCCCAGAGGCTCCTGACTGAATACGAGAGTCCCGTGGATCCTCCGGCACAGCACTCCTTCTTCTTTCCCCAAGGATCGCAAGCCGACAGCTGAGACGCTTGGCTTGGAGAACTTGTTGTTCACAGCATCTCCGAAAGCAACCTATCGGTATGAAGGAGCGAGGGAGTCCCTCAGCTCACTCCATCCCCCCAAGGTTACTATCGATTGCCTTCTATGGGGGGATAAAGGATGCATACACATAAGACACACAACACACACGACACACAACACATACTCACAGACACACACACACATACACATAAGACACACAACACACATGACACAACACATACACACATACACATATACACACATGACACACACACCACACGTGACACACCACACACATGACACACACACCACACACATGACATGACACACCACACACACACACACACACACACACACACACACACCTAAAAGACCCTTTCTTCCTGAAAAACCTCAAGTCCATCTTGTTACCTAGGTTATCTCCCCATTTCAGCTGCTCTTTGACACTTTCTGACATGAATAGAAGAGGAACAGAATGAAGGAATGGTGTTTGGATGCCGGTGTTCTTGCCATGTAAAGTAACAGCACATAAAACACATGGAGAGAAGTGTGGCAGAAAGCCAAATCTTTTTATGTAGAGGGGAAATATGGCTTTCTCTAGAATTGTTGCCTTCTGTTATAACAGTGATTTCTAAGTCACCATGACAAACCAGCTCATAATTTATTTTGAGAAGACAATGCACTGCTCTGTAGGTGTCATTTCATCTCATCGTAATAAACACTCTTCCCAAATGTAAAAGATTCTCTCGACGGTAGAGTTCTGTAAGCAAGCAGAAAATTATGTAAATCTTATTTTCTTACTGCGTGCTTGCTATCTCTTTAAGCTTACTAAATCAGATCCAGGTTTGTATACACAAAAGCGCTAGATCCGAGATGCATTTGCTTTGCAAACACTCTGAATGAGAACAGGTATTTGTGGGAGGTGTAATTGAAAAATTCCTATCTGTTTTCAAAAGCTAACAAATCAACGGTTGTGTGAGATTGGAAAAAAAAATACGAAACCAAACCAAAACATCACCCCTTAACTTCTCATGGGTTTAATTCAGGAGTGAGACAATGGGGTCTGGGGAAAGACAGCGCCTGCTTTGGAAACCACTGTCAAAGAAACACCAGCCAGGGGCTGTGCTCAGTGGCTCCTCCTCTACCCCTGGTCTCACCTGCTCTCCTGGTTTACCTGAACTGTCACCCTGGGCAGAGGCACACATGCGGAGCTGCCGTGTTGCTCTCTGAAGACACTCAAGTCCCTGCCAGAGTGAAGAGGACTGACCGGGAGCCAGAGACACAGCTTACATCATTGGCTACAGCAGAAGGGACTGTCCCCAGGCTCCTTTTGCCTTTTGGTGTTTACGTCAATCCACTCAATTTAATACTGTTTTGGGCCTGCACTGACATATTCTAATTGATTTTAATATATGTATCTTATCTTCTGTATTCTTCTAACGCTCACCTCTTCCCATGTAGTTACAGAAAGCTAGACCAACCTTTAGTCTTCTTTTCAACAAAGAGCTGATTGAGTGCATCAATCAATTAGTTTAAACTACATTGAACTTGCTAGCTTTGTTTTAGTTAATACAAGTATGTGATGTTTCTTGTGCCTGTGACCAGTGGGATAAGAAATCAAATGTCCTACTTCCTGGTGTTGCCAGTGTTAGTTAAATATGTGTTAAGAAAAAGGTTCTTACCAGCAAACTCAGAAGCAACACATATAAATTTGGTTCCACTTTAAGGAATTGTGCCAACTCTAAAAATGAGATTGTGACGTTCTAATGTGAACATTCTGGAATTTAAAGCAAGGGACAGATAAAGTGCAGAAGAAGTGAAGATGGAATGCTGAGCCTGGTGTGTGTGAACGGCCAGAGACAGAGGCCTGCGGACAGCAGGGTGTAGGAGTGGAGACATGGTTCCTGTGCGTAATGTGCACAACGGTGCATGGGACACAGAGAGAGCAACATCTGACACACACACACACACACACACACACACACCCCACATGGGCATAACACCTATACATAACACTCAACATACACGCATGACACCACTCAGCACATACACACACGCATGACACCACTCAGCACATACACACACGCATGACACCACTCAGCACATACACACACGCATGACACCACTCAGCACATACACACACGCATGACACCACTCAGCACATACACACACGCATGACACCACTCAGCACATACACACACGCATGACACCACTCAGCACATACACACACGCATGACACCACTCAGCACATACACACACGCATGACACCACTCAGCACATACACACATGCATGACACCACTCAGCACATACACACACGTATGACACCACTCAGCACATACACACACGCATGACACCACTCAGCACATACACACACGCATGACACCACTCAGCACATACACACACGCATGACACCACTCAGCACATACACACACGCATGACACCACTCAGCACATACACACACGCATGACACATATACATGCATAGTCAGCACACCCACTCATCTGCACTCCCCTTGTGTCCGGTGTCTGGGGATAAACCCTGGTGAGCCTGGGTAACAGAACAGTGTTAATGCACTTTCAGTGAAGAGAAGCGGTAGGGAGAGGCATGGCGGGTTGGAAGCTGCTGGCATCAAGAACAGACCAACAGGGCAGCTGGTTTCTTACAGAAACTATGCACTCAAATACTAGTCTAGGAATTCGGCATTTATTACATGTGTTTACTCCTCACAATCCCATGTACACACAGGAAGAATTGAGACACGTGGGTCTCAGTTTGAATCCATCCACTGTGGTTTTGAGACCTTATTCCCTTAATACCCTTACAATGCTGGCCTCTCAAGGAGAAGCAGAACACATAAAATCCTTAAACAGTGGGAATAAGATTTTCTGTCTGTCCTACTTCTGTTTCTATGATAAAATACCCCGATGAGAAGCAACTGGGTGGGGGAACAGGTTTAGGGTTCATCACAGCTCATAGTCTGGGTTCAGTCCATCGCTGTAGGGTGTCACAATGATGGGAGTTGGAGTCCCGAGTCACATCACACACACAAGGGGGGATCAAATGCATGCACGTCTACTTCCTGTGCTGCATCGGTTTCCTCGCTCGGCCACAGGCCAGTGTCACCCCTCAGGGAATGGTGCTGCCTGCCGTGGGCTAGGCTTTCCCACATTGATGAACTTAACAGGAGCCCCCCCCCCCAGACACGCCCACAGGCCAGCTCAATGTAGGCAATCCCTCATTGAGACTTTTTTTTTTCCTCCAGATGACTCTGGGTTTTATTCAAGTTGACATAGATCATCATATCATTGGGTAATTTTGGAAAAACTTTCACAAATTATGTGAACTAACCTTTCTGATACTATCAAATGATTTCCTAAGGAGTAACAAACCCACACTTTATATTTAGATTGGTTTATGTTGGGAGTTCGCGGATTTGTGTGCTGTAGTCAATTTGCTTAGTTTGCAGAAAGTACAATTAAGGCCAGAAGGAAAGATCTAACAGCTAACCTCAAAGCCGAAGTTGCATTTCATCTTAATTCAAATACTCGGTGGACTGCAGGATGAAATCCTCACCGATGAAAGGCTGTGTTAAACTTCTCTGTGCTGACAGCCCGAGCCATCACCCAGAGCCAGTGGCCTCTGAGCAATCCACCCAGGGAATCACCCATCAGAAATTTCCATCTGTTATGTCCTCTGTACAGTCCCAGTCCATTTTCTCATCGCCCTGAGAACTTCCAACCTTGTTTCCAACTGTACATTGCCCTCTGCGGCCAGACGAATGGTAGCAATTAAAACACTGCAGGGAGGACAGGCCACTGTGACAGGTGAGGCCGCCCTTCCTCCTGATGACCTCTGCCTTGTGACAGGTGAGGCCGCCCTTCCTCCTGATGACCTCTGCTTTGTGACAGGTGAGGCCGCCCTTCCTCCTGATGACCTCTGCCTTGTGACAGGTGAGGCAGCCCTCCTTCCTGATGACCTCTGCTTTGTGCTACAGCGTCTGAGAACATTTTCCCTTTGATGGGGAGACAGCTCAGGTGGTAAAGGCCTGACCTTGTAGGTGCAAGCACCTGATTCTCAGAATTTCTATTAAAGGCATAAAAGCATTAGGAATTATTCTAGAATCTCAGTGGGTGCATATCAGTGTAAATAGACCAAAGACAAGAAAAAAAAAATATATTGAGTAGGGAACATATTTAGCAAAAAAAAAAAAAAAAAGTTTAATTTGTAAGATCTTTATGCAACTGTGTGATTCCTTGTGTAGGAAATGTGCATTAAGGGCTAATGACAGAGATAGGAAGTTAGTGACCTGTTGCTTAGGGCTAGAAGAAATAGGTGCTGGTGACATTTACAGGGAGACTGGATCTTCTGCAGGTGATACTCCAAACTCGACACTCGGGATGTTTCCATAACCTGATGACTAAGCTTACCAAATTGTATATTTTTAGCAGATGAAGTATATGTACATCATACTGAATAAAACCACAGCTCTACAGGAACTAATAGACAGCTCCTTTCCATCAGAAATCATAGCAATGGCACAAGCACAAGCTCCAGAGAGCTAGCACTTCTGCGAGATTGTTTATAACATTTGCGGACTTTTGTCATCCTTGGTGTAGGTGGACCATTATGTCCACATGGGTAGGTGTTCATGCTCTCCACTTGAGGAAATGTGAATGTGAGGGTCCAGCCGAGCATGAGATCTTTGGAAAGAAGGAGGCTGTTTGTCTAAGGTTTAATTAAAAGGTTTGTTCAAGCATCCTCAAAGTGACAGCCAAGCCAGGGATTACTGACTGAAATGAAAGACGAATTCTTATCAAGTTAAAGGTAGGAGAACTACATGGAATAGATTTCATTTTAATTTTATCTTTTTCTGTGGCACTTGGGAATTGATCCTTAGCTCTGTGTATGTCCGTCAAGCGCTCTGAACCAATTATTTCCTCGGCTTTGAATATTTAGCAAACAGTCTTTCAGTCCTGGGCAGGATTCTTGAAGCCAGTAGGGTTCTCCTTTGGAGATGCATCCTTGCAGGGGGCTACATGCCTTGCAGCACATTGCTGTTGAGTCCAGCTCTGGTAACTATGGTTACTGATCTGTGCTTCTAACCAGCCCATGTTACACAATGGGGTTCATGGGTAATGGATAAAGCCATGTAAACTGTTTAGGTAGATTTGAAGCTGAACAAGTGTTTCCTCCCAAGCCTTTAGTTTGCTAGGCTGGCAGCGTACAACCATAACAATGCAGGGTCTTCATATCTGGGGCTCGAGCTCAAATTTGTCACAGAGGGATTAATGGCTCTTTTGCAAAGATTCTTAAGTCTGTATCTTTGAAAGAATCTATCAGCTCCGAGACCCTTTCTTGTTGTGAAGTGTTTCTACCCAGTTATGAGAGCTCTTCATGTGTGATGAATCAAACACCTTCATTTTTTTGTGTTACGCTGAAACAGTACTTTGCATAATAATAAGCTCCCTAAACAAACATGATCAGCCCCTTGTCCTACTGAGAAGATGCATGAATAACTACTTTTGAGGCAATAGAGAGAGACTTTCATGGCTTTTTAATTTTTCAGGTTGAAGAATTAGATAAGCACAGGAGAATTTTATAGTGTCTTAAAGATCCAGAGGCCACGGTCCTGAGTTAAGGGTCTGTCATGAACTGGTCTCTATCTAAGTTTACAATTCTGCTTGACAAGGAAGCTTAAATATTCCATACCACCTTTCACAGGAAGAATTAGACCATGCAGTCATGAGATAACCAGACTCCAGTTAGTCCCCTCTCGGCCAAAGCTTGAGTGCGCTGACCCCAAACGTCAGGTAGTTTGGCTGGGCAGTGATGGCAGCAGAGTGGAGCCAGTTTGCACAGGAGGGAGGAGTACTGGTGTCCACAGATTCACACGCACAGGCATGGATTCTCGTGCCACTGCCCGTGAGCTGTCTCTCACAGTAGAATCAAAGCTCCGCACAGAGATCCCAAAAGAACATATTCACCAAATTCCCCTTTCCCTGACCTTCACTCTTTATTGTGCTCCTATGTTATTGTTGTTTTTAATTATTTTTTCAGGGGTGTGTGGAGGCACAACAAGAACCATTCAGCGACGCACAAGGCAATAAGCGATTATGGGACAGTTTCTGTGCATTCAAAGACCAATTAACGGGACAGATCCCCACACTTCAAAAGGTCCCTGGAAGGGAGATACTCAAAGGGAGCCCAAAGGGAGGTGCTAAATAACTACAAACTCTCATCCATTGGTTTTGGGCTCGAGTGGATTCTGAGGCATTGCCTTCCTTCAGCACCACCTTGCAGCATACATGTACCCGAGATGGATACTCCTGATTACGTTCAAAAGTGTCAGAAGAAGAGCTCTGCTTAGGGGTTCTTGTGTCAGTCAACCGTCCAGCCTCCCCTCCCCCCAGCACCTTCTTTCCCTTTAAATATCTCATTTTCATCTCCGTTCATTCTGAACGTATCTGTGTGTCACCCATCACCATGTGACATGCACCACTCTGTCCAGTACACATTCAACATTCCTAATGGCTTCATTGTGTACATTGTACATTACTCCACAAGCAATCAATGCATGTTATAGTTGATGTGGCTGATGATTTACTGTGAGTTGAGAAATTGCCAATATAGTCTATGCTGTTTTGGGCATTTGTCTAATTGGCTGTACATAATTCCACATTCCTTGCCGGCAATCGAGCCTAAGACAGAGATAAAGTCATTGTCCTTGCGTGAATAAGGTATCTTTCTGATTAGCGATATTCTCAGAATTAAAATTTATGCTAATTATCAGTACAGGAAAGTATAGCTGGCCTCCGACACATCAAACATCTTCATAATAATCTATATGTTGAGGTTAATTTTCATGTATTTTTTTTTAAGTGAAATTACATATGTCTCAGAGACATAGGCTCTTTTAAAAAGACAGCACTGATTCCTTTAGATCTCACCACTCAGGACAGTCCAGGTATCAGCAGCATGGGCAGCATTTGGAGTCCGCAGGCAGAGACAACTCTCAGGTCTCCATCGGATGCTTGCATAAGATCTGCATTTTCACAGGATCCCCATATGGTTCAAAGAAATCAAAGTTTGCGAGACATGGTCATAGGTCTTCATTTCTGTGACTGCAGTTAGAATGTCGTATTTGTGGAGGATAGGGTAAGTCTGCGGAACTTCAGGTTACGTCTGCATTGCTGCACACGAACCAGGCAAGCGCATCAAGAACCTGCAGCTTCATGCAGGAGACATGTTTCTAGACGTCATCAGCATGACTGTGTCTTATATGACCAGCATGTAGGCAGGTCAATAATTACTTTACGTAAAGTGAAGATAGTAACTAGTTTAAAATCTGTGTGGCTAAGAACACCATGATCAATCAGAAGCCAATGAAATGGCAACCACTCATATGTGGTCCAGTGTGGCAAATGCTTGTGCCTCAAGCTCAGTCTCCTCCCAACCCATGCATGCTCTTCTACAGGCACCTGTGAGGACCCTTTCATGGAGAGAACTGTGTGTTTTCTTGCCTCACGAATTTGGTCTTTGGCCAAAGGCAGGATGGAGAAACGACAGCATTCATTTCCCCATCTGACCGTCAGGGAGCACCACAGAGGGCAAGGAGCACACCCTGGAAGGCTATCAGTTCCATGAATTTGTGTTTTTCTCCAACCTCCATAGGAAGCTTATTTATGTATTTATCCAAAGTTGTGTGTGCTTTTCACACTTGAGATTCCTTTGAAAGTCCTCCTTGCAGGAAGTCTGCTCGGAACCCTTCGGTTCTTTGTGACCCACTGCTCCTCACTTAGCACATTTTCCATCTTAACTATTTGACTCTTGACAAAGTTATTGCATTCTAATGTCTTTTATTATAAATCTACGTCAGTCTCCTTCCATTAGTTATAAGAGATTTCCTCAGTTACAATATTGCTAGGGGTCAAAGGCCATTCCTAATACATCTGCCATCTGTGGTCCTTTAGCACAAGTATGTAACAGGCACCAAATGTTTATCTTCTTTGGAGAGGGTGTCAAGTGATGGGTTTGTGGCTACCACCATTAATTCCTTAGTGACATTATTAGTCACAAAGCACACAAATGCAGATGAGCTGGAGGCCTGCTAAGAAGCTCAGATCCCATCCAGAGAATGCTTGCAGTGGGCTGTTTTGTGTCCAGTGTTGGTGGGGCTTTGTGTGTGTGTGTGTGTGTGTGTGTGTGTGTGTGTGTGTGTGTGTGGGTGTGTGAGGAAGATATTTTAGTTTTGCTTTTTATGATGATCAGACGTGATCATCATCTGACTTGTACAGTTTGTAGAGGACGGTAGCCTACAGCCAACTCTTCATCAGCTCTTGAACATTTCCTCCTTTTTGCTGGCACATCTGCCTGTCAGGATAAAAGGGCTATGAGTGAACAGTTGGTTTGGTTCTTGTGTTAAAGCTCACAGAGCTGAGACGCTTGGCTCTGTTGATTCACTGCCTCTTTCGCATCGCCTGTCCGCACCATTTCAGCATTTGGCTCTTGGATCAATAATTATAAGTAACTAATTCTCACTGTGAGGTGTAAAATACTGTCTTTTTATCCTGTATCATTATCAAATTTTGATCATAGGGTCCACAGTTTTTCCCAGCCTAGGGTTTTGCTTTTTAATTTTTTTGAGGATAGGAAGACTGTTATGACCAGAGAATGTGAAGGAATATTCCATGTCATTTGCAGCTACTTTGCCAACACCCAACTCTTCATTACTATGTAAATGTATTCATAGGCAATATGTAAATGAGAAGGCATAGCTATGTCCAATAAAATTTATTTATGAACACCAAAACTGTAATCTCATATAATTTTCAAATGTCATGGGATATTATTCTTCTTTTGATTTTTAAAAAGCATTAAAATGTAAAATGTATTTTTATCCTAAGAGCCATACAGAACAGAAGAGCTGTGGGCACCTGGCTGTTAGTTCATTTACGTGTTATCTGTGGCCACTTCTGTGTGACCACTTCAGATTTGAGTCTCTGCAGCAGAGAGACCTGAAAAGAGGAAGTATTTGCCACTTGGCTTTAGAACAAGATTTTGCCCATTTCTGGTCTAGATAATGATGCCCTATTGAACAAAGCCCATCTGTCAGTGTTCACCTGGTGTGTTAAGGGGAGTGCAGTAGTGAGAGAGTCTGCGGCCCAAAGGACACACATACTCCTGACAGAACTGTGGTCCTAGCTCAGTTAGCCATGCTCTGAGCTGCTGCGTGGACCATGATTCCAGACTTTAGGAGTCACAGCGCAGTGTGGCAACAGGTAAGACTCTGCTCTCCTCCTGTGCACATCCTTGACAGGAGCTCAGACACTTACAGCCACACGGGAGAACAGTTCATGAGGGTAACGCTCCACCAAAGTGACCCACAAGTGCTCTGACTTCTGATGAGCCTGGAGATGGTAAGGACTATGGTGTCCACAGGTGCAAGTTACTGGTCAAGTTCTCAGAAACAGCAACTAATTAAGGAGGAAAATAATCTAAGTTTAAGACAAAGTCTCATTAAAAAAGATCCTTGTTGCCAAAATTGTCCTAAAGCAATGACGATCAATACTGGCTGGTATAACTGCAACGTTTGGAATTGATTGGAGAAACTCCGTGATAAAAATATCAAATATTGCTTCACTTCCAACTTGCTGGTGATTTGTGGGATCCAAGGAACAGCTTGCTGGACTCTAAAATCCTGAGTTAGAAGTAATGACAGGAAGGAAAGGGAAGCTATCCATTTGGTCCTGACACTGAGATCCTCCGGGATTCTCCAAAGGCAACATTATTATCTCAACTATAGATTCTCATGGGAAAACAAATTTAAGATGCGTGAAGGAAAGGACCAAGGAGATGTTCATAAATAAAAGCAGAAAGCCCTGACGAGGTTATTTTTTTCTTATGCTGCAGCAAGCAGGGTCCAAGGTAGGAACCTGCATGGACAAGCCCAGTGGTCAGGACAGGCTCAATACCCTGGAGTCACTTATGCGTGCTCCCAAGATTATGAGGCAACAGCTTCTTGGTGCAATCCCACAGTGCAAAGCCACAGCCACTGAAGGTCCCAGGCTTCTATGGCAAGAGTCTTAAAAGAAGAAAGAGACCACATTGCACCTGAGTTCCAAGTTCTCCTTCATATTTTTACATATTAGATTATTCATGCATACGTTGTCAAAATCGCCTTGAAATGAAGACTTCTATTGTTTTTTTTAATAATATTGTTATTGGTGGTTTGTGATTTTCATGTAATTGAAACCTTATCACACTCACTTTCCAGTTCTCACAGGTACACCTCCCCACCCTTGTGACACCTCCAAAAGGAGAAAAAGAAGAAGAAGAAGAGGAAGAGGAAAAGGCAGAAGAAGAAGCAGAAGAAGAAGCAGAAGAAGAAGCAGAAGAAGAAGAAGAAGAAGAAGAAGAAGAAGAAGAAGAAGAAGAAGAAGAAGAAGAAGAAGAAGAAGAAGAAGAAGAAGAAACAACTCCATTTGTGTTGCCCGTACACTCACTGGAGCATGGTCAAACTCACTGTGGCCATCCCTTTAAAGAAAACTGAGCCTACCCTCCCCAGAAACCATCAATTGTGAAGAGCTACAGTTCAGTATCCTTATCACATTTTAAAATTGTTTTTAAAAATTAAAGCAACTCAGAATGTGAATTCTGGATCACACTGCTGCATGGCAAGCATCAAACCCTTTAGGAGATGTTTCCTCTCTCCTCTCAGAAGCCTCTCTGCCTCGGGAGGGAGGCTGAAGTCATTGTGAACCATTTCCCAGAAGCCCACACGGCAGCAGGGACAAGGGGCAGGCATGCCGGTCGCTGTGTGCCAAATGGATTTTGTTTGTCCTGAGAAAACAGACAGAACTCAGCTGGGGCTCCCCTTTATGCGTTAAAAACAAGGAAATCACCACGTTGGTTAAATGTCAGACGATGGTCAATTATTTCAAGGAATCTTGAGGCCAGCCTGGCCAACAGGCTCATTATTTTGAAGTGAGAAGAACTGATTTTGACAACACTGGCTTTTAAGATTTGTGGATGGCCAGACTGGAAGATGTAGCTCAGAATGGACCCGTGGGATGTGGATCTGGTCTTTATGACCAATTTAAGGAGCTGCAGATTTCGCTGACAGGTTTAGTTCTAATTAACAATGAGGTTATTAGGCTATTGTATGTCTGTGGCAGAATTTGGCCATTTGCATTCTTTTATTCAACTTCTTCAAGTTTTTAAAATGTAAACTTTTAACTGAAATATGACAGAAAAGTACGTATATTATAACTACACAGCTTTATAGTTGTCACAAAGGAAATCTCACCCCAGACACTGCAGCTACTTCTTCCCCTTCTAGTAATATCTCTTCCAAGAAGTAAATGTGATGTTGACTTATAATTTTGTCACTATTCAACGCTTAAGCAACAGAACCAACAGGGTGGCACAGATCCCTGACGTTGACGGCAGCTGTGCTTCCTTCATTCACACTGAGGTTTCTCAGAGGCTGAAGCAGTGCGCACACTGCCCTGACCATTGTGCGCTCATTTTTCTTCTACTTGGCTTGTGGTATAGTGGGGTGCTTTGAGCTCTGAGTCTACTGAGACTGTGGTCATCTGAAAGCATAACGCTCAACTCTGGGTGGTGTGAGACCCCACAGGGAGGTGAGAATCAACAGCTACTTCTTCTTCTCTGTTGACAGCTCTCAGCATGGCAGACTCCAGGTTGATCCCCTCAGAGTTTGTATCCCTCAAACTAACAGTTGGGAAAAAGGTGGAGAAGGAATGTATGGAGCTCTTTGGCTCACTGTGTGAATGAGCTGGACCAGAAGCTCTGAGATGAATGAATATGAAGCTATACCTGTTAGCTAAATCCTTATTTAGTGGTCCTCCATTTCAATTTTGGAATAATTTGAACTATCACCATGAAAATGCAAAAAAGTCATAAGGTATTGTGTAGAGAGGGCACTTTCTTGATGATGCCCAAAATATATGCATTGAGGGCATCTATGAAGGTTTAGGTTTAAGAGACAGGCCTTTCTTGGGAGAATCAATCAAAAGATACATTCTAAACCTCTTATGGAGTTAATAACACATGAAGTACGATATAAATTCAAGACTTGATTTAAGAACTACATTTTAAGCTAGTTTACTTTGAGGCAGTATCATCGGTTGAACCCAGGGCCTCATACCTACGACAGAATGGGTCTCCAGTGAATGATGGCCCAACCACTGTAGTTTTCACTTTGGGTCAGGGTCTGAATAAGCCAACCAGGCTGGACTTGAACTCCCTCTGGACTCAGGTAGGCTTTGAACTTCTTGAAGCCTTAAGATTACTCGCCTGCACCATGAGACCTAGCTTCTTTGGAGCATCATTTTATTCTCCTGTTAATATTTATAGCACCAAGACGCAGGATAAAGCTTCAAATCCAGGGTCACAGGTTGCTGAATTTCAACCTTCTCAGCCTGGGTTTCTCTTCCCCCTTGCATTGGTTGAGTAGCATAATTCTAAATTATTTTTAACAAGTTAGTTTTTCTGTTTTCCTTCCATTTTGACAACTCTTATGAAGGAAGTAGAATTTTATGCAAGAAGCTCATTGCTTGGGAGCATTTGCTCAGGATTCAGTCAGATGCCACACAGTCTGAGAGGCATCACATGGCCAGATACAAGGACCACACAGGAACCTACAGCTCTGTAGGGAACCTAGCTCAAGAGGCATCTTCAGAAGGGTTGCCAGTGTCTGCCAGTATCAAGAGCTTATCTCTGTGGGATGAAAACGAAAGCAACAATTTGTTTGTTTGTTTATACGTTGTGATCTTTCCAGACAACGTTTAATGAGCATGCTCTCTTTAAAATATGGGAAAATGCACATTTTAAAAATAGGAATTTGCCAGAAAAAAGGATTTGTAGCATCCTTGTGTTTGTCAATGTTTTCACAAAGCTTGGACACCCATAGCTTCCAGTGTTCTGGAACGTGGAGAAAGATTCAGCCCTGACCTGTTCTGATGTAGACAGGAACTGGCCTGCATTTGTTAATAAATTATACCAGAGAACCCTGTGCAGGTGTTCTAATGCCTCAGAGTGCTGTGTGAAGTGCTTAAACTATTACAGAATGTTTAGTAAAGGTAGGAGTTGTTTTCTGTGTTGTTTGGATTATATTTTATTTTCACTTTAGGCAAGTCTATAATATGAAAAAGGTGATTTTTTTTCAGGAGAAGAAATGAGGGAAACCAAGGGGGTACTTAATTAAGCTACAGGCCTCAGGCTGCATGTGGATCTGAGGGTGATGTTAGGTAGCAAGGAATGGCCGGCCAGGGCTCTGTCCCACACCTGTGGGCGTGTGAAAATTATGCTATGAGATTTATGGCAAGTATTTAAACTTCCTTTGAAATAGTGCATTTTATATCTGATTATACCATTGAATCATATATCAATCCCATTCCACATTCTCTTACAAAAATTCATAAAATAATAAATCTCAAATGGTTTTATTTCTGAAAGTGTAAATCTTCACTCTAGCCTGAATTCTTTCAGGGCAGGGTCAATCTTGTCCAGGACTTTAGACTCCTCAAGGCCTTACATCTCCAGAACTGAGAAGGGCTTGAAAGTAACACTTGAATTAGAAGGATACATCTCATTATAAAGTCATAGAATAATTCTTTAATGCCACACTGAAGATAGCTGTGATTTTGTTATGAGGCAAGAAAAGCCACTGTAACCTGACAAAGTTATGTAAGCCCTCACAAAGGGTCTGTATACAGCATCATGAATATTCACACCTAAGCACCAGGAGCCACCATCTGGTGTTTTAAATATCCAATTGGATGTTGGTTTCTCACACCGTTAGCCATCTAGTGCTCTAAGGTGCATGTGGCATGGCTCTTTAAGGGAGGGAAGATAGAATTTACTGGTATAAAAAGGAATAATGGAACAAGAAGTGTAGGAGAGTGGAAGGCAAAGGAGAAGAGGGGATATGAGAAAGGGTAAAAACTGTAAGGACTATCAAGTCTCATCTTGGTAGCCTGCTTATTCTTTCTTTGTCACCATGTAGTCATAGACCTAGGGGAGGGGAATAGGGTGAAAGCGGGAGGGAGGGAGGAATGGGAGGATACAAAAATTGGGATAACAATTGAGTTGTAATTTGAATAAATTAATAAACTAAAATTAAATAAAAAACTGTAAGAGCTTTAGATAAAAGACATGGAAACTTACTAAAGAGCTTACACACACACACACACACACACACACACACACACACACACACACACACACACACACACACACACCACATGATAAAATGGAGCTACCCAGCACAGGACAACAACGTCTTTACAGAACACCAGAAGTTATCAAATAAAAAGCCCAAAATCAGGAATGGGTTAACTCTTTAGCTGCTGTTGGTCAGTGAGATCCCATTGACCCCCAACCATTACAAATTATTTCCATTGCTCTTGGTCACCTTCTAGAACATGATGGTATAAAACTCCATTTCTGATGATACCACATACTTGAGTCACAGAACATGGTAAAAAGAAGCAAGCACTGGCCCGAAAGCTTCATCCTTAGGGTTAGCCTTCATCTCGCCGGAAGGTGCCATCAATCATCCATCTTACTCAGCTGTGAGCACGGAAAACACGAGAGTTACGGGCATGGCGAGGCAGGCCCAATAGCGATGCGAACATAAACAATCACTTTACGACTGGATCTAAGTTCTGCTTTACGAGATGAAACCCATACCTGGTACCGTGTTCAGACCAAGGACCCGAGAGTGGATACGTCATAGGCCACAGGGGAGAACTCTAGCAGTAAACCAACTCCCGATGACTCAGCATTTTACCAATAGGTCAGTGGACATTTCAACCCTCATCGGAGAAGCTCACACTTAAATGCGATTAACAGAGATCCAGAACTGGCCACGGCGCAGAGAGCAGCTGACTGCAGAGCGTGCAGCCCCAAAGGGAACATGCATATGGCACCCTCCCCCTCCAGCTCCCTCAGGCTCATAGACCATTGCAGAAGAGGAGGCTGGAAGAGACAGTGGTGGTAGATGATGACTATAAGGAAGCAGAGTCTTCTGGACACAACAGGGCGGCTGCAGACATGGCCTCACCTGTGTAAGCCCAAGCTGGGCCAGCACGGAGGGGGCAGGGTTAGGGGTGGACAGATAATCTTACCCCCTGACAGAGAGGTTTTGGCAGCTGTTAGCTGTTGGAGAAAGGTTGGGTCAGTTTTCTCTAAGAGTGCAACAGCTCTTGGTTAAGTCGACCTGGCTCCAGTGGAAGATGAGACAGATAAGAATATTTGGGTGGCACAAATTAGTCTCGAGGGGATTTTAAAAAAGGATACAAAGTTGAGTGGGTCAGAAAGAGAGGCCATGTCTGAAGAGTTGTGGGAGGTAAATACAGCCAAAGCATTTTGTATGAAACTCAAAACTCTGAAAGAACTAACAGAACTTAAAAGATAGTGAGGTACATCGTAATGACCTTTGAAAGTAATCTCTAACTTTTGTAACTAAAGTAGCAAAGATTTCCAGTGAATGTTAGGGACCTAGCAGGATTTGCCCTGAGATATGCTGAGTTGCTTTAAATGTGTTCAGAGAAGACAGTCCTATAAGGACACAAGATGCAGACTTGAGTGGTTGTCAGAGCGGTGCCCCTCCCTCAGGACCAGGTAGGGCTACAGACTTACGTGGTTGTCAGGGCTTCACCCCTCCCTCAGGACCAGGTAGGGCCCATTTGCACTGTCTCCTCAGTGGGATTCAGACTAATGTCCTGAGAGATTTCTGACTAATGTCCTCACGTAAGTATTTCCTGGTTTGTGGATTAAATTATGAGATTTCATGGGGGAAAGGGGAGAATTATTAATGGTGAAAAATTGATCCCATTTACTCAAAATGACTAGGAAATATACATAAAATAATTGAAGGAGAAACACAATAGATAACAGTGCTGACTCTGAGTGCAATGTCACTTGTGCTAACGGCTGTTATAAAAATGTCTGCAGCAGATTTATTTCGGTGTCACAAGCACAGGAAGAGTCCTTTGACTTCCAAGAAGATGAAATAACATATAAGTTGTGAATACATAAGTTTTATTTCTATAATCGAAAGTATTTCACCAGTTCAAGAAGTATTTATGAGGCAAATTACTGGAAGAGTACGGAATTAAATTTGGTTTTATATGGCACCTTTTATACCTCAAGTATCTCAATAGCCTTTGAAAGTAGAGAGCAGCCTGGTGACAATATGACCTTTAGAGGCCATTATACATCTGGAGGCAGGGGGCACAGGCTTGGGTTTATAGTCTGGCTTTATAGGTACAGAATATGTTCTAATTCCCCCTTTAACAGTTCTGTGGCATCTTTACAGTCTATGTGAGCTGCCACCATAGGCAGACATGGTTGTGTCAGCACAGCCTTGGAACTGGGTTGCACAGCTGAAATTTCCATATTAGCTAACTGCTTCACACATTTGTTTTTAAAGATTTACCTTTCGATCATGTGTATGTATCTGTATGTGAAGTCATAAAAGGAGATTTTGATCCTCTGGAACTGGGGTGTAAATGGTCATAAACCACATGGCGTGGGTGCCGGGAACTGCACGCAGTCCTCTGTGAGAGCAGCAAGTGCTCCTAAGTGCTGAGCCATCTCCAATCTCTTAAGCTTTGATGCAGACGCAGACTTTGAAATCGTCCCGTTTTTGGCCCAGTGAAGAATGTGTGTTACTTTACCCCAGACCACTGAGTTTAGGGTGAGATGCCATCCAAAGCCCAGAGTGTGAGAGACTTGTGTTTATTTCATGAGAAGACAATATTGAAGTGTGTATACCTAGGTGACTCTACAGTTGGTAGTTTTGTCTGAACCAATTCCCCCTCACTTTTTTGGTCTTCAATTTTTTTTTTCATTTTGAAAACTTAAAATCTCTACTTGATGATTTATGACTGTTAGAAACATACATTTATTTCAATTTCTACTTTCTGTGTTTTATGAGTTAAAGGTCCTAAAACACAGAACTTTGGTTTGCGGTGCATGCACTTCACGGCCGCGATGTTAATGGCTTGCGTGTTGCTTCTTAGACGTGATGGGTGAGGTCATAATTTCAAACCCATGGACGTGTAGGCAGGGCTCATCAGATACAGTTTGCCTAGGATTTTGTCAAAAGCAACAGGAAAGCTACCTATGCTGGGGACTCACTCAGACCTGAGCAAAGCAAGGTGGGGGTCTCTTTTATAAGAGTTGCCACGGTGTCTCGAACAGCTATAGAATAGGAAATGTGCACTCCTTCCCGTCCCCTCCCTTCCTTCGTATGACAGCCTTTCAGAGGTGGGAGAGCAATGTTCTGTCCGGCCTCTCCTTCTACCATGTAGCCCCTGTCAATCTAGCTCATGACCTGAAGTTTGGACTGTAAGCATCTTTATCTGATAAGCCGTCTTGCTGACCACATGATTTTTTTTTTTTTTAATCTGCAAAGCAAATGTGTAGAATCGACTGTGGTTTTATTTCATGAAAAGGAAATAAATGTTTAGGTAATCTACACCGCCATCAAACACACAGACAGTGCTGTCCAGTGTCCACAGACCACAGGGCTGGTTTCCTGTCCTTGTCCCACTAACCTACTCTAAAGAGTTCAGGCTCATTCCTGGTTTAGGTGTCTTAGTGCCTCAGATGATGGGAATCCAACAGCTCCAACACAGTGGCCAACTGGAGGCCTGGCTGCTCCCAGAAGCCTTTGTATCTTATAAATGCTCAGAGTCCCCAAGTCATCTATATAGTGCCTTCGTCTCCACATTTTATTTGTCTTGTTTTAATCCGCTCATGTCTTGCAGGCTTTGATGATTGCAACTGGCTTACATGTCTCGTGATAAGCCCTGATACCCACCACATCAAAGCATTCTACAAACAGGGTCTCATCAAATATTTATTTTACTTGGTAAATTGTATTGCTATATTTTTCATGTTGTTACCCAGTTTGTCTCCCTGTTGCTCAGTTTTGATGTGATTCTGATTACATGGAAGCCAGAAATGTCATGGAGTTGGGACTTGGGTATGCCAGTTCCTACTTTAGGTGTGGACCATGGGGGACAGGGCACAAGCAGCAAGCCAAGGAGCCTCGAAGGAGTGTCCCTGCCTTACTCTTAGTAATAAGGGACACATTTTCTCAGGGCAATTTTCAATTGTTAATCAAACACATCTATGTCATAGAATTATATTGGGCCTGGAGCTTGGTCATTTGTTACTTCAATGACTTTTGCTTCACTTTATCAGGCCTCAGTATCTCCCAGCGTCCATCAGCCCCATGTGTCTCTGCCAGAGTTATCTCTTCTCTGCCGCTTCGAACAAGTCACCCCATTACTCAAAGCCTTCCCCTGACACACGCACGTCAAAGCAACTTACAGACTTGAAGCCTCAAGTTCTTTATCAGGTCTGAACATTTTCTCTCTCGCCTAGTTTGCTTCTTATTGTTTCTGTGCCATCTTTAAGCAAAAACTAAGCTCTGATTTCTTCATTTTTAAGCTATGTTTCTGAAAATGCAAGTTCAGCCTGAAGACAATTTTCTTTTTATCCTAAACCTGACATCTTAAACATCATCTCGGAGATATTTCAGACCATGACCCCCCCCCCCTCTCTCTGACCCCTCTGAAAAGAATAGCATCACATCCGGCCCATAGACTCCATGCTAACCGTAGACTTGAAAAAAAGAGGAAAAGACTTCAGTTTCTTTGTGTAAGTTTCACACTTTAAACTTTGTCAGCCCACAGAATGGAGGACTTTGTACTCATGACCCTCATGTGATAGTGACCACAGAGGATTGGACTAGCCTCAGTCTTGTCTTCTTGCTTCCCTTCCACCCTGTTCTGGAACACCAACCTGAGTGCCCAGTTGACAGCACTTTCTGGATCTCATGCTCACCCCATTGCCTTAGTTTTCTTTCTTTCTTTCTTTCTTTCTTTCTTTCTTTCTTTCTTTCTTTCTTTCTTTTCCTTTCCTTTCCTTTCTTTCCTTCTTTCCTTTTGGATGGGTGCAGTGGACTTTCTTGATAGTATTAAGTCTCTGTAGGCCTCCTCCCTTCTTCTGAGGGTCTGTGAAGGGAGATAGATTTGAGACGGGGGAGGGCTGTTCAGTAGCAAGGAACCTCTCTCTTCCTCTCTGTTCCCGTTGGTATGGGTGGCTCAGGGATGCTTATACAGCCATGAGGTCCACCGAACATGTTGCTGTAGCTGAATTTGTTCTCATACAAGGAAATGTGTTTGGTGAAGTGACCATTGATCCCTCCAAGATGCGAAAGTTGTCATAGATAATAACCTTGGCAGGGATGCTGCTGGTGCTGCTGCTGGTGGTGGTGGTGATGGCGGCTAATCAGTTCTAGGTTTGAATAAGCGAACTAGCTCAACTAAATTTTGCAAAGGATCCTTGTAAGATCTCCCCACCACCACCACCACCACACACCCACGGAAGGCAGAACACCGCTGACAGAGGGACACATGTTGGCTGTGTCTACTCTGACTCATCCAGACTCAGATCCTCTCCAGGTAGCCTGGGAAGCTGCGCGCTCCACCCTGGACTGACTGGAAAAGACGGTATCAGGATGAAAAGTGATGAAAGCTGCATCAGCACAAGAAAGGAGCTTGTTGGAGGGTGGGATTCAGAGATGGATACCAGAACCCAGATGTCCTCTGAACTAGCTGCTAGGCACGGCCAGAGAGGCTCTTCTTAACTGTCAGAAGTCCCTTCATAGGAGGGAAGCAATCTTAAAAAATTTCAAGTCATAGTGAAGCAGCTACAGCGGGAACAAATGGCAGAATTGGGTTTGAACTCTGACCTGCGACTTTGAAATTTCCTCTTCCTGCCTCCCGTGTTGGAGTTATGAGAATGCAATGCCACACTAGGTTTATGTGGCATTATGGATCGGACTCAGGCTTTGTACAGGGTACATAAAGTGAGGTCAACCTTCGCTCCCCCACTTAGTTTTGCAGTAATGGAGATTGCTCTTTGGGTCATGGTTTATTTTCACTATTTGTGGAGGCACATTGTAAACACGTAGTCAGTTATACATATAAATTAATACTTGAGAGGAAAGTAAAATGCCATTGCCTTCTGTGTTTTCAGTCCTTAGGCGTTTGGGGCACAGAATGAGGCTGGCCGCTCCTTTTCATCAATTAGACAACAGGCAAAACTAGTGAGAATCCATGGAGGAGGGTCCCAAGCCTGCCACAGTGTGAGGGAAACCTGCCTGCACCAGCCAGTTTGAGGAGGAAAGTGCCAGGAAACAAAACTGGAGACTGGGCACAAGATAAGGCCTGGGTCCTGTGAGGTCCATCAGTTGTCTTTGTGAACTGCCGGAGACAGTGATGCCTCAGGAGCAATTGCTAGTGGAGGCCCTTGTTTCTCAGCATCATGGTTGAGATAGGAGGAACTTTTAGCTAGTGAACTAATTATATTAATTTGGTGGAGTGTTTTCTTATTTGCATTTTGACAGATACTTGTGAGTAGTGTGGCTAATTAGAGGCTGCATTTTTGGGCAACACTGGGAACAATGTTCTCCTTGTTGGCTGAAGCATGAATCTTAACTAAGAATCAGATAGTTTGTGGTTTTTGACCACTTATAAAATATTCTTCTTTTGAAGCAAATTGCTTGTCAACAATCACCGGAGTCTGGCCAAGGGGATCTCCAGTGTGTTCTTGGGTTATTTAAAAAAATATTTGAGTTGTGGTTCTTGTAAATCAAGCTCATTGGCTTTTTCTTGTTAAATGGACTTGTATAGCATACTGTAAGTAATATGTTGTTACAATAACCTAGTGAAACCTGCACCTTTCAACATGCTATTTACCATGCCTTTTAACATATCTGAGGATAAAAATACCTCAAGGTTGTTTTCCTACATATAAAACCAAAGTAGGCTATGAAATAACATAGAATTATAATCTTAACAACTTTGAATGACCTGGTAACTGCCTTTTTTTCTATATAGCCAGAGAGAATAACTTGCATATAGTTTAGTTGAGTCTTTTTAAAACGTGTCTTAAAGATTTATTTGTATTATTTTCACCCTGTGTAGGTGTGTGAATCTGCCTATGGGTTTGTGCAGTGTATGTAGTGTCTGGGAGGCCAGGGATACCTATCAACATTGAAAGTCTTAAAACCCAAACCAAGCAGGGACTAGTATAAGGCAGAGTCTGCCCTGACATGGAGAAGAAACACAAAGAAGAAATCAGAGAAGAAAGCATCCCTAACAGGAGGATGTACAGTTCAGCTTGGAGGGGGAACTGGGCCACATGTGTCTCATCTGCGTTGAAACAGAAGGACGCCAGCTAAGTTAGAGCCATAAAACAGAGCCACAGCCTATGGCACGTGACAGTTCTCTAATTTATACTTTTTATGAAACTACCCTCACGTTATACGGTTGCCAGCATAAATAATAAAGCATGTTACTTAAGCAATTTTACATTTACTGTATCGGTGAGTAAATGCAACGGGCCACCCTTATTCTCAAACAATAAAGCCTAGCCGGCCTTCTCACGAGAGATGATTGCATACGCAGTAAAAACCGTAACTCATCAAAAGTTTAGCTATTTTCTTTTAAGATGGAAGAACATTTTGCTTGAGCACTGAACGTGACATTAAATATTCATAAAGCTCAATAGAGTCTAAAGGCTCACTGGTACTTTTCAACTAGATTGGAGTTCTTTTGAGCCAGGTAAGCGCTGCTGTGAACCCAAAGACAAAGCTATAAGCAGAGGACTGCACGGCGCTCGGCAGGCTCCGGCCGCCAGGATCAATCCTCCTGAAAGGCCCAAAGTCCTCTCAAAGTGATTCATGATAACAGCCTCTGTTTGGGTCAAACAGCATTTAACCGCTTGTAAATTTTAATTAAAAGATTTGTCACTTGAACACATAGTTTGTCATTTTGCAACAAAGTGATGTGTCTTTATCAGAAAACGACTCAGGGAAGGCATTTGTCTAATTTGTCATCCGGACACCCATTAAGATAGTTTGGTTGTTGCACAGGCATAAAGTTAAAATTTGTGGAACAGAGCCCACCACTGTTTGTAAGCAGGACCACAGTGGAGACTCCTGAAAAAACATCATTTGTGCTCTAATTAAATTCTAATAAGCACCTCACTTCTGGTTATTTTTCATTAACCAATGTTTAACTTTCTGAGAAGAGAAAAATCCTTTAGTTGGCTTTGGTATCTGCAGGGGGACAGGTGGCTGCTCAAGTAGCATAAAGTGGAATTAGAATTATCTAGAGAAGAAACAAGCCCTCATCAGAGGCACTTGGTCTACTGTAAGACTCAGCTGAGAATTCATAGCCTGAGACTCAATCAGAGGGGATAACTGAAGAATGAGTTCAGAAAGTGATGGAGATTGGGCTTCTTTTACATTATGTATATGAGATAAAAGTGGAGATTTCAAAATGTTTTAACTTCAGTGTTCAAAAGTCACATGAAAAGCTTTAGACTGTCTATGCCATTTGGGCTAAATCAAGTCATTAATTACTGTATGCTCGAGGCAGGTGTTTTTCTCCTTTTTAAAATTAGATATAAAATATATATTTTCATGGAACCTTTCCAATGAAACTTGCTTTTGTTGCATCTCCAGCCCCCGTTCCCACCCTACATGTGTCCTCAGCTGAGTCCTCTGTCTCCCTCCTGGTTGTACTGCCCAAATCCACTTGGTGCCCACTCAACACTCACTCACACCCTCTCAGCACACTTGGCGTCTACACTGAGAAATTGGCGATGATAATTAGTTAATTAGAATTGGCCAAAACTTAAAAGAGTTGATTCATGAGTTCATTTTGAAAGCAGCGTTTTGATCTCCACTCCTGTCAGATCATCGTCAACGTGCTTGAAAGAGTGCAGACTTGGGTGGAGTAAGAGTTGGTGATTGGCGCTTTATGACCCTCTTGCAGAGTAGTGGGAAGCACTGGGTGCACTTGAATTCATTCCCAGGGACCCACATAATGGGAGGGGAGAACAGATTCCTGAAAGTTGGCCATTCAGCTCCACACTCCCACTGTGTCAATTATGAAAGTGCAAAAGCACACAAGTGTGTGTATTCATTAAAGCAAAACAAAAATAACGACCCAGAGCAGCATGTGGAAGCCCATGAATGTGTGACAGGGAGACATGCTGTCTGAGTAAATACACAGTAGTGAACGTATTAAACTTTGTTAAACAATCTTTGGTTAAGTCTGAGGCCAAAGTGCAAGAGAATATAATTACTGAACAGAAATATGAAATATATATCTCTTAAGTCAGCAGAGAAATAATTAAAAACACTAGAAATTCAGCAGAGGTCAGAGAAATAATTCTTAAGGGTTTGAAGCAGAGCATTGCCACATCTATATCTCCACAGGAATAAACACTGCTGGGAAGCTCCTCTTAAAGTCAGTATGGAAGAGCGCGGGGAACAGGAAGGTGGGGACTTCAGGATCGGAAGCAAACGCAAGAGTCTACAGGGACAGTTGGTGTGAACCTGGATTTGTCAATCATCCCTACACTTCCCTAGGTGATAGAATAGCATACGATTTTTTTTTTAAAAAAAGTGCATTTCCACATTCTATAGACAATATTAACTGGTTTTCAGACATCCCTTGGTCCCTACCAGCTGCAGGGTGTGGCTGGCATACCCTGCCAGCTACCTTGAATTCTCCAGGCCAGGGATAAGGGCTTCCCCTCCCCCTTCACTATATAACAAAGGCATTGTTAGTTCTGTTTTCTTTTCTTCCCCCCTCTCTCTGCATCTCTCCTCCTTCTCCTCTGCCTCCTTTCCTCCTCCTCCTCTTCTTCCCCCCCTCCATCTCTTCTCCGCCCCTCCTCCATCTCTTCTTCCCTCCCTCCCTCCCCCAATTCTCTACTTCATGGCTGTTTTCTCAACGGGTAAGCTCCCAGCTACTGCTCCAGCACCAGGCGAGCTTGCCTGCCAGCATACTCCTTTCTGTGATGGTCAAGAACTAGTTCCCAATTAAATGCTTAAAAAAAAATAAGTTACCTTGGTCATAGTGTCTCCTCACAGCAACAGAGCAGTAACAAAGTCAGAAGGCCTGACCATGCTGCTTGAAGGAGGAATGTGGACTTTGGACTTTGGACTAAGAAAGTGGTTGGCTGATCTACATGGGTGACAAATGGGCTGTCCTAGCAGGAGCTCAGAAGATAGTGGTGCTGAGAGCAATGTGAACTAGTTTTCTAGTACAGAGGAACAACAGTGGCCAAAGTAGACATAGTTCTTATGATATGTTAGGAAGAATGTGGCTGCTTTCTCCCTTGTCCTGAAAATCTGCCTGAGGCTAAGGGAACAGTTTTGGACTTATGCCATTGGCAGAGAAGATTTCGAGAGAGACTTGTGCTGACAAGTGTCACTTGTTTATTAGTGACCCCTCTTATGCAGATCTACAATGAAAAAGAGCAAGCAGGGCAAAGAGAAATAAACAATGCACAGTTTGAGGAGAAAAAGAGCACCAGGGAATGCAGTGTTGGAGCCACGTTTTGTGCTCAAAGAAATGCACAGTTAAATGAAAATCAAACCGATGTAGCATGGGCTACAAAGAATGGTGACCTCAGGACAACCCTGCAACCTGTGGAAGGAAAAGGGATTTCCCAAACCTAAGCAATAAAGCAAGTTTATGCAAATGTAATCCCAGAAGGGGTCCCGGTTCCAGCCACAGCAGGCAAAATAAATTAGCAGGTTCTGTCAAGTACTTCTGGCTTCCCCAAGGAATATACCAGAGAGGGGCTGTGGAACCTTCCACTGTGAATGAAGAGCATCTGGTAGGGGGGTCTCCACTTGGAGGCCTGCAGAGGCCATTCATGAAGCTCTGAAGGTGAAGTTGTGTTGGAGACCCCAAGATGCCGGTGAGGCCAGAGCTATGGGATGCCCGCCAAGGGGAGCTGAATACCTGGTGTGGAACTGGCTAAGACAGTAAAGTGGGTTGCAGTTAGCAAAGCCCTCAGGAGTGGAAGATCTGAGCAGCGCTTTGACAGCAGACACGAAGACTCAGGGTTTGGGGTCTGCCCAGCTGGGTTTCACTCTTGCATTGGCCCAGTATTTCCTCCGTGTGCTCTTTTTCCTCCCTTTTGAAATGGTGATGTATATTCTGTGCCATTAGATGTTGGAAGTATGTGATATACTTGTTGATTTTGATTTTATAGGGGGGTCAAAGTTAAGATATTTCCTTGAGTCACTGGAGAGTCTTTGAACGTTGGCACAGCTTTGAGACTGAAAGACTCTGGGGCCTCTGAAGTCAGACTGAACTCCTTATGCAGTGTAATGTGGCTTCAAGCCTGGTGGGGTCCAGAGAGCAAAAGGTGGTCTGAATGGGCACAGTCTCCATAAGTTCATGCACTTGAATGAATGCTCAGTTACTAGGAAGTGGAACTGTTTGGGAAGGATTAAGAGGTGTGGCCTTTTGAAGGAGCCATGCTACTGGAGGGTGGACTTTCAGGTTTCAAAGGCACAACCTAGGCCCAGGCTCTCTCTCTCTCTCTCTCTCTCTCTCTCTCTCTCTCTCCCCCCCCCCCCCATTTACAAACCTCATATTAGATACAAGCTCTCAGCTTCTGCTCCAGCCCATACCTGGGTGCTGCCATGCTCCCTACCCATGATGGCCACGGATTACCCTTTGAAGTGTAAGCAAAGCCCTAATTAAATGCTTCCTTTTATAAGTTGCCTTGGTCATGGTGTCTCTTCACAACAACAGAACAGGTATTAGAATAAAAGGGGAGGAGAGACCATGGTTTTTTTCATGTTTTTGTGAAAAAACATTTACAATTTGCTTCTTGTACAGCCTGGTATAACTTAAAAATAACAATAGGTATTGGACTGGTTTTTAGTTGAGTGGCGGGAAGAGGATGAGAGGAACACCCTGGAGTCTCCACACATAGGAGCATCACCTCCTCACATACACTTGTCCTTCCTACTCTCAGCTATCAGTTTTGGCAATAGAAATTAAAATTCAAGAAAAATAAGATAAAGCTATTTGCTGTTCCAAGAGAGGTTGACGTGGACCAATGTCTTTAGCCACGTCTGGTCTTCCAGCTCTCAAATACGACAATTAGATCATTTTGGGAGAGGCTTTGGGTCCCAGTGTATCTGCATGACCCTTTGAAAGCTAAGAATAGGTCAGCCATGCTCATAGTCAGAGTCGTTAGGCTTCTTGACGGACAGTCTGCAGTCGTCAGTCACCAAGGTCAGGTGACCCTCCAGGTTGGTACAGCTCCAGGCAGGATTGGAAGCTGACACTGGAATGGCTCCAGGCAGAGGACACAACAGGAGAGTCAGCCATGGAGCTTCACCGGATAAAGCCTGCTGCCCTTCCCTAGATAATTTTATAGATTGAATTTTATTTTTCAATTCCTGTGTCTGTGAGTGACTGTGTGCATGCCATCGCAGGTGCTATCAGAGGCCAGAAGAAGAGCTACATCTGCTCCCCGCCTCCACTCACACAACTGGAGTTATAGGTATTTGGTCTGTCCAAAGTGGGTTCAGGGAACAGAGCCTCAGTTCTCTGGAAGAACAGCCAGTACTCTTCACTGTGCAGCCGTCCTTCCATCCCTGTCTTTTAATGGTTGTCTGTTTGCTGTAATCAACTGTACTGAGTTACCCAGATTCTAGTCCTGTAAAGGCATTTAGTGTGTCGCCAAAACTGAAGGGCCATTAGAGACCCTCAGAAGTTGTTCAGCTAAAAAGAAATGAATAGTTTCTGCTCATGTCTGGGATGCAAAAAATTCCACCCCCCATGCCCACCGAGCTTGTTGTCTGTAAGTGATAGAATTTCTCTGCACTAACTTGATACGTATCAATTTTAATTTTAGCCAAGCTTTTGGTGAACAGTCCATATACTAAAAAAATAGTTTGACCTGTTCAGCTTAAGAAAATATTTTTAAAAATGGGTAGTCCTGCTTAATGGTGCTGATGTCAGTAACTAGAACACATTTTGAAGACTGCTTTTTGCAGTAAATTTTGTTGATAGTCACTGGAAATCCTATCTTTAGGGCAAAGAAGTTGGCAGGTTCTTCTGTTCATCAGGGTCCTTGACAACTGGGTATGAAAAGCTATTTTTCACCTTTCACAGGGGCTGGTGACACTGCCTTAATTGTCTCCCTAGAGACTACAGAGCGCTGAAGGCAGGTTAGCAACTGCTTCCCCCTCCTTCGGATGTCACTGCCTGAAGCCAACACCCTCCCCACCTCTCACTCAGTCCTGTCTACAGAACCGAGGTGTGGGTCACTTCAGTGTAATTGCTGCAGTTGCTGGCAGCGAGCCTCTAGGAAGGCAGAGCTAGCAGGGGGCTGAGCCCTCAGTGGAATTTCCAGAGCTTTCTGTTTGTCCTTTTGTTCCCCCTATGGGTGACTGGAACCTCTGTGCCTTTGTTTCCTCTATATATTTTGACACTTGTCACAGACATCTTAGAGAAAGACTTGAGAGCCACGCCGTGGTCAGATAATGATTATATTTACAGAAAGCTTCCTTTAGAACCCACAGAGGTAAAGATCAACACCTGTAGGGAGCCCAAGGGTATGAGGAGTAAAAAAAGCAAGCTGTCAAGATCCCCACTGTTGAACTGCAGCCTTCTACAGGGTCCCACAAGATGAATACGTGCTTTCTCTCTCTGTCCCATTTTGCTTTGTTCTGGAGACTAACACTCACCGTATTGATCCCCTTTGCTATAAAAAGACACAATTACTGCAGCCAAGATGTGAGTGTGAACCCTGATACGTGTATCATTGAGCTACTGTAGCTGGCCATCGCCTGATGGACATCCCTCCAGATCCCCTGTTGAGGCAAAACCTGGAAGGCCTAGCATGATGTTTAGGGCATTTCATGATCTGGCCCTTGAGATCCCTTTTCAGCCTGGAGACAAATAGCATCCATCTGTGGGGCATCTGGGTGCATTGACTCACCACCATCTACGGCATCCATAGTATAATGGTTTCCACCACTGTGTGGCATGCTTTCAGAGGCAGGCTGCCTGGACTTGCAGAGCTCATCTCTGTGCTTGTCTCAGTCCTGAGCAGCTAGGATCAGGCTGCTTAAAAAAAAAAAAAAAAAAAAAAAAAAAAAAAAAAAAAAAACCACTTGTTCGGAAACTCAGTTTTCTCTTGCTGAAAAGATCCTGTTTCAGTTCACATCTCCCGCTACCCATTTCTTTCTCTCCTCTGGATGTGGTAAGCAGTTAACAAGCTGAAAATCGAGTGGACACCAGCACTTCACCAACATGGCTGGACAGAAGCCAGGCACACTCCCGTCCAGCAGGACCAATCTGGAGAACAAAGCTATAATCAAAGTGGATTTCATCCGCTTGTTTGTCTTCCACGCAGACTAAATATTTAATAGGGAACTAGACGCTATTTATTCACTTTTATTAGGTCTTTCTGACGCCCAGCCCTGCATTGTGATGGGTGATTAAGATAAACACATGCTCAAGGAGGGGCCGTTTCCTCATCAATCCTGGCGAAGTTGAGTGACGGCCTAAGCGGCTGTGTGCAAGCTTTATTCACAGGCTTTTCATACACCTTGAATGTTCTGTAGCCTCCCTCTCAGGAGAAAGCCAGACTTTGGTTGGTAGGGAATCTTTTTTTTTTTTTTCCTTGTTCCAGCATGCATTTAATCTTGCCTCTGGCTTCATCGTCTACAGTGGGTTGTGCCTGTTAAAGCCTTAATGCCTTGCTTGGTATATTGCACACATTTTAAAGTGCACATGGCTCATGTAGATTTAACTGGGATATAGAATGTTCCGGAAGGAATCGCTTGTAAACCTTTTTAACCTCGTGAAATGGTCAAAATTGGGTAGTTAGAATTGCCTGAAAATATTGAGATTGATTCGAATACCTTTTAGATAACTGAATAAGCACCTTGGCCACATTTGACTGACAGTGATTACAGCATTCTTCTTTACTCTCTCTTCGCTTTGATTATTTATTAATGTATTTGTTTCCAGGTATAGGCTTACTACGAACCCTTGCTGGGAGCACTGCCGGAAGTACGTGCTCCTCTGGGCAGAAATGCGAGTGCTGTTGCCTTCCGGATGGAAACAGATGGAACTCAAGAGTCCCAGCATCTGCTTTCCTCAGGAACGGTGGAGTATGCAGAACAAAGTCCATGTGAAGAGACGTCTAGTCTCGCTTGGGGATGTGGGAAAGAGTTTTTCCACTGTGCTGCAGTGGAGCATGAGACTGCTGGTACCAGACAGCAGCAGAAACTCGGAGTTCCAAAACCGAGGCAGCGGTGATGCCACAGTGTTATAGCCCTTTGGTTAAACCTCCGTCTTAATGGCAGAGGGTGTGAGTGAGTGTCTGTGCCCAATTCGGTGACTGCTAGAATGCAGGTTCCAGGGGTCTGACAGGCCCAAGCGGACTTGGATGAAGCAGCTGCCCCGAAGTGGCTGGACGAGCTCCAGAGGCAACCAAGGCGCTTCCACTATGGCTGCCTGACTGACAGTCAAGCCCGGAGGTCTAGCATCGAATTCTTCTAAACAGGGAGTCTCAGAGGATCATTGATGAACTAGATAGTGTTGGCCCATTTATTTCATATGAGACAGGAACTTATAAACCTTGGTCAGTGGGAGGAGTTTTGAGAATGAATGCATGTCACTGGCTGGGACTAGGATGCTGGCAGTGCTGTATTTGCATGGGAAAGATAAGTGTAGACAAGCTCATGTGACTGACCCCCTGTAACTTTGAGTGGCCCCCTGTAACCTTGGGGCTGTATCACATGCTCCTGAGTCAGACACTTAAAACATCGAGAGAGCTTTGCCCCACACCTTCCATCCTAAGGATGAGATTTTTAAGTCTCAAATGTGAGGTCTCTGGGATTTGGACATGCTCCACCTCAGCAGTTCTATGCTGATTCCCCTGGAGGCACCGTTCATGAGCCCCACAGGGCTAGAACCCAACATGAAGACCAGCCTGCCCTTAGACTGCTGAAGATCCAGCCGCCTCCCACTAAGCCCTGAATCCAAAATTGTTTTCCTTTCTTTTCTTCTTTTTCTTTCCTTCCTTCCTTCCTTCCTTCCTTCCTTCCTTCCTTCCTTCCTTCCCTCCTTCCTTCCTTTCTTTCTGTCTGTCTTCTGATAGGGTCTTACACAGCACAGACTGTTGTATAGCATAAGAACCGGATCCTCTTGCCCCTAGAGTTCTGCGATTACAATCCTGCTCTGCCACACCCAGCTTCTTCTCTTTCAATGGCCAGTATCACTAAAAAAAAAAAAAAAAAAAAAAAAAAAAAAATCTGCAATCTAATAATTGTGGATATTTATGGGCTACGGTGTAGTGCTTCGATGCACAGGTACATGGCGTAACAGTCAAACCATGACCTTTCACACGTGCTGCCTCACACTTTCATCCTTTCCTCACAAGCCTCTACTGCCTATTTGAGAACTATTGTTCTGCTGTGCAGCAGGAGGCCGGGACCTTCCCATTAGCGACGGTGGCATTGCACGCATTTACAAAGCTCTTCCAGGCTCATCTCCACCTTCTGCTTTAACAACCCTGTCTCTGCTTCTCTTTCAATGGCTAAGAGTACGAGCACATTGGCTGTTTAGTTTCATATCCACCAGCGCTCACAGCTGCTGGGCGAGTAACACTGTTCACTGTGCGCTTCATGATTCCTTTGTCTATTTGTCCACCAACACCTTGTTGGCTCTGTTTGTGGTTCTGGAAACTGAAGCTCATTCATAAAGTTTAATAACAACCAAGCAAAAGGGTGAAAATCATATTTGCCCATTGCCCTTACTTGGCCCTCCTATTGCCCCTCCCTTGCTCTTCAATAGTGCCTGCATATGGTACTTTGTATTGTCTGGGAATCTCAGTAGAGAGCCCATGAGAGCCCTGCCTACATTTGCTGCTGCTATCAAAGCTTTCAGTGAGGTTGGCACAGGCCGGTGACAACACCTGATTGCTAAATGAATGAACGGAGTTGTGGCCCAGACAGTAAAACACCCATCGTCAGAAGCAAGTGGATCCCTAAGAGTTCCAGGCCAGTCAGAACTACATAGAGAGATTCTGTCTCAGAAACAAAAGAAGGCAAAACAGAGAAAGAAACAAGACAAGACAAATACTCCCGGCACGATTCTCTCCAAAGAAACAAAACCAGGAATTACTCATACTGGCAATAGTGTGTCCTTGTGATCATGGAGCCTCCTGGGAACATCAAAGTGGGAATGTTATTCTTAGATGCCAGTGACTTAAACGTCTTGTATTAGGATCAGGATGAGGTTGGTATGCCCTTTCACATAAGCCTCCTTTCATCAAAGCTTGGTTCTTTAATTATATATAATAAAATGGGTAACCATTTATTAAAAGTCAGTCTTTTGTGTGATTATGTATGGACCAAATTCTGTTTCATAACTCAAAAAGGTATGAATTCTTAAGCCTTTCTCTGTCAAGGAAGTGGATGTGGGCTTTAGTTCAGTTGGCAGAGTGCTTGCCGAGCACTGATCAAGTCCCTGTACACTGTGCAGCCCACCCAAGCCAGGCACTGGGGGACCCCCTGCGACCCTCAGATACAAAGGCAGGTGGGTCAGAAATTCAGTCACCCCTGATGCATGGTGAGTTTGAGGCAGGTCTGGTCTGCATTACACTATGTCTCAAAACAAAGTAAAACCTATGTCAAAAGAAGCTGCAACGACAAAGCTAGTCAGGGGGACGTTTCTGGCCAGTGACAACGGAACCTCAGAGTGAACGTGAAGGCAAACCGTCTCCTGTGGTCCTGCCCTGCCCTTCTTCAGCAAACCTGAGAGTCTGGGCATGGAGCTGGCCTTCAGAAACTGCACTTCTACCTAAGGGAAAGTCCGATAAGCAGCTTGCAGAGACAAAGACATTTTCTTTCCTTCTGCTGTAACTATTATGTATGTGACTGCAGCCCTTCTGCTGTGTCTGTTCACACACACCGTGTGTATGAGAAAAGCTTTCTTTCCTCGTGTTTTATTTTTTTCTCCTGCCATGGTAACATCAATGGATAAAAATGAGCCAGACGGATTGAGTCGAATGAGGCAGCACTTTGCACTGATCAGAGCATTGTTGACATAACTAGTCCAGGTTTTTCTAACAGTGAAGACATTGCCCAGTGTTTAGCAAACATTCTCTGGAGACCAACTCAGGCACTGATTGTGTTGTGAGAGCCTATTTTAAGTAAGTTCCAACCTGCTGGTCTCTTGGCTTCCATTGTTTGACTGGTGAAGACAGGGCTCTTAGGGACTCTGAAGGCAAAAACCGTATTTGTGCCACTGGCTTAGAGTGCCCCATCTTCCCTTCACTTTCCTCTTTTTACTCTCTGAGGTTTATTTTCTCTCTATGCCGTTACTTTTGGGGGGGTGGGGGGTGGGGGTTGTCAGAGCCTAAGGCTCCAATACCATGTTTCTACAGCCAATCTCAAGTCAGCACTAACATAGCCACTGAGTGTCAGCACCATGATTCTTAACACGGGAAGGAAAACACCTACCATAGATTATCTTTCTAAGCAAAAAAGGAAAAAAAAAAGTGTTAGGCAGTGAGAGACAGCAAGAAAGGCTTTTACTAAATTCTTGAACTCTTTTATGATTAAAAAAATACTTGTTTAGCAGAAATATTATTTTACAAAAAACTGAGAAATAAATGATAAGCCTCAGGCATTTCTATGTTTAATCTTCTATTTTTAATTTTTATTTTAGGTTTTCAGAAAGGGATTCTTGTTTTGCTTTTGGAGGGTATTTTGAGATGGTTTATTATAAATGAACATCTTTTCATGTAGATGATTTTTAAGCCTCAAGTAGAAGGACTGGAGGGGGGGTTGTAGGGAGAAGTAATGATATTTAGGGTTTTTTAGGGGGTGGTCTGATATTATGTGACATCCAGAAAGGTTATGCACACAAACCCTTGAAGAAACACTTGGGTACTGAGTGGACACTTGTCCATGAGCTGTAGGCTATAGGCAGGCTACTGAAAGGAAAGCCACAACGCAGAGACCCAGGCATGGTCTATCCTTGGACCTGTGATGAGGCCACTCTGAGCTTGAGGCAGCAGGCAAGGGAGAGGCAACGAAGTGACCACAGAACATGTTGGTATGTGACTGTTGCAAGGCCTCTGGACTGTGTTCCAAGCGAAGTGAGCAGTTCTGGGGATATGTAGACAGGAGGAGTGTTTAAAACTGGGTAATAACCACAGGGATATGGTCCAGTGGTCAGAGACCCAGTCACGAAGCATCAGACTGATAGCTCGAGGAGATAACCAAAGCCACAGAGAGGCTAAGCCTCCACAATGGACTGGATTCCACCTCAAAATTGTCATGGCTTCTGGGTCCATCTTCAGTGAGAATTGCTACCTGTGGTGGAGTCTGGCAGGCATGGCTGGCAAGGAGTGAGTGCTTTATGAGGGACATGGTCCAGCCGTGGTGACAGTGCCACCATCACAGGCAGTAGCCAGCACTCTGTGTTAGGTAGCCAGCAGTGTCTGCCTTGGGAGTTTAACAGCTAAAATAAACAGAGGTGCCTCATCTTCATCAGTAATTTCTGTAACGGTGCTTTAAAATGCCACTTTCAATGTAGAGTTTTGTTCATTGTAGTTTTTACTTCTTTGTAGTAAAAGAAAAAACATCAGAGAACTATAGATTATAATTTATACTTTCTGGAAAATATTGGAGTATGTTGGAAACCTTAAGAGTTTTCTATTTCTTTTCTTTTTTTCTTACTCTTTCACCCCCCCCCGTTCCCCTTTCCCTCCCCTTCCCCTCCCCCTTTCCCCCTTCCCCTTCCCCTTTCCCTTCCCTTCCCTTCCCTTTCAGGAGAATTGGTCTTGTACCCTCCAGACTATGGCTTTGGACATTGATGCTTGACACTGACTGGGAGCTCTACAGTTTTCTAATATGAAGCACCTACCCTGTGCCAGCTTTCCACACTGGAGATGTGTCATTTGAGCCTTCTAAAGATGACTTTGTTTGGCCACATGGATAAAATATGAGCCAGGTATTAACTTCTAGAATAATCCTGGTATAATTTGCCCTTCATACAATATTTTGCTTTTCACACCCCAATGGCAACTTATTTTATTCATGGCTATTGTCTATAACTCTTAGACATTCTAGAATCTCCACATAAGTCTCTGGATAAAAGAAAGCCTTGAAATGCTTTTCTCAAAATAGCCATCATTTGCATTTAGTTGGCAGTGTAAATTTATCTTTCTGTATGATGCTTGCTCCATCTTAAAAAGGCAATATCATAAATGAGATTATCCCCTCAGAAAGCAATCCCAGACTGGAATAAATCAAGATCAAGAAACCTTACAAATGGCCTTTAGTATAATGGAATATTACCAGAAAGTGTGTGCAACTGAAGTGCTCAAGACAACAATTTACTGCTGGGTTCTCAGGGTGGGTTTCCCCTGTGCGGATGTGTTATTCATCTCTACCCAGGGCTGTTGAGAATCTCCCACAATTTTGCAGCTGAAAGAGTGGGCACAGGGTCTCCCAGACCTTGGTCTCCTACTTCAACTCCCTCCTCAGGGAGAAGGAGCCACTGAGAACCACTGCTGATACTCAGGAAAGTACAGGTAATGGGAAAATTGAGATTCTGAGAGATGCTTGTGTCCACTCTGACTACATATTTTTCTGGTATTAGAATCTCTTCCTCAGACTCGCAGGAGGGACTGAGTGAAACACAGCAGACCTCTCTCTCCCAGTTAGACCCAATGGCTCGCTTGCCTGTGACAGTGCTGGAAGTGGTTATACTCCTCAGTGTTTTGCAGCAGCAGTTACCTCAGCTGTTTATCAGGTGAGTGTACCATGGGTGAAGGTTGCCCAGCCAGGAGAAGGTAGGCCAGTGGGCTGGAGCTTGAATCTTTGTTTAGTTGGTCGATAACTGGTCATAGAAAGAGTGGGCAGAGAAGGGAGGGGTCTTTGGCTGCAATTATTTGCTACTAAATATTTTTTTTCTTGCATATATACATGTACAGACCTCCCCATCACTATGGCTGTTCTGGTCCTTCATGGTGCCTCATATGACCCTATATGCCATGGCCACACCAAGTCCACGCCTTCATCAGAAGTCATGTCGGCGCAGCACATGCTGCCAGCTGGGCAGATGGCAACACCACGTGTGACCACATTTACCCTCTATTACCTTTTCTCAGACCCGTCCTTCTCATTTATTGTTTTGGGAAGACTGACAGCCTGCTGCCTGGGTGTGATAAAGCTTATCATCTACAAGAGGGTTTCCTGCTTGTATCCAACTTTGGGCAGCCATGAAGAAAAATGCCATGCAAGATTTCACACGAGTAGAGTGAGACGTCCAGGTTCTGAAGGGGGCAGTTAGCGGATGTTAATTTGCTCTTACTAGGCACTGATGAGCTGTCTCCCAGGGAGGCCATGCCACCTACACCTCTCAGTCACCAGTGCATGTGCCTCTTGGTCTACTGTCTTGTCTGTACTTGGAACAGCTAGGTTTTGAACTGTGACCATGATAGCTGGTGCACACCCACTATACCATTATTTTGTATCCCTGATGACATATAATTTGAATTATCTTTTCATGCAACTTCGTGTGTGTGTGTGTGTGTGTGTGTGTGTGTGTGTGTGTGTAAATATTGTTTTGCAAGCATTCCTTTATTTGACACATATTTTTCAGAATTTATCTACCCTCTATCATACAGTGTCCTCCTCCACCTCTTCTGATGTGGGAGGAGCATGAAGGGGCTGGAGTGTGTACCTCTCCCAACTTCCTGGACCACAGTGGTGATGGAAGTCACATTGTTGAAGGAGGAGACACTCAGGTCAGACACACTATGCTGAGCTATAGGGGTCCTGACACCTCTGCAGGCTAGTTGGTTTCACAGCTGAGAAGCTGCATTGTTTTTTAGGGCAGTGTCTTGGTGTGCACCCAAGGCTGGTCCCCATCCTGTGCTCCTTTCACTCCAGTCTCTGGGAACCATCCTCACTGTCACAGTAACAAGACTTGATTCACGCCGGGTAGTGTCTAAGGTCTGCCGAGACGCAAAGACACATTTCAGCAATTGTTTTGTTTTCAGAATGCTAGATATAAAAATGGATTTTGTGAATCCCCCAGAAGCAACCACAAGACAACACAGGGGGACTAGCAATAATACTTCTAATACGTGTGGTGACTTTTAAATTATCCTACCCCAAAGCATACAGTTCATAAAATCTTTAGTCACTTTTTATCCTCACTGTGCTCTGAGACACAGCAGTGTGGAAAATGTGTTCAGACAAATGAATGCAGTCACACAAGTGTCTCAAGTAGCAAGAAGGTTTTGTAGCAGCAAGAGCCTTGACTGACCGCACTCCACAGAGACAGGAATGCACAGAGGAAGAAACAAAGTCTTAGAAACTCATGTCCTTTAAGTTATGTGAAGAATGAAAGATTTCCCCCAATATCAAGTTTTCCTAGGAACAAGAGCAGATTATAGTTTTAGAAAGAAATAATATCAGTCCAGAGAGGAAAATCAGGAATTCTTGATGAAATAGTCCCTCAAGCTAGCTTTTAGGGTGTGGATTCAAGATCTTCAGTGTTAGAGGCTAGCTGTGTTTGGGTGGGGCTATGGGAAGTGAGTGGGTCATGAGCTGAAGCCACATATGGGACCTTCCTGGTGTACCGTGCTTCCTGTCCCTGTACCCCGTAAACTGTCTCCCGCTGCTCCGGAGAACGGAGCAATTTTGTCGTGGTCACACTTACATAGGCCCTAAGGATTCAAACTAAGGTCCCGATGTTTGTCAGGCAAACACTTTTACCCCATGAGCCGGGTCCCAGCCCCACAATAACGAATTTCAGATATTAATGTCTGCATTGCCTCCCTGTTTGTTATTTAATGCTTACCAGCACTGTTTAAAACGCGGCATCCATGGGGCTGCCATGATGGCTCAGCCAGGAAAGGACCTTGCAGCTAAGCCTGATGACCTAAGAGGGACCCTTGGGATGCACATGGTAGAAGGAGAGAACCGGCTCTGCCATGTTGTCTTCAGACTCACCACCAAGACAGAGGAACGTGATTATTTATTTATTTTTGATATCAGGAAATAAAGAGGGGAACTTCCCAGACTCCTCACACATAACTCTTGTCATTCCAGTCATCGCTCAAACTCAACCATTTTAAAGTACTTTCAGTTTTTATTTCTCTCAAGCAAAGCTATTTAGGTTGAGCCCTACTCGCCTCCCCACGGCACCCAGTGTCGGTGTGAGCTCCAGCTGAGCCCATGCTCCCTTTCTTAAGCACACCTGACCTTGGCAGGGTGGGAACATCACACCCCAAGCCGGGACTCTGAACTGACGTCTCTTCACACTGCCCCGATCACCTTTTATTTCCCTCACAACCTCATGTGAGAAGGGGAGGAGAGGACTTTGGCTTCCCCTCAAGAGAAGCCTGGCTCCTGTCTATGCCTGCAGGAAGGCACCTCAAGCCCTGGTGTACCCCCATAGTGTTTTTATCGGGGCCTTTGGCCACTAGGATGACACGTGACTCCTGTCTATGCCTGCAGGAAGGCACCTCAAGCCCTGGTGTACCCCCATAGTGCTCTCATCGGGGCCTTTGGCCACTAGGATGACACGTGGCTCCCAATGAGCTTGCTGACTTCAGCTGTGTTGGATTTGACCTTGTAAAGGATTTATGGCTGAAGGCCGGCCGGCCTTTATGAGCGGGGTGGAGACTCAGGGGCAGCTACTTGGGCCACGTGCGATTGAGACTCATTGTAAATTCAGTACCAACTCTTGATATCTTGTTTCCTGCATCTTTTCCCTCTATTAAACAGAAAGAGAGCTCATGCTACGCATCTGGAGTGCAGGAAGACTTAGGACTTGCGACCATGACTTCACATGGCATAGGTAGCAACTGTCCAAACTCACAGTGTAGAGGCACAATCCCACTTTCAACATTGGGAGAGATGTTCCCTCTTACATAATTCATAGTAAACACCTACATCATCCATGTTATTATTGAGAATGGACAACTATACTCATCTTATTAAATATCACAAGCTTGTTGATGATGCAGGTCATTGGAGGTAAGTTATTATGTAGAAATTACATCCATCAACCAACAAAAGTTTAAATTTAGTAAAATGAAAAAAAAAACATAATCTGCTAATTTCCAAGGTCAGGAGATTCATAGTTGACCTTGGTTATCAATTTGACAAGATTTAAAATCACCATGGAAACAAGCCTTGGACACCTCTGAGAGGGAGTATCTAGGTAGTTCATCTAGTTGGACATACCTATCCTAACTGTGGGCAATCCTAGCCGCCAGCCAGTCTGGGGCTCCAGTCAGGACACAAAGGAGAAACAGAGCTCAATCAGCATTCAACTCTCTCTGCTTCCTGGCTGTGGATGAAGTGTGGCCTCAGGCTCCTTCCCCACCGTGAGGGACTATGGGAGTCTACATACTCAGCCGTGATTATGAAAAACATCATCTTATTGGCATCTTTGGTCTTATTCCTGAGAAGACCATGTTTTGAATAAAACAGTCATTCATTCAGGTAGTATTCACTGAGCTCAAGTTATCAGCTCTCTAGGGATGAATGCCTGATGGATGTATGTGATCACCTCTTTGCCACTGGTGTGTATGATATAAAAATATTCTGGAGGCTTCATGCTTAGAAAGTATATCTCTCTTTCAATGTATTGTACAGTTGTAGCTGACTAGAAGAATATTGATAATTTGTGATTGGCAGTTTGCCTAATAATTTTTCCCACTTCTTTTTCTTTGAAAGATGCCACCAGTGAGCTGGGCTATGTTTGACAGAAGGGGGCTAATTCTACATCACGTGACACACTCTAAAACAGAGGAGGAGACAACAAGGTGTTGTTTGAGATGAGTGGTACAGAAACAGGGCACAGGACCCAGAGGGAATAGAGAGGCTAGAGACACAAGTGGGTTCACACTGAGCTGGGACCAGCTCAGGAAGCTACTCAGAGTAGCTTTAAAAGTCTTCAGGTCAGAAACAGTGACAGGTCAAATTTTGGCTTCAGTATAGCAGCAGCTGGCAAAGGAGGGGATGGAGAGGGTGATGCGCACATGAACCAAAGGCTGACATCCTTCCCTTATAAAATATACCCTGCCTTCTTGGAGCTACTTTGATTTTTTCATAGATGATGAAGAGATGTGGATTCATGGTTTTTGTGGCTCGGATGATGAGTATGACTGAATTCTCTTTTAAATCCAAGTGTCATGATTTCAACAAAGAAAATCATCTGATGTAGGCATCCTGAGGACCCCTGAAAAACCTGAAATTGGGAGAGTTCTATAAAAGATGAATATTTGATTATCTTCTGCTCTGTTCTTATGACAGGGAGATGTGCAGTAACAAGGCATGGCTTCATTATCTTCCACCAGAGCCTTGTGACAGCCTGTCAGTGGAACCAGTGTGCTAGTCTCACTTTGCAGAAACTCCACATCGTACCAGCCTTCACAGCTCCTTACACTGCCTGAGACTTTGCTAACTTCTATTCCTAAAACTGGAGAATAGATTCAATCAAAACAATGTATCAAGACTCTATGTGCTTAATCTGGCTTCTCTTTAATGCTAACTTTAAGGGATCAGAAAACCAAAGCATGATGTGTCTGGTTTCCATGACTCTGACATCCTATGTTAGCAAGAACTGGTGAGAAAGCTTTTTAATATCAAAACTGCCAGCTGAAGTGATTTCTGCTAGGCCTTCAAACTGGGGGCTGATAGGTGCCAACGAACCAACTAATGCTGCCTTACACACACACACACCACATGTGAGAGAGAGGCGGGGGGAGAAGATCATACTTTTGACATAGGAGCTGGGTAGATGCTGAAGAACTGTTGGCCATCTTTGTTGTTTCTGAAATAATATCACATGTATTATGTGTATACCTGGAAATAATGTGGTTTTTAGATTTCTTTTAAGAAAGAAAAATGCCATTTTATACTTCTAGAAGTGCACATTTTTGGTAACAGGATTTTACATCTAAATCTACTCTTATGAATAAATCACTATTAGAGAAGTTGATGATTCTAGGATAAAATTGATTTTGTTTCTCTAAATTTGGGCCTTTAAGAATGTGTGTTCACATACACATATTTATATGTGTATATATGCATATATACACACACACACACACACACACACTGTAGGTTGTAAAAAGCCAAATATAGGATAAAATAGAATTGTAAAATGTTTGGACGCAAACACGTTCAGTTAAGGGGGAGAGGGTAATGTGCAGATCCAAAAAATATCTTAAGCTCCCAAACAAAACCCCCACTGTCTCCATGTTCTGATCAGAGCACTCTTTACTATTTGTTAATGTCTTGTTGTCTTCAAGGCACATGTGCAATTCTGTATGTCCATGTCTTAGTCAAGAAAATAAGCAGCCACCTTGCAACTCCATCCTTCACGGACAAACTTGTAGAGTTAAAACTTGCTGCTATTGAACACGAGCTGTCACTAAAATCAAGCTGACAAGCTACAGGAAGAGAAGCACATAGCTCCCTCCAACAGCTGAGAGGTGGCCCTCGCCCCAAAGCCCTCTTCCTTGGGAGGGTTCAGCAATTCTTCTCTGCTCCTGTTACCTTGAAGTTTATGACCTTCAAACTCACAGCATTGTAAAACATGGCAGCAAATCCTCCATGTGAGGAAAGTTCTACCAAGTAGGAGAGTGTGCTGAGCTAGTTGACTTCCCCAGGTGTATTAATTCACAAAGTGAAAATTAATATTCTATCATCTGACAGGCATGGTCTCCAGTCATCAGGGAGCAGATGTGAGTTCTCTCCACTTTACTGACACCCTAAAGAGGGACTGTTGGGGTCTGCAGCTCCCGTCTGCCATCCTGCCAAAAAAACGAGAGTAGAGAACGGCCATGAAAGGTCCAGGCTTGGCTCTTCCCATCAGTGAATTATGGGAATGAGACTCCTACAGCTGCTGTGGCTACCTGTCCTCTGCCAGAGCCTCCCGTGTCTGTATCTTCTGCCCAATGGGCCTGGCCATTCGCTTCCAAGAGCTAATGTGTAGCTGATCATGTAGTGCGCCAAGCCCAATCAGTGAGCTTACTCATGGCCACTCATGAGCCCATTTGCAGTAATCACAGGAGACCTCGGGGTCATCCCTCAACCACGGGAATGCTCAGCAGAGGAAGCTGTGGGCGCCTCTATCCAGCTGCCTGCCAGGCCTCTTGGCTTCCATTATTCTCATCATTTGGATGTAGTTGGTTGTACTCAAAGTCGCTTCAAAGGCAAATGAGTTCCTATCCGTGTGAGGTCTCCCGGCTGGCAGCTGCTTCTGAGGCAGTAGAATAAACACAGAGACCAGAGACATCACAGGATCTGAACCTCTTTTGCATTCTATGTCATCTTTCAAAATCTAAGCAATGTTAGTTTTAAACAAGAGTTTATTTTATGTTGGGGAAATGAAGTTCCCGTGGTGTCTAACAGAATAGTCTCTAAAAATCAGGGCTTTGTTGAGCCTGTTTCATCTCTTTGTAGGGCAATGTTCTCTCTCTCTCTCTCTCACTATCTCTATCTCTATCTCTGTCTCTCTGCCTCCCTGTCTCCCTCTGTCTCTTTGTCTCTCTCTTTTCTCTCTCTCTGTCTCTCTGTATGTCTCTATCTCCCTCTGTCTCTTTGTCCCTTTATCTCTCTGTCTCTCTCCCCCTCTCTCTCTTTCTCTCTCTGACTACATGGAGCTCAGGTGTCTTCCTTTATTGTTCTTTACCTTACTTTATGGGGAAAAGTCTCTTACTGATCCTGGAACTTGGCTTTCTGATTACACAGGCTGGTCAGGAAGCTCTAGGGATTCTCCTGGGGTTCCAGCCCCTCCAGTGCTGGCACTATGCTCATACTGCCAGGCCCCCCTCTCACCTGGGTGCTGTGGAACCAAATCCCAACTCTTGTGCCTGTGCAGTAGAGACATTCTCTATCGAGCTGCTATGTTTACAGTCTTTAAATTCTAAAATCTCTTCAGAAATGGACTTGGTAGTTGTATCTCAATACCCACTCAAGGGTCTAAGCTCAGCAATTTTGGACACTTAGAACAATACACAGCAGAGAAGGCAGAATACAGGTTTCATCCCCTAGGGGACCTCTGTGTAAGGGTGGTGAGTGTCTCATGACAGCATCACCTCCCATTGAGCTTTGCAGGATGCAGTAGGTATCCCTCAGCCGCTAGACAGTCACTGACAATCAAGAAGTTTAGGAACATACCATATTTTCTGGCGTATAAGATGACTTTTTAACCCTGAAAAATCTGGGTCAAAGTCAGGGCTCATCTTATATGCCAGGTACTTACCTGCAGCTTGCTTCCCCTTGCTTCTTATGTCTGATGCATATAGTGTGTGTGTGTGTGGGGGGGTGCTGTGGCCGATTCCCTGCTCTGTGCAGGGAGTATGGGGCAGGGAGGAGCTAGCTGCACACATCTTCCTGTACCTTGAAGAGGATAACATGAGCGTGGACTGGCTCTTGATTTGACTCAGAGGACTGTGCTGAGTGTGGAGCATGCCTTAAAGGGGAAGTGTAGCCTGACACTGGCTGTCTACCAGCATTTAATAAAGTTCCTTGCTCTATGTGCCCTGCCTGCAAATAGACACATGCCCGAGTCTGCTGCACAAGGTGCGTGCTGGAAGAGGGGTAGTCTTATATGGTGAGTATATTAAAAATTCTATATTTTAACTGGAAAAATTGGGGGTCATCTTATACTCCCAGTCATCTTATATGCCAGAAAATATGGTAGATAAAAATTTGAAAATTTCTTATCTATCATCATTTACTATTGAGAGAGAAGTTGCCCACAAAACAAAGGATGCAATGTATTTTACAGAAATGAATAAAAATATAATCATTATAAGCTCCAGGTTAGTGTATGGGCCATGACTGTCTAGTATATTCCTACAGTCATATTAAATCAATGGTTGTAGAATTCATAAGTAATACAATTCTCTTTATGGAATTAAGATTCAATTTGAGAGCTTTATTTTGGGGTCTTAGTTGTTAACTGAGGAAATTGAGCACCCAAAACACCAAGAATCAAACACATCAGAAGACTCTGTTGGGTTGGGGTCAGGACTCAGTTGGGAAAGGTGCTGGCTGTGTGAGCCTGGGGGCTGAGTTCAGATTTCCAAACTCCACATAGAAGCCAGATACAGAGGCTGGAGTATCCGCAACACCTGTGCAACTGCAGGAAAAAGGAGAGGCCCCAGCTGGCCCGGTGTGTGCAGCAGCAGAGACTCTGCCTCAGGTTGCTCCCTGACCTGCAGGTGGATGTTCATGGCCACATTCATATGCAGAGTACCCACCGTCTCCAACACATACAGAAGGCCTGCGTGACCAAACCAATGATTTGTTCTAGCACAAGTGAGACATTTCAGTAATAGCCTCTTCCCTTTAAGCTCACTCTGAACTTCCCACTGTGGGCCTTATTTTGCTTTCCAAAGGGCAAGTATTTAAAATAGTCAGTGATTACAAAAACATGCTTTTATTTAATTCCAGGTTTATTATAAACTTGAATACAGCTAGGTCTATACTGTACTTATTAAGGAGGAGGAGGAGGGGGTCAAGTCTCCCAGAAAAGAAGCACTATGGACATCTGAAGGCTAGCTGTCAGTGCACTCATTTTCTTAGGGATATTTTGAGAGGCATAATTTACTGTGAGTCTCTTAAAGCTTGGAACAATGTTAAGATGAGTGTAGGACCAAAGTCTGCACCTGACAGACCATTATAGGTATAGGCCAGGATGAACCTTTGAAGGGCTCCTTGGCGGCCAGGGGAGGAAAGGAAGACGCACTGTGATTATTTCACAATTATTGTTAGTCCCAGCACACAGCACGCACATTCCCTTCTGTAAATCTGGTTGCTTGATAATGAAAAGAGAATTGTATTTGCACATCAGTGAGCTTAGAGAAAGTTTGAGAAAGTAAGAAATCCCATGTAAGAAAGTTTGCCAGGTCCCTTTATTTCTTGGGTGTAAAACTTGGACCCATCTTGTATTGATGCAGAAACCTAGGCATCAGAGTCTATTTGACCAACCAAGACATCTTTGTTAAATATTCTACAAAAGAAGTATGTTTGTGAAATATATTAATTCGCATATGCACCTTGTAGCCTTTGTTTCATGACTGTGCATGTGCAGTGGGTTTCATTGCTCATTGGAGGATCAATACAGCAGAGTACACAGTTTAGCCTGCATGCACTCAGCAGCTTCAACTGGCAGTTTGTAAGTTGAAGCAACAGTTTAAACATTTTTCTATATAGTTCATATTGTAATTGTGGCTGTATTGTAATAAATTATCTGATGACAACCGCATTATGGTTGTGTTGACATTAACTGAATCAAAGAATAGTGTGCCTTTTTGTTAATATTTTTGTGTTTCCAAAGTATCGGTACTTGTGTTTTCACTGTGGAGACAGAGGCCCATCAACCCACTGCTAAATAACTACATAGTGAGAAAAATATAATAAGTATTTTCCTTCTTCCTCTACATTCAAATTTAAACTAGGCCAGATTATTAGGGTTCATATTATAAAACCACAATGTAATATATTATGCCAACATAGGTAGAGTATTGGAAATTTGTGAAAAGATGGAGTTATTGAAATTTTAGATGCAAGCATGTGATATATACAAGTAATGCAGAACTTAGTAATAGCTGGCCAAAGTTCCACCATTGATCTTTGTTCTAAGACCCAAGTGCTGATTTTCCTCTCAAAATACAAGCATTTCTTTTTCTGGGCATAGCCAAGTGTTAAAAAAAAAGTTTTTAATTATGCTAAAATGTAACTTTACTGATGTAAAATGATCTATACTAAGAATAGGAATGTAAAAATTGCATAAATAAGGCTCTGGGGATAAATGTATTGATGCTAACATTTGAATAACAATAAATTGGTCATGGTTTTTGTATATTTAAACTCAGATGAGAAACATCACATATGTATTATACACTAATAAATATTATACACTATTTTCTTTTGACAAATGAGTTCATAGATTCCATTTAAAAATGCAATTTAGACCCTCTGAAGTCAAATGAGTTTTGAAGAAATCTGCCTTATTACTTTATAGACTTTAACAGTCACTCTAAACTCTGTCACTTTCTGTCTCCGCTTTAACCAGACATATTCAGTTTGCTGAGGTGTTTTGTTCTATTTGATTTGTACATAAACTTACTCCACCCATCGAAGGGTGTGAGCCACAAGGAAAAGCTCACACATTGGTGAGCATCTCCACAGACCTGCCAGGGTTTAGGATACGGGCTCAGCCTTGTAGGGCCAGGAACTTGCTTGTTATTCTATGCTGTTGAGGTAATAAAATTGGCTGAGGACCATACAGCTAAAATCAGAACAGGCCAAGGAACACAACCATTTTCTAAATGTCTAATAAAACTCCAGTTGACCATCATTGTTTTCTCAAGGTGGGTCTGTGTGAACACGGATGTTTTAGACTCTGTGGGTTTTCATCCTGACCACAAAGTCAGGTTCAAGTGGCAACATAAGCGGCGGCTGCTGCCTCAATGCCTCTGTGATGAAGCATGCATACATTCTCTTTAAAGATCATGTCTGATGGCACCATAGCCCAAAACCACACACGTAGACCTGGGTTATAAAAGCTTGCTCCCTATGTGAAAAAAAAGAGAGAGAATACTTCAAAAAGTATGTGGTGAAATATGATTTAAGGGCTATCACAAAAAGTTAAATTGTTAGTTTCTCATAGATATTTGGGCCTCTTAGAGTACAGGTGAGAACATCCATGGAGAAGCTGGCCTGACCTCAGAATCCTGGGAGCTGAGGTCCTACAGATGTCTGCTGCACTGAGTCAAACATCAGCTGTGTGAGCACCAGTTCCTCCTATAATCAGAATAGACAGCCCCACCATGATGCTGTCATGACTGTTAACTGAGGTAATGAGTTAAATGCCAGTCATTGGAACATCTGCCATTGAGTGTTTCACCTCAGCACCGCCTACTTTTCCATTTCCGAATGCTAAGTCTGGAGCTAATTTGATCCCAGAATCCATTGCATCCTGACAGACTAACTCAGCTGTGTTTCTGCTGGATATGTCCCTACTGGATAGGACCTCAGAGACTTTAGTGTCTAGGATTCCTATAGGTGAGGAGTTCATGTCCTCTGGCCCTCAGTTAGATATATTAAGATCTGTGGACTTCTTCAAAGGGACAAAGTCTTAGATCCCCTTTGGCTTACTGTATAGCTTCTGCTATCCACTTTTGGAGGCAGTCAGTGTCTATAGCATTGAGATGACATTTGCATGTGCACCATGTAAAAACCAAGTGTGTGGAAAACGTATGGAGTCAGCTAGTCACCTGCTCCCCATCGGTGTCACATGTCTAAGTGTGGCGGGAAGGAGAACAGAGGACAGATAGGAGAGTGGAAAGGTGGTCAGATCTGAGTGTGGAAGGACCAAGTCAGCCAGCTTTCATTTTGACCAGGATTTGCAGCCGTTTCATTCCCAACATGGCTGGAGTTGAAGGAGTCCCTGGCCCATGTTCAGATGGACCCACTGCAGATGCCCACATGTGCACAAGGCCCATGCTTCTGAAAACATGGCAGATTCTGAAAACACGTCAGATTCAAAGACAGCTTAGCTGTGATTTGTCATCTGGGGGACCTGATATTTGTGTCATTCTAATATCCTAGATTCCATGCAAATTTCCTAGTGCACGAAAGTGCCCTGCACCCATCTGACTGGAAACAGTCAATTTCAGTGAGCTCATAAGGGATACCGAGGCAATTTCACAGCTGAGTTAGACTCACAGAGCTTTTTACACCTGGTTTATAGGACTCTCATAGAAATCGAGTTAAAAGCAAATTTTAAGACCATCTAGCCCTTCATTCCACTTTATGAGTCTCCCAGGAGACTGAGGGAGGGGCAGGGGGAGGGGGAGGGTCATGGGGGAGGGACAAGGGGAAGAGGTAGGGAGGGGCAGGGGGAGGGGCAGAGAGAGGGGGTGTTGCTGACGATGGGAGCCTCAGGATTTCTTCCAGTGAGTTTGGTTGAGTTGTGGCACTCCCTAAGTCCACACGTGATGAAAGGACTTCAGAATTTTGGGGCAACTAAGAACACTAATTGTTGTGCTGTGTACCCTAAGTATACCATTCTATTTCACTGAGCCCCAAATAAAGGAAATAGTAAATACAAGCAGACGTGTGGGGCAGCTGCCTCCACAGCCCGGCAATAGGACCAGTCTTCCAGTTTTCATTTGGCAGTGAGTTTGAACGGTTCCAATATGTCACTACTGCATTTATAGAAGTGATCCTCACTCAAAGGATTAGCGCAAGTCACACGTTTGATGAAATGTGGCTGCAGAAGCCAAGATGTTACATGATTCTACCGCAAACCAGAATTCATACAGAAAGGTTTGTCTTAAGTCTTCAGCACGGAGACAGTTCAGAGGCGCCATCTAGTGACAACAGTCTTTTGGCCGTGAAGAGCACAGATAGACAGCTTTACAGAGAATGAGGTTTGTGCACACTTCAGGCTAGAGTTAAGTACATAATACAAAGGCCTCTTCACAGCGTCCTCTGCCTGAGCAAATTCAGAAGGCACAGTGAGCACCAGACTACAAGAGTTTGAAAGACACAGGGCAGTAGCCAGCGCCCACTGGATTTGCATCAAGTGTTTCTTCATTCTTCACCTGTTTACGTCTCCTCAGTTCTGAATAAATAAATATAGCAAACACCATCTCTACACATGAGATGACAGAAAGATTTCTGAATGCACAGTTATAACTCTAGAATTTTTTATGGCACCTGTCTTAGTTACTTATCTATTGCTGTGAGGAAATACCATGATCAAAGCAAGCCGCAGAAAAGAAGAGGACGCCCATCTCTCAGAGGTCTAGGGGAAAGAAACAGGGCAGATGAGGGAGGGAGAGCAGGAACAGGAAGATAAGAGCAAGGGGATTACAATGGAGGTGTAAAGTAAATAAATTGTAACAAAATAAAACAAAAAATATAGGCACACAAAAAAGAGATTTTTGTGGGTTTACAGTTTTAGAGGGTTAGCTCACAGCCATATTGGCAGGGAGCATGGCAGCAGCAGACAGGCATGACACTGGAGCACTGTCTGAGAGACGACTTCATGAGACATAACCACCAGGCAGAAAGAGAGAGACAGACAGAGAGAGAGACCAAGAAACAGACAGACACACACACACACACACACACACACACACACACACACACACACACAGAGTGGTGGGGGCTGAGGAACCAATCGGTGGATGGTATGGGCTTTTGAAACCTGAACATTTAGTCTAACTGACACACGTTTCTCCAATAAAGCCAGACCTGCCAATCCTTCCCAAAGAGGTCTACCACTAGAAACCATGACCTCAACCATATGAGGCTATGGGGCCAGAAACCATGACCTCAACCATATGAGGCTATGGGGCCGTTCTCCTTCAAACCCACACAGCCAAGGCATAGGGCATCATACATGCACAATCAAAGACACTAACTGTGTATGTTCAGCGATGAACAAACACTGTTTCTCCCAGCTTTAGGAAGTTTAAGAGATTAAGAGTTAATCTCAATAGAGGATGCACTCAAATTGTCCTTCATACCTACAAGCCAGACAAGAAGACTGATTACGGTCTCATGTTAAAACGCAAGAGAAATACAAAATCAAGGGGGTTTGGTGGTTCAAATGGAAGAGAGGGTGGAGAGATGCACAAACCAAGAGCCCCACACTAGCATTTCTGAAGTGACAAGTGAAATAAGCCCTCATTTCCACCTGGCAGCAGAAACTGAATTCACAGACAGATTCTAACACAGTACAGAACCCGGTCAAGTTGTCATCAGCCTTGGTGACTTGGGATAAAAGACTCACCCTAACACTCAAACAGTAAAGACACACACTTCCATGGGCCCATGCTCTCACACATACTCACATGTGTGTTTGCACAGTGGTACAGCTCCCTACTGACGTGATGGGTGTTGCTTAGGTGGGCTGGGCATTCATGGGTTGGGACAACCATACCTCAGAGCCAGAAAGTCCATGGGTCATTTGTCAGTCAATGCTTTTCTGAAAGATCACTAAGAATGTCTTTCAAAAACATCTAAGAAACAAGGTGTGACCTAAAAGATAGTAGGTTCTGTCTGTTTGTGGCTACTGATTTATGCTTTTGAGAAACACTTTTAAATAAATTGGAAATAATTTAAAGCAGTCATTTAACTTGAAATATGAGCATACGTTCCATCATCTTCAAGCAAAGCACAGGCGTGTCCTGTCTAGTTGTCTTTTTACTGTCCAGTTAAAAAACAACAACAACAACAACAGGGGGCCAGGCATGTTGGCACACACCTTTAATCCCAGCACTGGGGGAAGCAGAGGCAGAGGCAGGTGAAGCTCTGTGAATTTGAGGCCAGGCCAGCCTGGTCTACAAAGTGAATCCAGGACAGCCAAGTTTACAGGAGAAACTTTGTCTTGAAAAGCAAAACAAACAAACAAACAAACACAAACAACCAAAACCCAAAAACAAACAAACAAAAAACCCAAGCAAACTAAAAAACCAACCAAACAAAACAAATGAACAAAACAAAAACCAAAAAAAAACAAAACAAACCACCACCACCACCAACAACAAAACCAGGGGTAAATGCAGTTTCTCCTTATAGGTGCAGGGTGAGCAAACAGTCTGAAAAAGAGAGCCCCTGGTGACTAATTAGCAATCTCCCACCTTAAGCCGCCTAGCTCCCCAGTATGGCTCCTACTATCCAGAGTAACTTCCTTGGAGATAAATAGGTGGCTTCCTGGAAAAGAGAAACGCCTTGGCAGGTGCACCAGGGATGTTGTCATTAGGCTGTTGCAGAAGAAAACATTTGTTTAACAGCTGATGAGCTGGGCACCAGATGATCATTGCTTGGTTCTAACTGCAGGCACCATCCTGGATTCCCTGCACTGAAGCCTTGATGGGTGATGTGTGCTGTGGAGGACCCTGGGAGCTGTCACCCAAAGTCCCCTCCCCCCAAAATAGTAATGGAAAACAAAACCCATGGGCTCACCTAATCCTGTTCTTCAAACATGAAATCTCAGTTAGAAGACATTTCCCCTTTTTGGTTTGCTCTTGGTATTTTCACAGTAAAAGGCAGCTTAGGATCTCTGTACTCCTACCTAGAGCAGTGACAGAGAGGCAGCTACTCACTGGTGTTTGGAATTCTGAGTCTGGAAAAGGAATTGTTTCCTACATGTTCTGTTGAAAACGAACTAAGAAGTCGTTAGCTCCAGTCCTCTCAAAACCAGCTAGGTTTCTGGTTCCTTTCTCTAATTGATCTATTATCCCTCTGGTATTTACCTCTTACGTTAGGATTTTGTACTTCTATCATCTTAATATGGGCAAAGTTGTGTGTGTGTGTGTGTGTGTGTGTGTGTGTGTGTGTGCATGCGCACGTGCGTGCACTGTGTGTATATATGTGAGTGCAATATAAGCTTATTTAATTCATGAATGTTGAAATATTATTGGAAATAATGCAGTGTTACAAACATGAGCTTTCTATTGTGTGCTTTACCTTTCTGCAGTGAAAGGCTGCTTCTAACTACAGAATATAAAAGTAAGCACATAAATAATCTGGGTTCTTAAAACTCATTATCTAAAAACTGGAGAATTACAAAGAGGCTCGGGTTAAGTTCTGAGGCCTCAGAACTAGAGCAGAGCAATTGCGTGTCCTGTTACGGTGTTACGGGAGGCAGTGCTGCAGCGCCAGGGGCTCCAGGACATGCTGTGCTCTCTCTGCCTTGGATCGTGGAAAAGAATGTTAGGTCCATTTGGGATTTCTGACCTACAAAACTGCAAGATTATAAATCTGTGTTGTTAGATGTTTCCATGGCTACAGTCATTTCCTACAGAAGCAGTAGAAAATGCATACGTTGATGAAATTACTGGACCACTTAGCTGTTCTCTGATTCACTCAGAAAACCCTTGTGTATTTTCTAAATGTGAGGCACAGATACGTTTCTTCTACCAGGTATGTCCACCCTGTTGGCTTCTGGGCTACAATGGATGGAGAATTATCTTGGCCACGCATTGGGTATCTAGTAGTATTTGTCTAGTAGAGTTGCCTTTTGTTTGCCCCCCCCCCCCACCACCACAGGAATGATAATGCAACAAAGAAACTGTCTCTTCCTCAAACAGGTTTGGAGAAATTCTACTTCCCATGAGCCCCTAGTCCCACTTTGAGGTGGATCATCTTGGAATCTTCCTCCCAGTATAAGCCAGGCTGTGTGCTGGCTGTCTTTTAAATGTACACCTTTAATTTTCAGCATAAAGTGCAGTGCAAAGTGAACACCTTCTGTAAAGTATAGAGATATGAATTCCAACTGTTCTGATTCCTCACATTAACCTGTTCACTCTTCAGTCTCATGCAGTGTCACACAACGAGTCCATCCTTAGCATCCCTATCAGTCCGTCAGATAGCGTCACGAGAAAGGTAGGGAAGGAATGTGCGAGCCCGCTTCCCTGAAAGGTCTTGCAATCTAGGCGTGTGGCAGGCCCTCTGCTTCCAGATACAAGGCACGAAGCACATTACATCTGCAATGTAAATTCATAATTCCTCCTAGATCTCTGGGTACCTAGTATGTGATTCACTGAGACTCACCACCCCAATGGTGTGCTTTTTCATATAAAGAGCGTCAACACTAGCAGTCACCTGCAACTGTAAACTCTAGAGAGCAGTGATTTCACATACTAAGAACATAGGATCATTTCATGGTGTAACTTCATGGTGAGATGTTGACTGATAGTGTTGGTGCCGTTTAACCCTGGATCCTGAAGATCAATAGCTTAAGTTATCTTTTGAGACAGAGCTGAGGGAATGCCAACAAGGCAGGATGCAAGTGACGAGAAGCAGGAGTCAGCAAGCATCCCAGTTCTTCATCTACTTCAAAAATCATCATATGCTAAATTATACCCTAAGACTTTTGCTGTGCTTGTATCTGGAAATTAATCAGCTAATTATGGATAATTATAATTAATATCTGAATTCATTATTTTGAAGCCCATTAATTGGGATTTGAAATATATTCTGAGTTGTCTTAAATTTCTCACATGCTAACAATCAGAGACTAAAGGAAGCTTGATTGTTTCAAATTAGGGGGAAAAACTTCCTCAAATCTTAAAATGAATTTCAGAATAACACTGTGTTTGCTAACGATGCTGTCAGAGCCCAGATCATCTCATAGGGAGGTGTCTGTTCACAGATGGCCCTGCTGCTAGGAGACAGAATCAACCTGAAGCTCACTTTGTTTCCATTGGCCTCGTTAATCTTCATTCCCCACTCTTCATTTTCATACATGTGCATAATTAGACTTTATAACACATGATACTATCCCTCTGCTTAAGCAAGACAAAGCAAAGCACCAGTCTTTCTTCCAACAAGAAGGATGGAGTCTGAAGCACCTGCATGGTTCTCATCATCTGGAGAGAGAGAGAGAGAGAGAGAGAGAGAGAGAGAGAGAGAGAGAGAGAGAGAGAGAGAGAGAGAGAGAGAGAGAGAGAGAGCGCACTCTGGGGATCATCCTGGGTTCCCTGTCTTCCAGACCTCGTCAACAATGTGACAGGTTTCCCTTCTGATGACTTTTAATTGCTCCTAATCCTTCCTCCTCCTCCCACCAGCTCATACCACACGTCAAGCCACCACCTGACCATCAGAGTACTGAGAAACAATCAGCCTGTGTCTGGGATTTCACAGACCAAGGTTCCAGGCAAGGTGTCCAGCAGCCTTTGCTATGCAGTACCGTAGGTTTCCTGAACACCACTGAGCTCTCTGATCAATCTACACTCTGCAGATCCTTGTAGCGCCACGCAAGCATATTGTCCTGGCTTATGTCTGCTTTGTCTGTGTGGGATGCTCTGAGAACATGGCTTTCCTCATGTGTCCTACACTTTAAGTCAGGAATGACTTTGTCTAGACAGGTTTTCCTGATATTCTCCAGGCAGCATCAGAGTTCCCCAGCTCATGTTAGTTCTTTCTGGTATACTGCACCCCTTCTACATCCCTAAAGCGTGAAAATGAAAAGAGAGTAGTGGGCGCTATCTTTGCATTTCTACTGCAAGATGTGACATGTGCCTTGCTGAAACGCTCGGTGAACTCTCAACTACGAGTAGAAATGCAAGCTGACCTGCACCCAATCAGTTCCTTTGTCTTAAGGTTTTAGCTCTACGCTCCACATGGAAATTTGCCCCATATTCATCTGTTTCACCAACCGTCTTCCTACCCATCCATTCACCAGTGCATAACTTACTCACCCATCTATCCATTACCCACCCACCCACCTACACAATCCTTCCACCCATCAATCCTTTATCCATTCACTTGTCCATCCATCATTTATCAATCCACTCATCCATCATTTATATATTCATCCATCCATACACTCATCTCTCAATTATTTATCTATTCATCCATCTGCGTACTCATCCATTCATAATTTTATCCATCCATCCATCTATCCATTCATCCATCCATCCATCTATCCATCATCCATTTGTCATTGGGCTACCACCCATCATGTCATCTATGGCATATAAGGCACACACACTTAACAGAGTCATTCCAATTTATAACTTTTGTGTTTATTAATTAAATGGGCAAATTATTCAATTTTCTTGCCATGTTTATTTTTGATGGAATGTTTTTACTGGTATCTATTTCTGGATATTTTACTGAGGCTTCCATGAGATTCTTCTTATTGCCAACGTCAGCTTTTATAAATAACTCATTTACTTGTTCATTTATTAAGGAATGGTAATTTCTTGATATTCAGTTTTTTTCCAGTATAGAATATGATGTTGTACTTTATAAGTTTATTAATACCCTACTATAAATACATACAAAATTCCAGAGTAAATGGTATTTTAGGAGCTGATAGAGGAAATTGAGTATTGGTTAGATTGGTAATGAATTAATTTCAATTTTTGTTGTAGTAACTTATTTTCAGATGAATTTCAAAATAAAGAAAGTTAGTTATCACCCAGTGTTAAGCTAAAGGTGTTGGGTAGGTCACTGCAAGGAGACCTGTGATGTCTCTGGTCCTGTGCTAGCTCAAGTGCACCATCAAAGTGGCCCACTCAAGGTTTTCATTGGCACCATTTGGTGTTGGTGGAGGACAGAGCATGGAATTAGCCCATATGGATCAAGAATTCAATTATTCACCACTCCCTGTCTTCTACAGTTCCTTGCCATGGACTTTAAGCATAACCCTTGCTTTTTAATACCCACGTTCCACACAACCATTCCTAATTTGTGAGGACAGCTCACTCATGTGAAGACTCTCTCCAGGCAAAATTGTAGGCTTCCTTATCCAAACTGAAACTATGGATCACATTATATTATACTAATGATTAACAATATGCTGTCTCCTAAGCAGGGTTAACCCCCTTAAGGTGTTTTTACATTCTCAGCACTTACTTGGTGCCCAGTGCAGTTGTTAGTCAGTGGATGTTTGCTAAATGTTGGCCTGTGCTATTCAGAGGAAATGGGAAATGGGGATTCCTGGGGTAACGAATAAAGGCATTTTTCCTTTTAAGAAAACTCAGCCAGCAAAATGAAGGTTGATTTGCCAAGTAGATGAATCAAACAGGAATTATTGAGTTTGGGATTTCTTCACACAACATGGCATCGCCCTGTGAGTCAAACAATTCTGTTTACAAACATTAGTCTTTATGTTTTCACAAATGCTTGCCATTGCTTAGATCCAGGCATACATACTAGATGGCAGAGTTTTGGGCGTTTTTAAGTTTTGGTTCCACCACATATCTGCCGGCTTCCCATTGGCAAATGTCTTCTTCTTCTCCGTGGCTGTCGTCAAGTGGGACCAGTCCTCATTAGCGAACACAGAGTCGTATTTAAAACCAAAAACACATTTATCCTAATTAAAGTCATTATAAAATAGTGACACTTTACAAAGATAATGGGATGTTTGTGTTGCTAAAAATACAAAGCACCAGTATTATGGAAAATTCACATTTTTTTCCATCTGCCCATTTGTCTAAGGATAAATAAATTCATTTTACTATCAATGGCATACATTTAACAATTAAATGGTTTTCATACTAATGATATTTAACTGATTACTGCTAAGTATTATTTCCATGGGCCAAGTGAGGACAGTTTTCAGGTTGGGTCTCACTGCTGCATTGAAAAAAAGCATGCTATTTATAATCTAAGTGAATACCTGGATGGATGTTTATTCTAAGAGACACACAATGCCAAACAGATGCTGGTTTGATTGCAATTTAATTTTTGAAGGGTTCCTGTGAGGCTATGAAGGATGATCAGTATGTTTAAGGTAAGAACGAAAAACTCATGGGGGGTTGATCCTGGACTGGGAACCGCAGCCTTGACCTGTTAGAATTCAAGTCACAGCAGAGAGCGGTTGTGGGGCTTTGATAGTCAGGCACCAGCGAGCCATCTCAGCTTAGGGACAGCAGCCCATCCATTCAAAGTACTCCACCTTTTTCTTTCTTAAAAAAATCTGCTATTAAAATATACTTCAAAAATAATCACAAAATTATGTTTGCTTAAAAAAAATTAAATCAAAACGGTGCATGGGTTTGAATAGCACACTGCTCTCCTCCTGCCTAACGATGGCCATGTTTTAGGTCATGCCCATTACCCAGAACTCCACACTCCAGCCAAGCAATTATCATAAAAGGAGACTGGATTCTCAAATTCAAGTCTCCCTCATCATGAGAAATGGCCTTTCCCTCTTAGACGCTGAGAAGCAGGTGGAGCAAAGAAAAGCTTTTTTTTTTTTTAAATAATGGTGCCAATAGTTCAGTTTCCACTCCCGTCAATTGTGACACATCTTGACTTTTCAAGAATATATAAAAATATAAGCTATGACTTCAAGACCTTCATTCCTTCACAGTGTTCCCACATGACTGATATAAATCTGTTGTCTCCCATCTATCCTCGGCGTGCCCAGCATTCCTGCAGCCACATCCACTTTATTTCTGCTTTAACTCCCTCCACAGTGATGCCAGCAATTATGAGTTCTGCTTCCATCTTGCTTCTCTTCTCCTCTCCACTTATGTAGAAGCAACAGATTGGATATTTCTGCTGAATACTTTGGTGAGACTTTTCACTCCCTCGTGTTCTTTGGATGGTCTTTTCTTAAAGCTTGTCTCATGCATCTGGGGCTCTCAACATTTGGCTACATTTGTAAGAACCCTTGAAGGACTGTTATATCCAGCAACACTTGGCCAACTCTTCTCGATACCATGCTTAGCATGTGGGCAGACTTTTAAGATTGTTTGTTCATCCTTTATTCCTTGCCAATCCTGCTTAAACCACATACTATAAATCCTTGTCCAACCACATTGGTCCTGGGAGGCTTTTAATAAAGGCACAATTAATGAAGGCCACGTTTCATTGATAGCAGCGCTTATTTTCTGTCCTTCAGTTCATTAATTCAATTCAATTCAACATGTATTTATTAACTTTCTCTATAATGATTTTTTTTTAAAAAAAGCTTACATTACATTTTCAAAGGTCACACTGTAGAGGAATTCAATTTTATAGCAATGGCTTAAACCCAGGCAGCCAGTTGAAATTTGATGTTTTTCAGCGTTATGTGGTGAGATAGGAATCTTCTTACAGATAAAGACACTTTCCTTGTTTGCTTTATAACAGGCATTTTTTTAATGAGTCCCTTCTACTGGCAGAGCTTGTGATACAGTGTCTATTGACAGTGACACTTAGTTCATTTGTCTCATGTAATTTCCACCCCAAACACACATGCAAGTACATGCTTAGATGCCACTCACCACTGCTTTTCAAAGTATAGCACATCCCACTCTTTACTTGAGTAACAGAGGAAAGTACCTTAACTTTTCAAATTAGCAAGTCTTTTTCCAAGAAATGAGGTCATTGCTTAAGAGGGAAGCAAGTACATTATTTTGTCTACTTACTAGCTGACTTAGATATACGGAGATTACTTAATATCTTTTAGAATTGACAGAGAAAAGAAGATCAAGATGTGTACGCATACAGTTAATTCTGAGACCTCACACACCTGGGTGCATGCCACCCTGTGGAGGTGGCGCCCATGGGAATCAGATCCTTTGTGAGTTGCTGTACGGTTACAGCACTGTCAGGTTCTGACTTACTGATGCGAAGATCACAGTTGGGAGGTTGTTAGTCCCATCCCAAACAGAACACTGTGATTAATACCATCACGTAAACTTTGCCCACATCAGTGGTAAAATAGTTTTAGACAGTCTATCCAAATATGCTTCATCCTGAGCGGCTATGAAGATGTGTCCTATAATTTGAGCAGAGTGTTGCACTATGAGACTCTTTAAATACTTAATCATAAGCCTGATCTAGTTCGTCTCACTGTGGAGGTTGGGGGTGGGGGGAGGGGTTCGTAATCACCCAAGCCAATTTAAAACATTTTTGATTGATTACAATTTGAGATACATTTTTTTTCCCTTTCTAAACCTCTTGGCTTCTCAGATCAGCAAATCCCATTTTTAGACTAAAATTTAGTGCCGTTTATGGAACAAGAGACAAACAACTATTTAACTAACTTATACCTCCTCGTGGTAGGCAGCATCCAAAACCCTCTCACTCAGCAGCTATAGAAGACCATGGGAGGTTTCCTAAGCTAAATGACTTCAGTAGATTTGACTTTCTTCTTTAAATACCCAGCAGCCAATGTTCAGAATGAACCACTAAATTTCTATGTAACAAGATAAAGGTTGTTTCTATTATCAATAGCTTTTATCTTGATGTTTGTGTGTGTGTGTGTGTGTGTGTGTGTGTGTGTGTGTGTGTGTGTGTGTATGTGTGTCATTCAGAAATGTCCCCAGTTGAAAATAACTCTGAATGACATTCTTAAAGCGATGGTCCATCTTTCCAGATGAATGTTTGTGGTGGATTTGAAAACAATCTGAGAATAAAAGGCTAATAGCTGAAAACAGTCCTCTGCCTTAACAGTTGTTTCAAGACACCCAAACCAGCCTTCTGCCTTAACAGTTTCAAGATACCCAAATCTCCTCCTGGAATACAGAACAGGGGAAGATGCCTTCCCCAGAGGATGCTTTGTGGAAACACTAAATGCCTTCCTGCCTCGTAGTGATTTTATAGTACTGTAAGACCAAGGTAAAGCAAATAGTTTTAAAATGGCTACTCAGAAACTTGTAAATTCTCCTCAGCTCTGTGTGAGAAGGCAGAGTGTGAGTGATCAGCTTGCAATGCTGACACAAACCCTACAACATGAAGTAACGATGTACACCACCAGCCAGGTCAGATACCGCTCCTAGGCCCAGTGCGAGAACATATCCCAGAGGGACAGAGCAGGTAACAGACCCCAGAGCCACACCCATGCGTGTGGCCCAGAAGTAACTGTTTGTGCTTCTGTGACAAGGTGGAAACCTTGGCTTACGGAAAAGTACCCAGACATACTTTGTAAGTGTCTGTGGATACTGACCTGGACTCGTGACAGGGCTAGAGGTGGTAAGGTCAACAATTTCTACAAAAAGGGAAAAAGGAAAAAAAAAAAAGAAAAAGAAAAACATAGCGTGTATTAATTATACATAGAGACAATCAGAAAGCATGCAGCACAGACTCATGGGACTCTGATGAGCAGCTTCCTTGACTGCAGAACCACCAGTAAAACCTTGTCCTGGAGGTACGACAGAGTCCTCCGATGTGTTTGCCGCTAGGCCATCTCCTATACTGAGCTACGATTCAGGAGACATTCCTAGTTTAGTTTACAGCATCACGTTTACCACGCTAAGGTTTAGGGCTCGTGGAAATTTTAGGCAACAAAGTTAGAAGGCTTTCCTTCTGGTAAAATGTTAAAACTGACTAGATGATTAAAATGCTAAAAAGGCTAGAACTGGACCCACGTCATGCTCTGAGAGGGGCCACTGGTTACATAGTGTTCAGTCAAGAGCTGCTTAGTATGTACTAAACACCTAAGTTCATGGAAAAATTCAAAATGATCCCAGCTTGCCATTTTAAAGATTAAATCTCACCATTTACAAACACAGAGCAGGACTGCTTAGCTGCATAGTCATGCCTGCTTTTGTGTTTCTGAGTAAAAAGTAGATATTTACACACACACACACACACACACACACACACACACACACACACACACACTAAGGCTGTCAGTGTGTTGACTTAAACTTGCACAAGCCAGGAAGGAGTCTTACTGGGGACTGTCTGGATTGAGTTCCTCCTAGTCTTGTCTGTTGGTCTTAGTCACACTAACTGAAGTGGTGAGACGTGCCCACTGTGTGCGGCGTCATCCCCTACACAGGGGATCCTGAAACATAGAAAAGCAGAGAAACTGAGCTAAGTACCAGCAGGCATACATTAACCCTGGCTCTCCTGTTCTTGACTGTGGTGGGTGGGATGCATGCAGCTCTTTCAAATTTTTACCACCTTGACTTCACCTTCATGGACCGTACTCTGGAATTGTGGGACGAATAAGTCTTTTGTCCCCTAAGGTTTCCTTGTAAGCATTTTATCACAGAAACAGGAGACAAGAAAAGGACACACACACACACACACACACACACACACACACACACATACATACAAAGCATAACTGAACTGCCTGAATCGCAAGGTCCTACTGAGGTAGCTTACCAGTGCAGCCTCTCTAGGTATCCAACAAACTGAATAATGTTAAAGCTATTGCTACACTTTTACTCTAGATTTCCCCTTCTAATTTTTTTCGAAGAAAGTGTTTTCAGGTGGCATGTGTTGGTGATAATGAAAATAGTTATACAAAGGTTGACACTGTTGCTGGTAATCTAAACAATAGAACAGATCCTCAGGGGATTTTGCTAATGAAGCAGAACTCAAATGTTAGGGCAACTTGCATTTTTGAGGAACTGTGGCCTGAGAAATCAGTCATGTTTTATTTCTACCACAGAACGTGTTCATCACAGTTTTCCCACGATAGCAAGAAGACAGTGTTAACTCTTACACATGAATGCAATGAAAGTAACCGTGAGAGTAAAAGCAGAGACCCTCGTGCAAGATGCTGTAGCCAGGAACAGGTGTGCAGGGTCCATGGGAGATGCTGATGAGCAGAAAGAGAAGTAAAGCCTATACACGCATGTGCATGTTATAGGGGTGTGTGTACATTTGTGCGCACATGTGGATGTGTGTGTGTGCATGTGCATGCATTTGTGTATTTGTGTGTGTGTGTCTGGTTTGGCACTGTTTGTAGGCTCTCTTTTTCAGTTAGGGCAAAAAAAAAAAAAAAAAAATCAATAAATCCACAATTCCAATCACAGAAAACACACTAAAATGGACAATCTCTATTACTCTGCTTTGACTGCTGGTTTTAGTAATAAAATACCTGATGTGGCAGGAGCTATAAAACCAACCTTCCAAGGAAATATTTTCGAGGTTCGGCTACTTGAGCAACCCACATATGTACTTGCTGACTCCTCCGGCCCTGGGCCATCTTCTGTTCTGCGCCAATGAGTTCTGCAAGATCTTTAGACAGCTAAAGCAGATCATAACTAGATCACGGAGTGTTCACAGAGCAGAGAGCCCGCAGATGGTGAAAGATTATAAGCTACGGTTAAAGTGTCAGAGCCTAGCCACCTGTGAGACGGTGGGAGCCTGTTAGCCACCTGTAAGATGGTGGGAGCCTGTGCTAATGAGAAGTTCTGAAATATAAGAACGCTTCAAAGTTTCACCAAAATTACACCGGCCATAGAAATTAACAAAAATGTTACATAAAAATCACAATAGAGAAAAGTTGTTGTAATGGATACTGGTTTTTTAGATAAGGTGATAAAACAGAATATTTTCATGATTATTATGCTTCTAAATTTAAAATATTCTCCTGTGTCATCTTGGAAATGTTAGTTTAGTCCTACTAAATAAGGTTACTAATAGAAACTTATGGTATACACTCAGATGAAAGAATTCTTTAAGTCAAAAGAGAAAGGCAAGCATTTCGTGGGTTGGACAAGCCCAATGGAGTCTTTACTCATGGGCAAACTACACTCAGTAAAGTTGTTGAGAAAGACCAATGACGTATGGCAAAGACTTGTCTCAATGGCAGCATGGGAGACAGGGAGCTACCACGCTGAGCCACCTCCTCGCCGAGTACCTCTGTCTAGAGCTGAACAGCTTGTGTAAGATCACACTGTTTCACAGGATCGGGGAAAAGAACACAGGAACTTAGTGCAGAAAGAGCATCGCAGGCAATATCCAGATCCAGTCCGTGGTGTCTGCTTCACAACCAATCTGGCTTTCTTTTGTTCTCAAGCAAGTCAGACAAGTTGGGTTCCCTAGTGGGACGAGCTTATGAAAAGAAGTAGTCATAAGCAGAGAATTTTGTTGAGCATAAAAACCTAGAGGTCACATTATGTCTGGGCATTGAGAAACCAGGGTGAGGCGAAGTGCGAGGAAATCCCAGCGTCCCAGCTGTGGCGGTGATACCTCGGGCATTTCCTGAGTGTGAGAAAGTCCAGGAGTTACAAAGGCCTCAGTTCAACCAGATCAGATCTCGCCTCTGTTCGGCTGTGTGAGAACCAGCGTCTCACCTATGAAGTTTAGCTGAAAGTCGCTACTTTGTAAGTTGTGGGAGATGACTAAGGGCCGGGTATAAACAACCAAGCAAGAGTAGGCAGAGGTGATGTGCTACTGTTTAGACAGGAGTCGGGAGCGATGGCTGGAAATCAGGAGGCATTTTAAGTGAAGTTCTGCCACATGGAGGCAAAGACTGAGAGCCGGAGCTGGGAGAACTACACAAGTATAGAAATACAGGAATAAGCATTCACAACTAAAGCAGTAAACGTGGGTCATTTCAACTGTTCTGACTGAGGTCAAGTTTATAAATCCAGGTCTAACAATTGCTTGAAGAAAGAAAAGTTAAAAAAAAGAAAGAAAGAAAAGTATATTTTAACCCTAGAATACTTGGTGTCAAATCAAAGGCATACATTTTAAACACATACAAAACTATTCAAAATGATAACTCAACTTTATATCTCTAAACACATGGAAAAACAGCAGTTTAGAAAATCTACTTGAGTAATAGTTGAATTGACCATCTCCATGAAATCTGTTCTAGATTTCTTTATGGACCATGGATTCCATATTTCATCGATTGCTTATTCTGTATCTGTTATATCAACAGTAATTGCTGGTATATTAGTTAAATAGAGAAACTATGCATTCTTAGTATATAATATCTATTATCACACTCCATTCTTGCAACATCTGTGAGGCAGAGGCCATCCTAGGTGCGGTTCCAGGTGAGAAGAAGAAGAGTAGAGAGGCTAAAAGTCAGGTTGTGGTGAGGAGCTAACTGAGATAGAGGGAAGAGACACAGCGACTTGGCTTTCTGTTTGCTCACACGGTTGCACCTCTGATTCCTGCAGTAGAACACTCGAAGCAAGTGTTAGGCCATTTGTACCAATGATTTCTGTTCACCCGCGTGGAAAACAGGGAGAGTCAATGTCTGCCATTTCAGGAGGCTTCCATGATAGAGTTTGTACTAACAAGAGGATTTACCATGATTTTCCTTTTTGTTTGTTTGTTTTTCATCTTCTGAGCCAACATCAAGTACAGTTTCTGGCTTTAGTATAAAGCTCAGTGTCATAGGGAGAATGTTCAGCTAGTGTAGGGCATGCTATCAAAACAGAAGCACACAGCCGAGCAAGGCCTTATGAGCCTCTGCTGTGCTTGCTAGCCTCGGCGAACTAACAGTACTTCACAGAGAGTGCTTAGCTTTCAAGAATGTCGCTGCCTTTATGGGGATCAGATGGGAGCCACTGTTCTGCACCTTAGTCATCAACTTGTGAGCAGAGAAATATCTTTCTCAAGGTGTGGAGTGAGCTCTCCTGATGAGCCACGGAGGCCCCAGGAGTCTGCTTCTCACTCATTACCTGTAACCTCGCAGTGTGCCTGGGAGGGCTGAGGGCCGCATACATCATTGAGGCCACGGTGGGACTGTGGGGCTGGCTGTGGCAGAGGGGCAGTTTTGACTGCACATAAAGCAGGGTGAATAGAAGTTCACCCAAAAAGACATTTTAGACAGTTATGCAGAAAACATGATGGTGTAAAAAAAAACACACACACACACACAAAACAGTATATTTTCTTTATTACCTGTAATTTTCCCAGGACAAGAAGGCATCTTATTAGAAAGTACTGAGAACCAATGAGCCATAGGAGGGAGCCACTGGCAGTGAGTCTTTCTGTAGACTATGAAAATTATTGTTCACCACATACATGGCCTGCTACCAGACTCTCTGATGCCAATCTCCCACATGTCTATGGTCTTTAGGTAATATTTGGATCCTGGGATGTTATTTTATGCTGTGATGCAGTGGTGCTGTGTGTGTGTGTGTGTGTGTGTGTGTGTGTGTGTGTGTGTGTGTGTGATGCATGCGTGCACATTGTGGAGAGATAACAAGACTGAGCTACAGAGACAAGGCAGAAATTAATCCTTTTGGTTGCCATGGTTTCACGAAAAGATCTGATTGCTGCTCACTGTGGTGCGGAGGCAGCAGGATGGAGAGCATGCCGCTCTGTCGTTACCAAGGCTAGCAGTGATAGAGGCACAACACACAGGCTCTGAGCTGGACACAGAAGACAGAGCAGCCACAGGGACTCAATGTGAGCCCTGGGCCTTTCCTTGGCACCGGCAGGTTTGACAGAGAAGTAGAGGTGGTGTTGGATCCACAGCTCTGCCTCTGACATAGCTGATGCCTGATGGCAGGAGCCTCCCTTTAGCACAGACGGTGGCGGTTTTCAGGAAGCCAGGAGGCTTGGCTTCCATCTTGCTGGAGTTCTGAGGGTGGGGCACCACCAATGCTCTGGGCTGTAGGGCTTTCCTCTGGACTCGTGAGGTCCTAATAGTTGGTCTACACACTTCCCTGGGTGCTTCTGCTTCCAACACAAGGTGCTTAAGGGTGGAGATTTGAGTGAAACTGACCCACAGCCATGCCCTTGTTCCAGCATGCAAGAGCCCCACTGTAGGTTTGTACGTTACCAGCACAGGTGGAGCCATTTTCCACTCAGCCTCACAGGGAAAGTAAACAAGAGCAGACAGGAGCCATGCAGCACATTGACTGCAAGTAGCTGTGTCATTATAAATGGTAGTTTATCTGTTTACTTGTGTGTGTGTGTGTTATGCATGTCTATGCATGACTGAATGCATGTGCACGTATGCTTGTGCAGTGTGTGTGTCTATGCGTGACTGAATGCATGTGTGTGTGCTTGTGCAGTGTGTGTGTCTATGCATGACTCCATGCATGCATGGCTGAATGCATGTGTGTGTGTGCTTGTGTAGTATTCGTGCCTGTGTATGCATGAGTGTGGAACTTTGGAGTTTGTGTCCAGTGTCCTCTTTGACTGCTCTCTACCTTATATACTGCAGCAGGGTTTCTGACTGGACTGTGGCTTTGCACGTCAGCTCCTAGCGAGCAGCTTGCTGTGTGGATGTCTGTCTCTGTCTGTAGCGTGATGGGGCTACCTGTCACTGCATCAATGTGGATCTCATGTAGGTTCCGGGAATCTGAACTCCCTCAGGTCTCACGTTTGCCGATCCGCCTCTCCAGGACCTTAGCTTTGCTGTTTAAATGGAAATGATTACAAATGGCTTTAGAGATCCTTGCAGCACTGTTAACGGTTTATGTGGTTATAAATGGCCAGCCACAAATTCAATCTTAAAAAAAATTTTTAAGAAGACAACTTCTATTAATGAAGGAAGGAGAGTGTGCAGACTAGTAGCTCCGTTACTGTTCCGAAGAACACTCTGCACGGTGACAAAGCTTTTGTGTCGCCTGCTGTGCCACTGTTAGCTTCACTCGCCCACCGCATTTTCATTATAGCTTCACACAGACACACACAGGGGAGGGGGCTCCCATGAGATTTAAAAGGGATATTGACTCTGAAATCAGCACAGAAAATTGGGTTGTAAAGGAATATAATTCTTTCTAATCTAGCGATCTGGAGAGAATTTCTTTTCCATGAAACTTATTTGACAATAACTGCGAGAGCCAGCAAAAACCCTTCAGGCTTTCCTGCTCAGCTCAGGCCTGAGAAGGCTGCGGGGGCTGCACCACTGGCTTCTCCTCCCTGCAGAGTCCGCTTCCCTTTCCTGCATTCTGTGTCTGGCATCTAATAACCAGCAGCCATTGTGCTGTGTCCTAATGAACCGAGGCTGCAGATGGAGCCAGATGACAGTCATCTGCTCACACAGGAGGCCTGACCCGGCACACGGAATTCTCAGCTCCTGTCTCCGTGATGACCCAGCCCCAGCGACTGGTTTGTAAGCTGCTTGGTGTTCTACTCCATGTGTGGGGAGACACAGCCTTGGCGGAGAGTGGTTACCCCTCTGTGCCTTGCCGCGCGCCGTTACAGCGCAAACTGAACCTCAGTGCCAGCTATAGCTACTTAGACTTCTTCTCACTCACATCCCTCCCGCCTCCCCCCCCCCCCCCCCCCCAGTTTTCCACCCTAGGCTGTCAGTAGGCAGAGGGCAGCAATGATTGCAATCTTTGGCACACAATACACAAGCAATCCATTCCATTAACTATCTTTAAAATGTCTGTCATGTACCAGGGGCTGTACCCAATTCTTTAGAGAGATTATCTTGTTTTTGCAGTCATCTTATGAGGTAAGATGTAATTTTTTCCCCCCTGCTTTGCAGCTGGGTAAACTGAAGTTCAGAGGCGTTTGATCTGCCCAGCATTGCCACCATGGCATAACGTAAGCAGATTGTATGTGGTTTTCTTCTTTATGTCGGTGACAAAACAGGCCTCAAACCGTGTGTGACTTGGCCAAGCATGCTAAGCAAGGGAGCATGCAAGGCACCCCCTCCCTCCCACAGACATCCATTCACGACACCCCGCAAGCCTCTGCATCCACAAACACAGACACGCCAGTTGCAAAAGGCAGGGCGCTTGGGCACTAACTACTCCAAAGGCCAAGTGTGAAGCCCCCCTCCCAGCATAGATTTTTTCCTACCACATATGGCTTCTAGACACATTTGCTTGGGACAGATGCTTGGAAAATGGGATTTTTAAATACCCACAGCAGAAGAAAGATTGCTTTTCGGGCTTCTGGGCCTCAGCTCGGTCTGTACAGTGCTTGTCTCTCAAGCATTAGGACTTGAGTTGGAGCCCCAAATCTTCACACAGAGTTGGGTATGGTGGGGCATGCTTGCAACCCCAGTGCCAGGACTATTGGGCCAACCTGGCAGTGAGATCCAGGCCAGAGAGAGAGAGAGAGACCCTGTCTCAAAAAAATCACGGTTGATATGGAAGGAGATGGGAGGGGGAAAAGAGGAATGGTAGGAACAAATAACCCGACAGGGGGGATGGGAAAATGAGGGTTCTTTAGAGAAGTGAGAGAGGAGTAAATACAGAAGAAAGAAGGGTACATAAAACAACAGTAAGAACATCGAAAAGGCCACAAGGAATCACAGTGTTGACAAAACAAAACAACAACCCCCAACACTATAACACATATAAATCCATTTACAAATGCACATCTAGAATTTTAGCGGAATCTCCCTCACCTGGGCTGACGTGAGAAGCCCTCTCTTGAGTTGTTTGCCAGGGCTTTCAAAACATACTGCCTATTGCTGTTGCCCTTGGTTACCCCTCAGAGACAGGAGGTCAGTCGCTATCGCTGAAGACACGGCGCACTTCAGAAATGGTACCCAGACACCCCTGAGCTGGATCTGACCTGAATGTCCTCAGGAAAAGGACTGGCTTCATGCAAGCTTTCACAGGACTGAGGCAACCCTAGTCTGTGATGCTTACAAGTGATGTCAGTGACAAGCCTGACATAATTACCTTAACGGTTCAGCACTGGCACTCATACCTTGGTGGTAACCAACTGATCTACTTAAGGCTTGCTTGACCAGAGGAAACGTGAACTGGGACTCAGGGACTCGGTGCAGTGATGTCATGGTTGCTGTAGGCCCACTGATGTGCTAAACCAGCCCAATCCTTAACGGACATCTATAAACACCTGTCCTTACACACAGAGGTAAGTGAAGTCCTCACTCCACAATGAGGAAAGTTGTCTTTGCAACAGAGTCCACTGTAGAAAAATCACAATAACTCCAAAATTCAGAGTTGTGGGTCCCAGTCCCAGTGGATGTCCACACGGAACATCCCACACCTAAGGTCCAGGGAACATTGGCAAAGAGGGTCCAAAAGGATTGTAAAAGCCAGAGGGTCAGGGGTGGCTGTGAGCTTTGTCTCTCACTAACATCAGAAGGTATGCCCATAATGTCTCATCAACATGTCCACCCAACATGAGCTGAACAAGGACAACAGCAAAGGACATGACAAAGTGCACAGAGGAAAAGCCTACGAGGCCTCAACCTTACACAAAGAACCAGGGAACTGAGGAAAGATGGGGGGTCTTCCCCTGGGAAAAGAACACTAAGTTGTTGTCCAGTATGAAATGAAATTGTAGCATATATTTATATATAATGATATATATGTGTGTGTGTGTGTGTGTGTGTGTGTGTGTATGTATGTGTACTGGAGGATGGAGAAAGGAAAGGGAAAGGAGAAATGCAACTCAATTACAACCTCAAAAGATAAAAGGAAAAAAATCAAGGTGGACAGTTCTGAGGTTTCACACAGAGGTTAATCCCTGGCTGCTGCGTGCACACGAACACACATTTATACACACGAGCCCCTGTGCACACATGTGCCCTTGTGTGTGCACATTCACACACATGTGTACACATGTACATGTGTACTCACACGCGCACACAGAAACTGCTTTGACTTCTTATAAAACCTTGGACATCCTGGTGTTTAAAACACTTCGTCCAGACCGTCCACTTCCCCTAAGGCCCCAGGAGTTTGATTTCGTGTGTGTAAGAAACACTTGTTTCTCTGAAATACACACTTTGGGTGAGGACCAGTCACAACTGATATTCTGCTACAGTAAATTTTTTTGGGGGGAGGGGTGAGTCAAGGTCTTGGAGTTAACAGATTCTTCTGAGAGGGTCCAGACCAAGGAAAATGTGGATGTTCTGTACTTGACGAAGCTTGGCTCTCCTGGCGTCCAGCTTCTCTGAGCTCATACATGTCTCCTTTGTGTCTGTATGGTGGCTTTGCAATTAGAACGTGTTTATGTTCGTTCTTCATGCCATCCTCACATTATCTGCCTTTCCTATGTTGTAGCAAAATCATTTTATAAGTAGCTGGAGGGGAATGGAGAAATTATGATATGTTGAGAGCAGCAACTATATTGGCTAGATGTCACTGCTGGAATTTGGACATTGAAAAAAGATGTATTCAGGTCTTTATGTTTAAAAGGTTCTTCAGATAAGCCCATGTATGTGTGCATGGTGGCACACATGTGATTCTGTTCATCGAGTGAGTACACATCAGGCATCACTGTGTCCCGGGAACATTTTAATCCCCAAATGAGATTGTCAAAAAAAAAAAAAAAAAAAAAAAAAAAAAAAAGCTAAGTCCCTGACTTTGTAAAGTATATGTTTTGTAAGAAAGAAAGCAATGAGAACAAAAGTGATTTCCATGTTCCACATAATATACGCAGACGATTTCAGCTACACAGAGCAGGTTAACCTTCCACACTGGTGGAGAGTGCATACACAGTGTGAGAAAGAGACCTTGCTAACCCACAGTTACGTGTTCTCCTGAGTCAGTGGGTCAGTGGGTAAGCACAGTCCTAGGCTTTAGCCAGGAGGAGGAACAGAGGGTACCAAGGAGAAAGCCAGTGGGCTCACTGGTCCTCATGTTTACCATGGGAACTTGGCTCCAGTTGACTGATCACAGTTGGGGCAATGTTGCTGAGTGGTACCCTGCATGTGTCTTTTTCCTCTCCATCACCACCACCCTGAGAGAGGGGAGATGATGTTTCTAGTTCATTCCTTTGGCTTCCTGAGTGGACAAGATGTCGCTGCATCTGCCTGAGCATCATCATCACCTGTCAGAGGAAGTGGTGGGATCAGAGAGGCTCCAGTGCACCTTTGGTCTGTAACATGCATCTCTCACAAGCCTTGCTTACCCTGCTGACAACATGTCACCACTTGACTCTCTGCACTCTGCACCCTCCAGAGCTCTGACTAGTGCTGAAGCCCAACTTTTCAGTTGGCTCAAGAAACAAACGCCAAACCAGCACAGGGTCTGTCTTCCAATGGCTCTTGGTGTGGAAAAACCATATTGTTCAAATACAGACACCATGATTTAGGGGTCAGTATGGAAAAGTTTCCCTGACCTCTGGTCTCTGATCCTGAAGTTCCCTGGAGCCATTTCCCACTATTCTTACTGAGAACAGTCATGGCGCTGTTTTGCTGCTTTTACCTGGTACCTGGGTCAGAGAAAATGTCTTCGGCACCGCCTTCTCTGGAACAGTGTCAGGGTGATGGGCTATTATCCTCAGATGTGCATGGAGGAGGAAAAGAGATCCAAAGTCTCTGTGGTCATGCAGTTCCTACCTTAATCACCCTATGGCCTTGCCTGGGGACTTGGTTGTTTTTCCTTACCTAAGCCAAGAGTACAGCTGTCCTTGGCAGACCTGGCTTCCTGCATGCTGTGTCATGGCCCCATTGCTTCAAAAAGAGCCCCAGGAGGCCTGGAGTGACACAAACCCGCCAGCCTGCTTGTCCCCATGGTTCCTCCTGGAACCTGTCCTTCCCCTCTTGGCTCACAGATACCAACCATGATGGAGGCAAACCTCCATCTGAACCTACATCTCTGTGCATCCTGTCTCCAAATCTCAGCCTGGCCAAGAACTGAATTTACTTTCCACAATGGAAAGAGCATCTGTGACGTTGGGTGTTTTGATTCACAGCACTAGGGGATACGGCACTAGGGCAGGAGCCACGGGCGGATGCTGCATCCATGGTCAGGAAGCAGAGGCCAGTTGAACCCTCATGCTGGAACATTACAGACCAGTACCACACATGGGGCGGGGTGGGGTGGGGGATGGGGCTTTCCTACAGTAATCTACCTAATCTAGACAACTCACTACAGACATGTCCAGGAAGCCATTTCCAAGATGACCCTAGATCCCAGCAGGCTGACATCCAAGATTCATCACCACATTGGCCCTGGAATGTCTTGTCTTGCCATTCCATGACACAACACCTCACACATACCCCCAACAAGCCTGACCAGCCATGGACTAGATCTTCTAAAACTGTGAGCCAAAATTGCTTCTTTTCTCTGTAAGACGACTGTCTCCAGTGCTTGTTGTCATGGAAACCTGACCAACGTGTACTAGCCACCTGTGTTCAAAAGCCACCATTGTATTTACATTTGTCAAACGTGATTATCTAGTGCCCACTTGTCTGTCTGCTTTTCTATCTACCTATCGAGGGACACTTTACACAAAATTACAGATATCGTGTTATATAGTGACATGCGTCTGCACATTTGTCTGAAAACTAAATACACGCTGTGCAAATGAACCATCAACATCGCACCTAACACAATAAACAACAACTTCCCAATTGATAATACTAGTATTTATTGTTTGTCATCAAATTATATTGTATACATTTTGTTTTTAAACAGGACACTCCTGTGTTTATCCACAACCCTTTTAGGTCTCTCAAACATAGCCCAGCTTAACTTTTCTCACACTGCATTTCTGCATTACATCAGGTAGCTCAGGAATCTGAAATACCACTTAGGCTTGTGTGAGTACATATAAATGCACACACGGAATGGGATGGATTTTTCGGAGAGAGAATAGCAAGAGAAAAGGTCTGGAATTCACAAAGTCATAGTCTGAAGACCTTACTCTTTCAAGCTAAGGATCTTCAAAAAAAAAAGGGCCTAAAAAGATTAAATTGATCATAAAACAAAAATGCTAACACATGGTACTCAACCCCGCCACACACTTCATGAGAGGTCCTGGGTGTTTAACCAAGTGTTATATGGAGCAGGCACACTACGGCCACTTTGAAAAGAATACTTTCCTCTCTTTAGGTTTCCCCACTGTCTAGGATTCACTTAGTTAAATTCAGCCGACTCCTGTCAGACTCCATCCCCAGATGCGGGGTCTCCTGTGCTTAGCATGGCTGCCCAGAAGATGCTCTGAGTCCCAAGAGCAGAAGCAGCCATGGAAGGACATGTCTTGGTTCCAGTACGAAAAGGAGTTGGGAATAAACAGTACACAATTAAAAATAATACCCAACATGCAGAAAAGCTATGAGGGTTCTTAAAATATTTATTTATTACTAGTTCTGAGCTTTGTCTTTATTCCTTAGTCATCTATAGTTCTACAGTCAATAGCTGCACGTTCAGCCTGTTCTTGCATCATAGCCGAAAAACTGGATCCAGGTCACAGAGGAAAGAAACTAAAAGTGGTATATTGTAGTGTGTGTGTATATGTGTGTGTGAGTGCGTCTGAGTGCGTGTACAAGCATATGTGTGTGTGTGGGTCTGCATCATGTGTGTGGGCATGTGTGTGTGTGCGCATGAGTGTATGTATGAATGTGTGTGAGAGTACACACACATGTGAGTACATGTGTGTGCATGAGTGTGTATACATGTGTGTATATGCATAAGTATGTGTGTGTGCATGTGTGCACATGCCTGAGTGTGTATGTACTTGTGTGGGTCTATGCATGTGTATGTGTGAGTATTCATGTGTGAGTACATGAGTGTATGTGTGTGCATGCACGAGTGAGTGTGTTTGCGTACACTGTCTGTTCAATTAGTGTGCAAAACATCTCACTTTTTTGTTCGTCACCTTATCAGACAAGTTATGCAGTTACGTAGAAAAACGATTTTGCTTTTCTCCACTAAATGTAATTTTGCCCAGGACAAGAACAAATTCTATTAAAGTAAAATAATAAGGAAACAGCAGTCTATTTATCTGTGTGGCTGTATATGTACATGTGTTATGTGTGGAGGTCAATGGTGGGTGTTAATTCTCACCACCTGGGTTTTTGAGACAGAGTTTTCCCCTTGCCTGGCTTGCAGCTTCTAGGAATTCCTGTACCCCTGTGCAGTGATCTAAGCCACCAGCCTGCACTGTTTAACGTGGGTGCTGCTGGTCACACTCAGTTCCTTGCATCTTCACAGCAGGCACTTTATCAGCCAAGCTGTCGCCCCAGCCTACTGTCTCATGCTCATAAGTAACTCACCGTTTTCAGTCTATACATTTCTCTTCCCTCCCTCCCTCCATCCCTTCTTCCATTTCTCCCGTTCATCTCTTTTCATTTCTTTCTATTATTCTCTCTTGTCATCTCTTTCTTTAGTAATTTTTTTTAGAGACTTACTTTTGGTTAAAATTGTATGTGGTGTGTGATGTTCTGCAAACACTCTCTCATGATGAGTCTCTCCATGCTTCCGTCTCATGTGGATGAGGTGAGTGGCGTGGAGCAGGTCTCTCCAGACCATGGAGAGAAAGCCCAGGCTGTATGTAGAGACCAGTGCAGCCAGCACTTGTTTCGCGTGGGTAAGGATGGGATTTCTGCCACTTCTCCATGGACACATTATTAATTTTGTATTCTATGTATATGAACCTAGATTCATTTGCTATGCTCTTACCAAGCTGAGTATATGGTATTACAACCTGGGTATGTTGTTTGTGTATGACTTCAATTATTAATTATATCTGTGGAAAGGAATCTAAGTCTTATGAGTACACAAGAGATTAGCTACCAAAGGCAAATACTTAAAAACAATGATACAATAGATCTTCAGCTTCCAGATCTTACTAATCCCAAGTAAACAATGGTAATCACAGCATTAGATGGATCAATCATTTTTAATCTAAATAAATTATGAATTTTTATGACAAAAATATTTCCTACAAATTCTCGCTTGCTTCACAGAGGTCAAAATAAAAATCTGATAGTAAGGAATATAGTTGCTTAATTCAACTATAATTTATGGATTTACAGATTTAAAAGAAAACAGAATCGTTCCACTGTGAGTCAAGTGCTATGTAAATGCTGGGCTAGAAGGTCAATAACAGCATCCAGGCAACAGTTAAGATAAACTACATGTGACAACCTAGTAACCTATACCTCTAACAACAACTAGGCTGGAGATTTTAGTTTTAAAGTGGTGACAACATTGATTTGTGAATTATGAGGCAACATTCTGAATTAAATAATTGTGGAATATTTGTGGCATTTGAGAGGTGGGGCCTTTGGAGTTGACTGGAAAGAAGGCTCCACCTTCCCAAAGGAAGTCCGTCCATAGGCTGGCGGCCTGCTGACTGAGTTATTTTAGGAGGGCCTTTGTAACACAGTGACACACTGTAGCCCGCCTGGGCATCTTCCCAAGCAATGTTCTGCTTTGCTTAGTGACTCCACAGAGTCTCCAATGTGAGGTTTGCACAGAAAATGGCTCCTTTGTTGCTGGACACCCAGGGTTCTAGAGGAATGAGTTTCTGTCCTTTATAGATCACCTAGCCTCACCCACTCAGCCACAGTGAGAGCAGACAGACCAGGACAAACGGACATTGTAGCCACACTGTACTTAGAAATGAACCACAGGGAGAGAAAGCTTGTACAAGGAGAATAGTGTGGGCCGAGCTCCCACCCAGCATCTGCCTCTGGAGACCATGTGCGCAGTACACATGCCGGGGGCTCTCTGAAGACCCTGGGTCAGAGCAGAGTTCAGTAGAGCAAAGTGAAAAGATACCCGTGTAACTTGAGCAATGCAGCCAGGTGCTAAGACACAAAGCACCTGCAAATCTCCTACAGAAGAGAGGCCTCAGTGGTCGATGCCTCCTGGATCGTTTCTGGATAAAGGTCCATCTATAGAGATGATTCTATAGAGAAAGAAATAGTGCAGAGGGGCCAGTGAGCATCTCCACTGCCTTCACGGTTCCCGGGGCTCCTACTTTTGTCATAGTTCATCTGAGCACTTCTAAGGCTGAGGTTGGCTGATGGAGAGATGTGACTCGGAACTTGAGCACTTTGATGTTTTTGATGGACTCAACAGTTAAAGTAGAAGCTGCTTTAATGACTAGCTCCCTGGTCCTTGCTCAAGCTTACCTCAGCATTCATTTCCCTGGCTTGGTCTTGTCTGATGCTGTCTATCTGACTTGTTCAATGGTCTAAATGTAGAGTCAGTAGCCCTGGAGGTGTTTGTTTGGGGTAAGATTGCAAAGACGGGTACATATAGACAGTCTGGCAAAGCCACTGAAGCGGGAAGCTGGAGTCTGCCACTTACCGTCTGCTCTTCTTTCCTTTCTCGTCTAGTCAATGGCTTCTAAAACCCAGACGCTGTGTGTTTACCAGTATCAAAGAAGAAAAATCAAGCATAGAAATGGAATACACAGGGAAAAGATGCTTAGAGGTATCAATGATTTTAAAACACATTTTAAAAGGTTTAAAAAACAGAAGAGACTAATAAATGGAAAATTTCTCCAGATGAGCCACTCCAGATGGAAGTGAGGATGGCTGTACATTTTACATAACTTTGCCATGGGGCTGCAGGGTAAAGTGTTTGCTACACGTGGGTAGGGAGCTGTGTCAGGTCCCATCACCCAGGCGTAAAGCTGGGAACAATTGTTCACATATCATCCCAGGATTGGGTGCATGGAGACAGATTTCCTAGCGTCCACTGGCCAGCAGGCTAGACCATTGGTGGGTTCTGCATTTGGTGGGAGACCTTGCCTCAAAAAATAATGCGGATACAGTGGGAGACACCCAATGTTGACCTTTGGCCTCTACAGACATATGCAGACATGTGCACCTCACCTTGGCACACATGTGCATGCATGCATGCATATATTACAGGTACATGCACACATGTGTGCATCTGCATGCATGTGCACACACACACACACACACACACACACACACACACACACACACACACACACGAAAACTAAAACTAAGCCGGCTCAGACAAAGGGGAGGCAGTGGACAGACACCACCTGGCCAGCCTTGTTACGGCCTTAGCTTTCACGGCCACCTTTGTCCAGCATGGGTTCCATTGTGACCTTAGGTACATGACTGTGATTTGAAGCTACTGAGCTTGAGGTAATTCAGCATGCAGCAAAACATAGAAATGGGGCCCGGCGATTCGGCTCAGCCGATGGTGGTTGCTGTAAACCTAAGGAGCTGAGCTTGACCCTCCTCATCCACACTAGTGCCTGGATATGGCTGTGTGTCTCTGCAAGCCTAGGATAGGCGGGGTAGCAAGGAAGCATCCTGAGGCTTGGCGACAGTGATCTTGCCAAATCTGCAAGCTTCAGGTTCAGGAAGAAAGAAGGTGGTGAGTAATAGAGGAAGACGCCTAATGCTGATTGCTTGCCTCCACATGCACGTGGACACATGTATACATGAGTTTGTGTAAACACATACACACATAGCCATGTATACATATATACATGAACATATGCACACACAGGCACGCACACATGTGTATATAAAACCCTACCACAAATACATCTCTTCTGGAGTTGAGGCTACCTCTGCAGAAAGCAGTACAGACACCAATGGCTTTTCCACAGCTGTGGCTTCTCTGAGCAGCAGCATCCTGTGGCCCTATGCCTGACACCTCCCTGGCGTTGATGGCCATCTAAGCGCCACGATGTATAGAGGATTGCGTCATGAAGGCCTTGGGGGTTCAGTTCCCGAGCCACACACTGTGCCCTACACATGCCTCAACTCTCAGAGAAGACAAGAGCTTTCCTAGGATCGGGCTCCAGTCTGGATTTGACTCCAGCTCTCTGTCGCTATTGCAATGGCATCTTACATTCCTGGATATTTTTTGACATTTGAATCATGTGTCAAGATGTTGTTGATTCTGGTGATGGCAACGCTTCCCCCTCATATGCAGAGCAGATTGTTAAACACGCCCAGGCTGGGTGCTCCACTCATTCTGCTGTTCCTGATTTTATTGTCACTTCAGAAATAAACCACAACACATAAAGGCGCCCCGAGAAGGCGGCTTTAAGAGCCCTGGGGTAGAGCTAAAAGCAGCTCCCGCGACTTTATGTTTGAGCCATCTGGTGCTTATATCAGCTCCCCCTTGTTTTCAAATATATATTATTTGCGACTTTGTTGAGCTGAATAACATGAGCCCCTTCGGTACAGCAAATATTGTCAATGTAAAGTGATTTAAATAAAAGAAGGAGCTAGTCATTTCACACGAGTCTGTGGATCTAAGTGGATGGCTTCTGTGCACCCAGGACAGGAGAGTGTGGGCATCAAGGCCTCCACTCTCTGGACACAAGACACCAAGTTCAGCCCTCTCGGGTAAGGCGCTGTGTCTGAAGTCAGGGCTGACACAGCTGAGCATACTGTATCCCTGGGCCCTGAGCCGAAACACTTCAAATGCTGTATCCAACTCAGGCCTGTATTATCATATATCAGACAAAAAAGCATTCTAGGAGTTCAGGAATTAACCAAGCTGGCTTTCCTTATTTATGTCTCGTCAGACATAAACACTGGCACCCAGAGCCACTCAGAGGCCAGGTAAGTCCATGTTGTTACTGTCTCCTGTGGGCAAGTTACTGTTTTGTGTGGGAGGGTGACAGGGGCAGGCCATAGCCCTGTCAGCACTGTTTAAAGCATCATTGGTCAGAAAATGTCACGGGAATCTCGCCTAAAATTTCCCCAAATGAGTTTTCAAAGGCCACTGTCATCATTGGGATGTACAATGTGCCCCGCAGTTCATGGTTTAAACACTTGGTCCCACCGGGGGCTCTTCATTGGTATGTGTGGGGGGTGTGCTGTTGAACCTTGGAAGGTGATTTCTGCTGGCAGAAGTGGGTCACTTGGGGGTTCCTGGTCTGCCCAGAAGTGACCACTAATGGACAGAGTGCCAGCCTCCGAGCTCTACTCCTTTGAACCACGAACCAAAGCACGCTTCTTGTCTTTTAAGCTACTCCTGTTGGGTAACTGGTCAAAGAAAGAAGAACTAATGGCCCTGTCTGAGTGACAGGTTCTAGAACTGCATCGACTTAAAACAGAGCTGGAGAGTCACTTGGCAGTAAAGAGTGTGTACTGCTCTGGCAGAGGACCTAATTTCAGTTCCTAGTGCCCACATCAGGCTACTCATAAAGGCCTGCCATCCAGCAGCAGGGCTTCTGATGCCTTCTTCTGGCCTTGATGGTCATTTACACACAAACCCACATGAGCATACACACACACACAGCACACCACACATACACTCACAGACCCCCTACGCGCATGCACACGTGCACCACACCCACACACAAGCACACACACTAATAAAGTAAATCTTTAAAAATACTCCAAATCCATTGCCTTTCCCATCCCATGGTTGCTTTGTCATTAATAACTGTTTTAGATGGTTTTTGAAATAATGGGTTTCTATGACATTTTCAAACATACATGTTATGCTTTGCTGCCTTGCTCACATCTTTTGGCACCCTTCTTTGATTCCTCCTTCCTCACCCTGCCCTTAAATACTTCCTCTTCTGCAGGCTTTCAGGAACAAAATATGTGCAGTGCCCAGACTCTCTGACAAACAGTAACACGGACTGCTGGGATATGGTGGGCCACAGAGCATGCACTGTCGCTGAGTACTGTGCACTACCAGAGTCCCTTAAACACCTACTTCACAGCCCTCCCTGAAGGAGAACAGCATCCACTTGGCTAACACAGGAAGCTGGCTGGAACTTGTCAAGTGTTTGGCGAACTTTGATTAAAGTTTACTGACTGGTTGCTGACCTTGTGCAGTGCACAGCAGGGTCCAAGGTACACACAACACTGAGTGTCCTCCTGAGTCACCACCCACCATCTTATTTTTGAGAAGAGTCTCTTGTGAGTCTGGGTCTCACCCTTTCAGCTAGGTTGCCCAGAGAGCTCCAGCCACCCACCTGTCCGTGCTACCCCAACTTTGGTGTTTTACTCAAGCTCACTTTTAAAAACACACTTTGGGCTGGGCGTGGTGGTGCACACCTTTAATCTCAGCACTTGGGAGGCAGAGGCAGGTGGATCAATGTGAGTTCAAGGCCAGCCTGCTCTACAAAGTGAGTCCAGGACAGCCAAAGCTACACAAAGAAACCCTTCTCAGAAAAAAACAAAAACAAAAACAAAAACAAAAAAGCACACACACACACACATACACAAATAAAAACGCACTTTGGTATCCAAAGTATTTAAAGCCTGGAAGAACCCATTTCCACACACGTGTATCAGAGCAGAACAAGTGTAAATGTGTACATTTTGTCTGCTGTTTTCATTATTTCTTTTTTTAAAATGTCTATTTATTTATTCATCTGTTTATACAGTATCTGCCTGCAGGTGTGCCCGCAGGCCAGAAGAGGGCACCATACCTTATTATAGATGGTTGTGAGCCACCAGGTGGTTGTTGGGACTTGAACTCAGGACCTCTGGAAGAACAGCCAGTGCTCTTAACCTCCGAGCCACCTCTCCAGTCCTGCTGTTTTCATACTTCCCACTGTAGGGCACAACATGTACCACAAAGCCTTGGGCTGAGCCTTTATAGCTGGCTGCTGACACCTTCAGCCCTCTGCCATGGCATCTGTCATCGCTGCAGCTGCGCTGGTAGCTACACCGCCTGAATCTAATGGATTTCCATATTTGGCCAGATTCCTCACACTCCGGTGTTTCTGACCACTCTTGCCTACTGTCACCGCGCATTCTGTGAGGTCACCTTAACCAGAATGCCCCTGGCCTGACTGCTTACCCCCAACAATTCCCACGCATTCCTCCGCTGTCCCACTTAAATGCCCGTGCATCTTGCTGTGGCCAGCAGCCACCCAATTCTGTATTGAGGTCTTTACTGTATTGCCTGGATGAAATCTATTTTCATTGCTTCAGCAACTGCCAGCTCTGGTTTTTTCCCCTTTGATGTATACGTAAGCAAAAATGCATTTTGCTTTACAGCAGATTCTCAGGAGAATTCAGCATCGAAGCCCCCAAACAGCTCCGCACAGCAAGAATCACATTGCCAGAAACAGGCAGCTCTTTGCATGCGACCTGAATATGGGACATGCACTGGCCTTTCCTCTTAGGGTTGTATAACACAAACTTTACTACTTAGTATATACATTTTCCAGAGGAGAATCCTGTCAGCCAGCAAAAGCTCCATGTACTTAGAAGGTGATTTCTCTCTTCCTTTTTCCACTTATTATTGAGAATTCTCCCAATATATACTTTCTAGAGATAAGATTATTTAAAAAATCTTTTCCATACATATATTTATTAACTTATGTTAACTTGTAAACCGGAACATGGTAACTTATAACTTTTACATAGCCTTAGAATGACCAGTCTCATCTTTTTGTTTTTCTGCCTTTAAATAATAAGGCTATTTCAAGCACGTCTGAGTGAATATTTAATCACCGAGCCTGGAATCCGTCTAGTACCAAAGTATTAATACTTGAATTAATTTTCAGCTTATAACTGTTTTCATTTACACCTACTTCCCTGGTAGTTATTTAAAGCAATTTCATCTTCCCTGTCTGGGGCTTATATGTTAATGTATTTCATTTTAATGAACACCTTTTAAGCTGTAGAAGTAGGCCAGACGCTGCCAGAATGTGTCCTAAGCAGGGAATCCTACTTAAAGATAAACCCTTTAGATGAAAATTCTCAAAAAGAGTGATACAATGGAGATATTTTAAATTAATAGCTGAGGCATTGCTCATCTGAAACATATTGCTGTCAGAGGTCCTATCAATTTCAAGGAATCCTCACAGGTGAGGATTTGTGTCTGTTTGTACCTGAGACTGACAGTACTCAAGCACAATCTGGAGAAAAACAAAAAAACAAAATCGTCTTCTGGCTTATGGTTTTTAAAACATTCTTTGAACTGATTCTCACATTTATCTGCATGTACAGTTAGGTGCAAGTGCACTTAGTATATTCAAAATCATTATATTTAATTTGTACAAAAGCCTTTCTTTAGTTAACAGTCTTGTTTTTTGCTAACAATGAGTACCTTTCTCTTAGGATGTTTAAAAACTAGACTTAAGAGGAAGCAAGGCTTGCAGAGATGGGTGTCTCCTGCACAAACCTGTCAGCAGCCTACATGAAAACTCACTGTTTTAATTGATATTTCAGACGATTCCTAAAAATAGTTTTATTGTTTATTGTTTAAAATATACGTACGTACTAGTGAGATAAAACTATAATATTATTATATTATAATATAAAATATATTTATATTATATATATTATTTATTTATTTATTATTTATTACATATATTTATTATTATTATATTATATATATTCATATTATATAATAATATAAAATATATAATATATTATATTATAATATAAATTACTTTAGTTAACTTTGAAGCCTTTAAAGAATTTAATTTTCAGAATGTAACTTTTCTACTATTGAAAAGTTATGCATTAAATAAGCATAAACTACGTAAGTATCAAACAGGTGATAATTGCACATATTATGCTGTTAATTAGACAATATTATGTTGGTAATAAAATACAACTGTTATTAGGGTGGAGTGTGAACACAGAGAGTGAATGACACTATTACTCTGAAAGGCAGTGGTGGCAGTGACCATCTGAGAGGAGAGGCCTCGTCCAGCGCAGACAGCTCTTTGCTGCCAGAGAGCACCTACATGCGGAGCAAGGACAAGTCACCAGTGGCTTGAGGATGAGGAGCTTGTGATGAGAGAGTCATGCCTGGCAACAGAGGTTTTCTCCCTTGACCCTGCTCTTACCCTGGGTCTTATCGAAGGCCCAGCACTGCACATCACGTCTCTCTCTGTGGACAGACATGACCACAGACCCCACTGTCCTCACACTTATTTTTGCTAAGAATATCTAGAGAATCTAGAAATAACACTTTAGGTCGGATCCCTCCTTCTTCCGACGTGAGGCCCAACCACATCGCCAGGCTCTTGGTTTCCTTTCTGGATTCACATATAGGCTGCCATGAGTTGAGGGTGGAGAACCTGCTACAAAGCCAGAGTGGGAATAAGTTTTATATTTTAAGGGGAAGTTTTAGACTTGCAGGCTGTCCAACCATGACTGAGCATATTCTCCTCTTCTGTGGCCTGGGAAGGTAACCCTATCAGCAGGAAGTGATTGAAATGCAGGCAACAGATTCCATGTCAGAGGCAGTCCCACTCCCCTTACTAAGGGGCCCATCTGAGGACTGAGCTGCCGATCAGCTCCATCTGTGTAGAGGGCCTAGGTCCAGTCCACGCATGACCCTTGTTGGGCGCTTCAGTCTCCACAGGGCTCCGTGGGCCCTGGTTAGTTGGCTTTGTTGGTCTTCTTGTGGAGCTCCTGTCCCCTCTGAGTCCTTCTACCCTTCCCCTCTCCCACTCTTCCACAAGACTCACTGTGCTCCCCCAATGTTTGGCTATGGGTCTCAGTATCTGTTTTAATCTTCTCAGAGGACAGTTATGCGAGGCTCCTGTCTGCAAGCATAGCTGAGTATTGTTAATGGTGTCAGTGCCTGGCACTCTATCATGGGGTGGGTCTCAGGTTGGGCCAGACATTGATTGGACCTTTGCTCAGTCTCTGCTTTACTTTTGTCCCTGCACATCTTGTAGGCAGGGTAATTTTAGGATCGAAGTTTTTTTTTTTGGGGGGGGGTGCTCCTGTATTCTTACCTATCAGCCAGGAGACTCAGAAAGATTTGTGTTCCGGGGAGGGCAGGCAGCTCAGAGATAGAGTACTTTCCATCATGCGTGACCCTTTGGGTTCTATTCCCAATGCAGCCACACAAATAATTAAATAATAAATAAGCAAGAAAATACATTTTCTGTTAGCTAATGTGAGAAATCATGAACACTGACAGTTAAGCAATGACTAGATTACAGAATATACAAAATTTTGGCATGCTTACAAAGTGTTATGAAGTGTACCACATGCAAAAATGTCACTTTCCTAGATCGTTTGCCTTTAAATGAAAATTAAATGGTTTTGGATGACTTCTGGGAACTCACGATGCATCAGATTTTAGTGCCTGGTGTCAGCCTCGCCCTGACCAGAGAGCTGTCTTAGTTGGGTTATGGCTTCTGGAGCACAGAGTTTGCACCCTCACGAACCACACCTGAGCCCTTCCTGCCACAAACGTCTGTGTCCATCTGACCACTGCCCAGTGAGGAGATGGACCAAGAAGGAGAAAGCACCGGATACAATGACTCCATCATAACAGGATTGACTCTGTATGCCCAGAAGCCTTTGCTGTGATAATGTCTTCATGTATGCTATACTGCGCATGTCTTCATGTATGTTATACTGCGCATGTCTTCATGTATGTAATAATGTGCATGTCTTCATGTATGTGATAATGCACACGTCTTTGTGTATGTGATAATGTGCACATCTTCATGTATGTGATAATGCGCACGTCTTCATGTATGTGATAATGTGTACATCTTCATGTATGTGATAATGCGCACATCTTCATGTATGTGATAATGCGCACATCTTCATGTATGTGATAATGCGCACGTCTTCATGTATGTGATAATGCGCACGTCTTCATGTATGTGATAATGCGCACATCTTCATGTATGTGATAATGCGCACATCTTCATGTATGTGATAATGCGCACATCTTCATGTATGTGATAATGCGCACATCTTCATGTATGTGATAATGCGCACGTCTTCATGTATGTGATAATGCGCACGTCTTCATGTATGTGATAATGCGCACGTCTTCATGTATGTGATAATGCGCATGTCTTCATGTATATTCCATCTCATGTATGTACAACATGCTAATAAGGGCCATGAAAGTATGACCTGTCATTCTGTGTGTTATCTGAAAATGTGACATACCATTCTGTGTGTTATCTGACCATATTTTAAGAGGGTCTCCATCCACTTACCACAAGTTCATGGATGTATTAAGACTCACACACAACAACACACATGCAGAAACAAAGCACAGAGAGAGAAAGGGAGAGCCATGTTCCAAATCCCACCTTATGGGGGAGGGAGAGTGCTCTGCTTTGAAAATGGACATGAATGCGCAAGCTCACCCATCTCCCATGTCTTTTTTGGTTTTTGTTTGTGACAATGTATGGTGATAAATACACTTAATAAGAAAGGCTTTGGGACAACTGGTGTGCAGAAAAGGAAAATGAAAAAACTCTGAGCAGATGCATGCTTTTTATTCTACACAAAATGAGCAGGATTTGAAGAGTGCAGCAAACTACAAAAATGCCTCGCGTTAGGAGAGGCCTGGTTTGGTATGGCTTATGCAGCCTTCTATGGATTCCTTTCAAGCACCCAGGAAAGACACTCCTGAATACAGATCCTCAAGTACTCTGAAGCCTCACAGCTTATAAATAATTAGTCACTTAGACTAAGTACGGTTCATTTTCCTTTTGGGACACAAAAATCATAATGCTTTTGGCAAGGATGTACATGAGGGACAGAGGCAGGGAAATTCAGCTAGCTCCAGACTAATATTAGCTTTGTGGTGCCTTAGAGTGTGGAGCAGAGGCAAGGCAGGTGCAGAGTGCATCCAGACTACAGTGAGGTTCCCCCGTGCATTCTAAGGAGATAATCAGAAAGAGGGAGAAATACAAAGCTGCTGCTTCTTATTTATTCTGCTGAGCGAAGTCAAGCTGATCATCTGATGTGACGTCAGACACGTCTACTCGTCATTACTCAGACGTGTGTCTATATGTGTAAACTCAAATGGTTTCCTATTTCTATTTCCAGCTTCAGGCAAGCTCCCCTTGGTTCATTCTGGGCTCATTTATTGCTTATAATTTTTAACGTAGTGTAAAACTAGTTCTATATTATTTATAATATAGTTACTTATTTGTTCAAACTAATATATAGTTAATATAACTATCAAAATTGATATAGGGCAGCTGGGCGTGGTGGCGCACGCCTTTAATCCCAGCACTCGGGAGGCAGAGGCAGGTGGATTGCTCTGAGTTTGAAGCCAGCCTGGTCTACAAAGTGAATCCAGGACAGCCAAGGCTATACAGAGAAACCCTATCTCAGACAAACAAACAAACAAGCAAAAAAATTGATATGGCGAGAGAAATTGCCCAGTGGTTAAGAGAACTGGCTGTTCCTCGTGAGGGCATGGGTTTGGTTCCTAGCATCCACATATACAATGGCTCACGACGTACTCTCACACCTTCCTCTGGCACCTGTGGCTACTGTATGCACATGGTGCATAGACACACATGCCGGCACTCACACACACACATAAAACGAAAATAAAACAAATCTTTAAAAATTGCTAGCCATGAGCTATTAAAAATGAATTTATCACCTGTGACAATATTTATTTTTTGGCTTTTCAAGACAGGGTTTCTCCGTGTAGCCTTCTTGGCTATTCTGGACTCACTTTGTAGACCAGGCTGGTCTCGAACTCATAGAGATCCACTTGCCTTTGCATCCTCGAGTGTGGGATTATCGGCATGTGCCACAGCTCAACTGTGGTAATGTTTTTGTCTTCTATTTGCCAATATCAAATTTAAAGATAATTTTACTAGGTTGCTTAGATCAGCTCCCACCTTCTTTATCACAATGTACACAGCTGGGAAAATTTATGAGGGTCTGCATTCCATCCAGTTTACTCTGAGATCCTGTTTAACCTTTAAAATTTGCGTGCAATATAAAGTTTGCTTTCACAGTGTCCATGTCAGCGGGGTTGATGAGGCCTGGTGTATCCACCAGCAGACTACAGTGCTGTTTAGTTTTCAATGAATGCTTCTGAGGGTGAGGTAAAGCAGACAGACCCAAGGCAGTACCCTGAAGTTTCACTATACTCCGAAAGTGGGAGGAATGAGACACCACTGCCAGGAAGCATGTGAGCTGGCTATGTACTGGACCCACAGTCCGCACAGAACCCAATACCCGCAAACCACTAGCAGCACACAGTCAACACTAATACATCTTAAGTCATCAGATCAACCATTCCAGTAGAAAACCTTCAACAAACCTAAATGCATCTGTGTCTTGATGCTCAAAACAGTCACAAAACCTATGGTGGGGCATATGTTATGGATCAATTGTTTTATTATCACCTTCCCTCTTTGCTAATCTCTCTCAGAATCTTTAGTACTGTCCCCCAACCAGCTGACCCACCATCCCTTGAAGTCTGGTGTCCATGGTCGTCACCTATGCAGACAGCAGCCTAGTGACTATGGTTCTATGCTGGTGACGAAAATAGAACCACACCACGTTTGAAAGTCAGCAGCCATAAAATTCCTCTGCAGTCACTCACTCACAGCTACCGTGGTCCTCAAGGACACCAACGGCTCTTACACTACAATTTCTAAAGTCAAAGATAAGGAAATTGAGCCTTGGGTTATATCAAGGCTAAAAAATTTAATAAACACTGGAGTTAGATTTAAATCCAATCTTCTCTTTCAAATTTCTCACTCTGCCCATTATGTATGCTGAAGGCTTCAGTGTTCTCAGGGGAAGAATACACTTATGACCCTAAAGTATCCTAGGTGATGTCATTTCCCCCATTAGATTTCTTAGCCAATTGACTGTCATTTTAAAAGAAAAAATACACATACTCAGAGACAGAACTGCCTCTTTCCAACAGCCCACACACCTTTGGTTCTTGCTAAGGCACTGAGTATCATATTATCCCTCAATACCTTTGCTGTTTGTTGCATGAATCCCTATCTCAGATTGCCACCTCCATTAGCCAAGTGTGACCACAAGAGCAAAGGGTCCCTGGGGGCCACTGTCGCCCTTGAAGTGAAGGAGTCTTCTAAGCTTTTTTTTTCCAGGCCTGGAAGCTCCCTCGTGGGGCAATCTTGGGAACTTTCAGGAGGAACGCACCTCAATCTCCATTCTGTTGATGTAGTGTGTGAATTTGGACTTGTCATTTAATGATTTTGAGGCTCAATTTTTTTTTTAGCATGAAAACTGAGAGCCGCTGTAGTGACCCATCATGAATTAAGTAACAGTGCACGTGATGCCTGCGGTGTTCCTCAGCCTCCATCCTGAGAGCAGGTCTGAGGGCAGCGCTTGCATCCTATCTTCATGTTGGCCCACAAGAGGAGCAAGGAAGCTCGCCTTTACCGCCTTGAAGTCGCTCTTGTTGTTTTACGTGGTGCTGGGGCAACACAGGCCTTGAACACGTTGAGCAGACTTTCTACAGAGGAGTGACGTCCCAAGATGCTGCTGTGGACTGTACATTCCCTATCGTGTAATACACAACCAGTGTCATCACCACACACATTGGTTGCCTGAGAAAATCCTCATGTAAATTTATTATATGTTTACTTATTATAGGCGTCACACCATGGTGCATGTGAAGGTCAAAGAACAACGTGAAGAATTTTGTTCTCTCTCAGCCATGTTGGTGCAGGGTCAGGGCTTCAGGCTTCATGGCAAACACTTCTGCACCCCGAGCCATCTCACCAGCTTCATACAATTTTATGTGTTCTTAAATTAAAATAGAATTGTGTCACTTTCTCCCTCTGTCGCCTCTCAGCTCCACTCCTTCTACGCCTTTCACTTCTCCATTCTCAAGCTGCCGCCCCTTTGATTTGGTTATTATTGTTACATATGTATGTACGTATTACATATGTACATATAAATAAATACAATTCACTGAACTTATTTGTTTATGTGTATATAGCTTAATGGCCGACCATTCTGCATTTGGCAGCTAAAAGGGAGCTCAGCCATAGGAGAGAGTAATTCTCCTTCTCTGGGCTTGGAGGCTGTGAGATTTTTGCCCTCTTCATATAAATTTTTGTTGGATTCTCATTTCCTTCAACACTCTTCCCAGGTTGGAAGATAAACTACAGCATAGAATAGAAACATCATCCTGAAAGAATAAAGAGGGGTGCTTTGACCCTTAACTCACTCGATCCATTGAATTTAACCCCTTAAAAGCAAATTTTAAAGCTTACTGCATAAAGTACTGTACACATGTACACAGTACCAATCATAGGCTAACCTTGAATGGATAATCTTTATTTATTTTTTTTGTTTGTTTAAGGAAAGTTAAACTGTTAGAGCAACATTCATTAGAAACAGAAGCATTTAAGGAGACTGGAGTGTGTTTGTGTCATGGAGTCTTGCACAACAGAAATCCCAGAAGCACAGGCTCAGAGCCTTGTGTGGCCCATTAGGCTGAAGGCCAGAGTTCCCAGGATTAAACAGATGGCGTTGGTATACTTTTAGTATCTGTCCTGTCCATATCAAAAAAGGATAATCAGTGCAAAGCATTCTTTTTAGGCCTTTCTTTCATGAATGTGAATAAGTATAGGGCCATGAATCACCGGAGGCTTAATTGCATCCTTGTTAAAGTCTTTTAAACACACGAGTGACCATACTTTTGAATCTAAGCAGTTTTACTTTCGTCTTTGATGTCATGTGATTTGATCAGCTTCATTGCTGGATTATAAATGGAAGCAAAAGAGAGGTGTGAAGGGGAGCTAAAGGCAGAATCTTGAATTTCTTTCTTTCTTTCTTTTTTGTGGCTGAAAAGCTTCTAGTGATGAGGTAGATGCCAAGGTTTGATTTATGTTATTAATAAACATCAGGCAGTATTTGGTAAGATAGCAAGAATAATGGTTGACAGTAAAGGAAACAGTGTTTCAGTAGAACTTGCCCGGCTGTGTCACCTTCCTGTCATTATCTTGACCCCATTTCACACTGTGAATTGCAGGAGGCAACGGGGAGACCATATTTCTTTTTTCAAAACACTGTGTGCACAGCACCACTTTACCTCATGGCCTCCTTCCTTCAGTACAAGACAAGGGCATTAAGTACATGGCAGCATTTTCTGTGACCCCATCACAGACGCACAAATGCTAAGAACCTGTCCTGTCCCAGTGACCCACAGTTATATCCACCCCAGCACCCTGTCCCATGGAGCCACAGTTATCTCTACCCAGTACTCTGTCCCACTGAGCCACAGTTATCTCTACCCAGTACTCTGCCCCACTGAGCCACAGTTATCTCTACCCAGTACTCTGTCCCACTGAGCCGCAGTTATCTCTACCCAGTACTCTGTCCCACTGAGCCGCAGTTATCTCTACCCAGTACTCTGTTCCACTGAGCCACAGTTATTTCTACCCCAGTGTCCTGTGCCACTGAGCCATGCTTATTTCTACCTCAGCACCCTGCCCCACTGAGCCACGGTTATCTCTGCCGCACTCACATGCTGTTCTATCAGAGAGGCACTCAAATCTTTATAAAATGTATGCTCTCCTGAATGTGGGTTTACTCAAGAAAAAGCCAGAAAATGACTCGGGGAATTCTCATTTACTTTTAAAATGGCCATTGGGACTGACTTAATATTTAACTAATTCACCTTCTTTTCTAAAGTTGAAGAGATCCCAGTTCCTTTTGTATAGTCAGTTGTATATGCACAAAAACTCACTTGCCAGCTGTAGCCAGATTGTTTTTGTGGTGTCAGTCAAAAAAAAACTGTGGCTCCAAGTACAAAATATATTTCTTGTCCATGTAATCCATGTATGCTTGTATGTGCATGTATGTGTATGTAGTTGTGTGTGTGTGTGTGTGTGTGTGTGTGAGTTTGGGATTGTACTAAAAATCTCACACATGCTGGTCAACTGCTCCACAGTGGAGCTCAGTCCTCATGCAAATTGCTGACCACTGGTCAGTTGCAGCTTTGTCAAGGTTTTGTGTCATTTTGCTCTGGACACACCTGGACAAGCCCTTCTCATGGCTGACATACACTGTTAGGAGTTCCAGTGGCTTCGATTAGAGGTGGCACATATCACTCCTGGTATTTCATTGGCCAAAACAAGATCCTGGGCCACTGAGGTAGGAAATGGCTTTGCCTATGCTCGCAGGTGTGCGGGGCTGTCCCCCTCCTCTTATGAGGAATCACGTGATTCTTGCTGGGTGACAGAGTCTCACATAGAGCAAATCTGTTCCCTTGTTTGAGTATGTGTGCTGCAAGCACTGCCCTCAAACAGGAAGACTCTGGCTTCCCTTTTACCCAGTCCAGTAGGAGAGGGTAGGTCTTGGGGATTCCACACACCCTGGAAATACCTATCTGCACATCTCACGTGGGAGCTAGTCGATATATGGCCTGTGTGTGAACTCAGGGTAAATTATTTTCTATCAGTGTTTTATGAAGCTTTGCACCTGGACTCTCTGTGCTGGATCAGAGAAAGCCTGTGAAGCATTTTGAAGAATAATGTCCTAAATGCCACATAATTTTAATTACAGACCAAATGCAAATGGATAATTTAAAATATGCTCCAATTATACCAAGGGAGAGTAAATTATCATCAATTATTGACTGAGAGAAATGGACAAAAATGGTTGCTAGGTCTTTGCTATCATTTAGAAAAAGAGAAAGTTTTTTTTATAAAGATGGCAGCAACAAAATTTTTCTGTTACATTTTCTTTGAGATTTATCTTGTGTGTGTGCATGTACATGCATACATGAATGTGTACGTGTGGTTGTGTGTGTGTGTGTGTGTGTGTGTGTGTGTGTGTGTGTGTGTGTTGGTGCGCACGGAAACTGGAAGAGGGTGCCAGAGTCCCCAGGAGCTAGAGTGGGGTTGAGTACTGAGCTTGGGTCCTTTTCAGGACCAGCCAGGACCCTTAAACACTGAGTTATCTCTCCAGTCTCTGTTGTTATATTTTCTTAATAAAGTTTGAGACAAAGGAAAAAATAATTTTACTGGAGAATGTCATACTTGCATGAAAGGGAGTAAAGAATTTAATCAGCATTTTCAGTAGTTCAGAGCTGGCATTGATGGGTGGAGAAAGAAAAGTTAGTGGCCTGCATTCGATCCTGGGCTCCAGATCGACTCTTGCGCATCCTCATCTGACTGGGTTTTTGGCACACACACAAACATACACTCTCTCACACACACTCACACACTCATATGTACTCATACACACAAACTTACACACACACACTCACACACACACACACACACTCACACACACCCAGACAATCTAATCTTAAAAATTCTCAAGAAAGCTCAGCTATAATACATTTTGCATGACATTTTTCGAAGGCCAAGAACAGTCCTGGGTCCCTCTTCTCAGAGGGGCCAATGGAGCTCACAGTGCATGGAAACAGACAACACAAAAGAAATGGCAGGAATAGGCAGGCTGTCCTGGGAGAAAGCTGTACTGCCGCTGTTACAAGTTTTAGCCACATACAGGGTTGGATCAGAGTTCTACTGCATTCTCATGTGACTTAAACCTTGGATTGGAGTGACTGGGGAATTAAGGCATATTAGAGGAGATGAAGAAGAAGAAGAAGAAGAAGAAGAAGAAGAAGAAGAAGAAGAAGAAGAAGAAGAAGAAGAAGAAGAAGAAGAAAGAAAGAAAGGGAAAATAAACAGTTGGAGTGTGTGAGCTTGTGCACGCTTTTCTGTGTGTAGACACAGTCATCTAAGACTTTTATAATTCATATTGTTTCTTGTAAACAGGCTTGCTGGTTTGGGGAATAAGCCACTTGCTTCCATAGGGGAAGTAAGTGTCTCTTCCTGTGGTTTCACAAATTATGCTGCTTGGTCTCTGTACAGAGCTCATTTCTTCCTTGAGAACACAGGCTCTGTGCGCAGAACCGAGCTGCAACCGTCGGCACGCACACAGGACCCACCCACCGAGTGGCTGCTAATGCTAATTCTCAGATTCTTCACCAGGCACGAGCAGCAGAGGCTGAGCTCAGGGTGGGGCATGGGGCGTGACAAAGGGCTTAGAAGTGATATTAGAAACAGAAAATGATGCTGGCAGGAAGGAGCCATGTTAGACTCTGGGAATAATGGTTTGTGGGAAGGAGAGCTATCTTTAACTGCTATATAAAATTCTTCAAATAATTATGTTTGTTTAAAAAGCTCCGGATCATTTGCTTTTGCTGATCTGGTCCTGAACAGGTGATAAGTCATGAAACTTCCATCTTGGTAGTCCACTCAATGTCTGGCACACAGAAGAGTAGGCAGTATAAGGAGAAACATAGAGGTAAGAGAGGTGTTGTCACAAGCCAAGACACACCAAAGATTGCTGGTGAGCCCCTTGATCCAGGAGGCTTTGGAACAGTTCCCCGGGGCTCAGAAAGGATCCATCTGTGCTTTCTAACCTGACACTTAATTTCAGTGTTTCTGAATTTTTATCATGCTAGCTTACCATTAGAAAAGGTTATCAACAAACTAGAGCAGAATATCCTACAGGGCTTTGTAGGCACCTTTTAAGACAACTTTTAAAAATTGTCCACTACTCTCCATCTCGCTGTGGTGGAGGTATCCCTGAACATTTTCCTAACTCCCAGGAACTCTCCTCTGTGAGATGTGCTTGGAACAGACACCAGAGATGTCAAAGGCACAGCCTGCACTCCACAAATCAAAACAATTGTGGAAGTACCAGTAGACACAGGAAGACAGGCATTTAGGAAACAGAAGGTGGGTGGATGCTGGGGAGAAACCAGGAAAAGGCATGCTGGAGGCTTCTCCACTAGGGCAACAGCTAGGGGGTGGCATTTCTCCAGCAGGGAGGAATCCTCACTCCCTTTCTGATCAAAACAGGACTAACTACGAACACACTTAAAACTTTAGCCACAAGATGATCTGCGCTCACAGTAGCCTTCAGTGGATTAATGTCAAGAACGTGATAAAGCCAAACACTAAAGGGTTTAAAGCGTTAGGTTATTGTAGTCTGCTGGGCTGGCAGAACAGAACTCCACAAACTGGATACCATACAGACAACAGGGGGCAAGTGTCCAACCTGGTATTTGATCACCCAGTGAAGGCCATAACTTCTAGTATTTGTGCCTTGGAGTTGGGATTTTCACACATGAAATTTAAAGGGACATGAACATCACAGAAGCCTAGAATGAGTGCTCTGTTTCTTTAAGGAAAATTGGTGAGAGAGATACAGATAGATAGATAGATAGATAGATAGATAGATAGATAGATAGATAGAGCATCTTGATTGATTTTTATTTAGGCAATTTTATTTAGACCCACCTTATCATTCTTTGCTCTGTTTCTTTTTCTATTTTTATCTATCACACTCCCAAACTATAAGCTTGAGATCAAGTTAGTTGAGTATTTCAGAGTTTGGTGCAATTTCAGAAGTGTGTTTTTATAAAGAGTCTGCTTTGAATGTAGTTGCTGAGTTTAGAAAAGTAGCTCGAGGGAGGACTGTTCTAAAAATAATATATTTATCAAAAGGCAGAAATGATACAGAAATTGATAAGCCTTCCCACTGCATGCACTGCTATGTAATGCTCTCCACTCTCTTGAGCAACTGAGCTCACTGGTAATGTTCATTTGTGACTGCTTTTCTTATTTCTGGATACCTACAACAAATTTCAGGCACACTGTACACGTTCCGTCCTGTTACTTGATAGTCACACAATGGGAATGTATACATAATATATCATATGTGTATGTTTGTGTAGAAATACAGTGCTCTGTTCTATGCTTTCTAGAATATTTCCTGTCATTGATCAACAACAGAGAACATCAGCAGAATAAACTTCGAACGCTTGCATCACTCCCTGTTTCCATGTTGATGAGGTTTTGACATCTGAGTTGTGGCCTGGGGAATAGTGAAGTCATGAGTGTGGAGCCTCAGACATGCGCCTGTTGCCTTCCTTGTCTTTGGATGCACCAAACGCAGGGACTCACGGACACCAAACAGGTACTCTGCAGCCTCAGGGATTGATTTGTGTCTCCATAGAAGAGATCTCACAGACTTCTCACCATCTTCCTGCTGTGTGAGGACCCAACCCAAAGTAAGGAATCTGTAAGTAAGCAAGGGCTTCAGCAGAACCCAGCACGGCAGCATCTCTACCCTGGCCTCCTATTGCTGCTCACCCTCGTACCTCTGGGAAAGCATTATGGTTTTTGACATAGTAGCTCAAACAAAGGCAATAAATTGACATAATATATAACTGTAGGGACTCACAGAATGATATGCTCCGTACCACTCATCCACCTAAGTAAAAGTTTTCTTCTCCTCACTGTGAGGTGATTTCCTTAGGCAGGAAAGCCATTTTCATTGCCCGCCTATGCAATGGGCCTCCTGAAGCTGTGTTCTTTCTAGTTGTTTCTGCTCCATGTCTAGACTCATCCTGTTTTTTTACTCTAGAGAGGCTGTCTGGAGACAGTACCCTGAGAAAACCTGGGGAACACAGCTGGTCTCTCGGGGGCACAAGAAGGCCTTGGCAGACATTGTGTGGCAGATGAACAGACTCAGAAAGTAAGTAATTTGCTCATTAGTCATTTAATGACTACTGAAATCACTAAGGGAGGATTTCCGGACAAGTGTTAAACATGGCACTCGTGGAGATGTGAGTCACTCATAATAAATACAAGAAAAAAGTACATGTATGTACATACATATTCAGTTCTCAAATATATGCATGATGTGCACATGTTTACATGTGTGTAGTGCATATTCAAGTTATAAAGTATAGATGTTAATGTATTATTGTGGGGCACTGTTGGGGAGGTCCAAGTCTGGTGTATCTGGATAGCCAACTGAGCTCCGTTTATTATGATAGACTCCCTTTCTCAGCGGGGCTCTCTCTTCCCCTAATCTGGGGACTCTCAGGTCTTCTAAGAAACTCTCAGGGAACATTACAGGCCTGACCTTTTCCAGATAAAACCTGTTCAGCAAGTACCTGGGAATTCCTGGAAGTACCCCACCCTATGCTGAGATCCTAGCCTCCAGCAAATGACCTTTAATCATACCTAGAAGTTCTTCCCCCACCCATAGGATAATTAAGTAATGTTTTCTCCTGCTTGTGATAGGACCTCATGCTACTGCATGTAAATGAGCTACTGTACCACTGTGTGTAGAGTAAGTACCCTGGCACCCCTAGCCCCAGTGAATCAGACACGTTCACCCACAACCCCCTCCCTACTGCCCAAAGCTTATAAATAAAGGTTGGCTAGATTGCTCTGTTGTACTCACACCATTCCTCCACCATGACAGTCTGACACCTCATTTATTCTGGGGAAGGATCTGGATGCCCATGCCTGGGGCTTGACTGTAAGTCATAGCAGAGATGGCAGAGGCCACTCCATTTCTGCCAGCTTGGTGCTGACCACCGGGCTCGTGGAGCTTCCCAGTCTCCATTGCTGTCAGATACCAGCAATGTCCTGTAAGAGCTAGCTAATTGTAACACTTGGAGGGAAATCATTTCTACCTCCCCTGGTGACCCTGGGAGCCTCGCCTACTGCACGGGCCTTGCCCTAAAGATCTCTAGCCATTCCTGAGAGAAACGGGACCTTCGATCTCCAGGTCTGTCAGTTCTCACCCAGAGGCAAACAGTGCTTGGGCCAGCTCACCTGAACAACATACTATATATATGGATTAACTATATAGAATACCTCTGCTAACTATTTTTAAAGGGCAAAATTATATTTTAGAATGTGAGAGAGGTTAACGAGTCATTTCATAACAAAGGAACTAATTGATGGGCATTTCCAACAGTCTAGTGGTGAGGGACAAGGTGAGAGGAAAGGAAGCAATAGTAGGTAACTGAGCCTGAAACCCCTTCAGCCAGAAAGAGGAGTCAAATGGCTTATGCCAATGGATATACGTTTTGGTGTTACTGGGGAAACAAACGGGCACAATTTATTGCTGTTTCCAGGATAATTTAGCAGCTTTCTTGCATCTCTCAAAACTTAACTTAATGAAGTAGATTGTAGTTTAAGATTCGTAATGTTTACTTAATAAAGCAAAACAGCCCAGCTTTGGTGAGATGACACATTGTTCTCTCCTCCACTGAAAGCAGAGCTGTAGTGGCAGATATGCAGCATCTGAGCTTTATTCTGGATATTTACTGATTATGGTTATGAAGAGTAAGATGGAGCATTCTCTCTTGGCACAGAACTCAGGAGGCATCTTTGCAGGGGAGGCCACTGCGGGGCTCTCCCAGAGAAGAGGTAGATGGGTGACTTAGCCCACAGTTTAGGTGATAAGGGAACAGCTGAGAGACAGTGGGTGTCACTGTTGGGTCTCCCTTTGTGCACACATCCAGGCTCCTTTCCAGTGGGAGGGTGGTGAGCAGCATATTCACCAAACATGTTCCCACTGACAGCTCCTTCCGTGCCACCCAGCTCAGGGTACAATAGACTCTGAAGTTCAGCAGGCTGTGTCACAGAACTCTAGACACATCAAGAAAAGCCTCATTTCATAATCATTAATAAACACACATGGGGCATTTCCCAAGGGAGCTCATGGCTCAAAAGATTTCTGTGAAGAATTTAGTGGTCTTGGTGGTGGTGGTGGTAGTGGTGTGTGCGTGGGCGTGGGCGCGTGCGTGTGCGCATGTGTGTTCACTTGTTCATAGATCATATAAACATGTGTACTTGGGGTGCTTAGATGTCAGCTCCCACTGTCTCCTACTTACATGGAGGGTACTGAGTATGTGACATCCGCTGGACTTCTTGCTGGAGTTATAAGCATAAAACGCCATGCTCTCTGCTTTTATTTGAGTTCTGAGTATTGAATCAGGACCTCACATTTCAGTGGCACATATTTCACCAGATGAGTCACCTCCACAGATCAGGAAGATGAGTTTGTTATTATAGACCTGGGCTCTTTACACACAGGCTTTATTTAACAGATGACACCAATGGCTCCCATGGAACAGTGGGTTCATCCTCACCACCCTAGACCACAGCTTCTCAGCAGCGTGAGATTGCTTTTATGCACCAACCGTGGTCCATCAATTGGAGTGCTGCTCAGTATCAATATGGATTTGAAATAAATAAAGTTGCCTACATATAAAAGCTGTAAGATGCATATAGCTGCATCCTGTTAATCTAAAACCCTCTTATTGTATAGAATATGAGAACACTTATATTATAAACATTTTTCTTATTTAAAAACACATGTGTCTTGTAGTTAATTTTTTTTCTGATTACAGTAAAATACTGTAAAGGCATTTATAAACTTTGTTTACAGTAGTTATTTACTACTTTCAAGGAAAACTATTGAAAATCTTAGTGTATGGCTTTAGTCATAAAACTTTTATGAAGATGTAACAGCTAAGGCTGATAAACAACTCATCCTGGAGCACTACAGGAGACGACCCTAAAGCTTAATCAAAACAGCAATGATCTAACGGAGTGTTTGCATGGTAGTTCAGCCCAGAGATCTTGCCTTTATTCTTTTGTTGTCAATGTGTTTATGTAATTTCCCCAGTCGTCTTTCTTTCTCTCTCTTAAATATTCCTTTCTTTTATTGTTTTTAAATTAAAATAAAATTTTTTTCATTTTTTTTAATGTTCACGGTTTCTCCTTCCTCATTTTCTCCCACCTCTCCTCCTCCTAACCATGCCACCCCAACCCTCTTTCCCTTGTTTTCTTAATTTAGATAAAGACTCTGTAAGGTGACTCTATTTTCCTTCCCTTTTATTTTACTTTTTTGATGTTGGGGAACCAGCTGAACTCAGGCCAAGGCTCTGCTGGACACAGTCTACACCACATCATTCTCAGAGCTAGGATAACTGTCATTCTGGGCAGGTGTGTTGGACTAATTGCTAGACGAAACCAATGGTGTGTCAACCAGTCAAAGGAGGCTTTCATTTTTAGGCCATGTATTAAACATAATGGATTATTGTGTTAAGGGCTCATATATCTTGTGAAAATTAATAGCAGGTAGGATGCATTCTGTGACCAGAATTTATCATTGCATCTTTCTTATTCATGAATATATTCTGAGATAGAAGTATCTAAAGTTTTCTAAAAGTCAGGACGAGGGAGCTGTGTGATTGGTTGAGGAGGAAAGCCGCTGGCAGACTGGCATCAGGTCATTTGGTCAGTAGAGTTCCAAGTCTGTAATTCCCCGAGGCCCACGTCCATCCACAGTTAATCATACTCTAATCGGGTATTAGAATTCCGCTTCTAAAAATTAAAAAAAAAAAATTCGGCAGGAGTTTGCTGTATGATTGGACAACTTAGTCTTCCAAGTTCCATGTGGAAATGGATGTTTAAAACACAGGTACTACTAACAAAGGTGAGTTTCAGAGTCTGCACTGGGCGCTCTCTATGCACAGATGGAGCACTCTGTTTGCATTTTCCAAAAGTCAATGGTGTGAAAACAGCACGAGCTCTGCTTGTCTGCATCACAGATGGTTCTCACGTGACACAGGACAGGGCAGGGCGGGTGACTGCCCATATCGGATGATGATAGTGACTGTCTCAGCCACAGTGTGGGACGACGCTTTCACAAATGAACCCTGAGTATCAGCCTTTTCCTTTTGTATTTCAATATCGATCATTTCTGGGTTTCAATAGACTTTGGTTTTAGTCCTATCTCAAGTTATTCATTAACGTTTAAACCTCTCACAAGCCATCAAAGCACCACTGACCTTCCCAACCTTCTGTTCTTAGTCACGGCTACTGGGACTGCCCATTAGGCTCTCAACGACGATGGGTAGCACACTTCAACAAAGGCGGAAAGGAGCCTTTGAGATTCTGAGAGATTCTAACTGTTCCGAGGGGAAGAAGTCAGTAAACACTCAAGATGAGAGGCTCTGCTGGGACACGGACCCAAGCAGCCTCTGCACTGTGTGATGTGAGGACAGGCTTGGAACACGCAGACCCTCAGCATTCTGAACAGGAGGCAAAGCCATCCACCGTGCTTCCTTCCCTTGTACATTAACTCTCTCTCATGGTTGAGAAGAGCAAATCCTACAAAGCATTCTATTGGCAGGTGTTCTAGATTGCTGCCAATCATATGCATTGATTTCCACCCCCCCCCCAATACAGAGCTTGTGTGTTTGAGGTCCAGCGACTTTACATAGCAGGCTTTTGAGAGGATAGCTGATGAAACAGATCTGTGTGTTCAAGCTTGTTTTGCGAATGGTAAGCACTTTAAGCTTCCCCAGTGTTGAGCCTATTGCCATGGAAACACTGCCAGTTAATAATTGTGCCTAGCTTCATGTATCGCTGTGCTAGACAGTAGTAAATGAATAGAAATGGCACCTTTGCCTTTGGTGTGTGACATCCTGAGAGGGACCCTGGAGAAGCTGCTGAGCACCTGGGAAAGGGTGACCATGTTGGCTGGTTTGCTGACATCTTAAGACTGTTTTCTATTACTGAGAACCTTGGCAAAGCGAGTGCCTTTGAGGAAGCCTGGGGCAGGAAAGCTCGGAGGCTGTGTTCTTACCACAAAAGATAAATTCTGGACAACTCTTAAATCCTGAGGTGTCACCCTCCTAAGTGTAAAATCACATGGTGGCTCTACCTCTGACTGGGGGACTTTTGGGTGTGTCACATTGGTTACGGAATCACTTGCACAGAAAGGACTGCTGACCTCTTGAATTTCATGCTCTTGACATCTCATGCTGAAGCCGTAGACTGACTTCACACTGTGGCGTGACTTCACGTGAAGTCTGACTTCACACTGTGGCGTGACTGCACGTGAAGTCTGACTTCACACTGTGGCGTGACTGCACGTGAAGTCTGACTTCACACTGTGGCGTGACTGCATGTGAAGTCTGACTTCACACTGTGGCGTGACTGCACGTGAAGTCTGACTTCACACTGTGGCGTGACTGCACGTGAAGTCTGACTTCACACTGTGGCGTGACTGCACGTGAAGTCTGACTTCACACTGTGGCGTGACTTCACGTGAAGTCTGACTTCACACTGTGGCATGACTGCACGTGAAGTCTGACTTCACACTGTGGCGTGACTGCACGTGAAGAAGTTCGATTTCACGAAGAGAACAAGCTGACCGCTGCTCGCATGTGTATCATACTGTGCTTATCTGTTCTAAATAATTAAATCAGCATCCCAGGGTTTCTACGTATGCATGCTTAACTCTTGTTTGCTTTTTCAGACTGGGTCAGTCCACTACCACCTCCTAAATCCTAGTGATCAGACAAGAAAACTCCCTGGACTTTTGAGAAAGATAACCAGAGTGGAGAATATGGGGGCTGAGCAAGCCCTTCGGAGACCTGACTTGCTGGAGAACTTAGCTGTGTGAGTCAGTGCGGTTCTTGAACCTGTAGTGTCTCCTTCTCTGAGGAGGTGAAGGTCAGAGCCTCCAGCTCCCACAAATAACTGCAGCATTAGTTTGCATTTTCACACAGGCTCCAGTGCATCTGAACAAACATTATGTCTTGAGAATACAGCCACCATCTTCCTCCCTTCTCTCCACAGGAGCCATTTTCCCCTGGTTCTCTGATATTGCTAAATGTTTTGTTATCACTGATTTTTTTTTTTGAAATATCAAGCTTAGATGCAACAAGATAGGAAAGTTGTTCACTACAAGTTTGCCAAATACAAAGAGCCAGATCACTATGAAAGTAACATTTATGTAATTCCTGATTGTCTCGTGGTTCTTCCTGCTGTATGTAGTTTATTTTATTCATGTGTAATAATATAAATGTATATGTTTTTAAAAAGCAACATAATAAAAAATTAGAAAAAAAATAAATGCCGTTTTTCAGGCAAATTCTTGTAGGATGAGGTAATGTCCTGAAGGCAAAAAGAAGTCTCCAGCTGCTGCCGGTCCTGGGTTCCCTGGATGCTGTAGCCCCCAACAGAAGCATCAGCCTGGCACCTAGGAAATCAGCACTAGTCCCTTGAGTGTTTGCAACTAATGCAACAGTCTCATGCTACTGAAGCTGCAGCTGCTTTGCTGAGAGAAATACTCTCCTGTTTCCAAGCCAGGGCCTTGGGTTTTCTAAAGTATTATGGGGTGTTGTCAAGGAGACACGGCCATTTGAGAAGGGAAACACATCCAGCACTTCGCAGACACGGATGCAGAGTTCTGTGGTCTTCTTCAAACACAGTTATAAAAAACAAACAAACAATGTGTTAAGAGAACTGTGCCCTTATCCAAGTTCTGCACTGAAGCGTTACGGCAGGAATGCCTTTATTTTTATGTATATTTTGCTTAGGCTTTGGGACTTGGGAACCTCTTAGCAAACATTAATTATTTATTTTCCTTAGTATGTTCCAACTTTACATTGAGGGACATGCCTGTGTTCTCTGTATGTTTGACGCACTATTTAGTGAGGATGATTTCTCGCTGGATTCAAAATTCGGAATGAATTTTGATTATCTCTAGGGTTGGTTCAATTTTTAGCAATTTTTAGATCCTGATATTTGGGAAATTACATAATACAGACATGTTTGAAAGATAAATTATGTCCACTATTTAAAACAAAATCCTTGAGAGTAAGTCTAGTCTATGGTGTGTTGATTTCTGAAGAAGAAAGAGCAACAGAATTTAGAAGGCTGGTGTGCTGCCTGGGCTATGCCACTGTCAGTGTCGTGAGTGAACTCAGTGCTGGCTGCACTTCAGAGATGTTTTCTACTAAGAAAGAAGCCACTACACTCTAAAGTCTATGCTTATGGGGAGTCTGGTAATTATATCTCACAACAATCAGAAAGCCAATTATTTTGTCTCCACTGAAACAATAATGAAGTATCCATAATGCGTAAACATCAGTGTAAAATAGCACCAGTATATTTTTCAGTGCTAGCCTATGTGTTTTGAGGGCACAGAGACCCCACCCTCTTTATCCATAGTTTTTTTTTTTTCCTGATATCTCAGTCCTCCCCTCTCCTCAATGATAACTTAAGGTCTGAAAAGAGTTTTCTAGACCAAAAAAAAAAAAAAAAAAAAAAAAAAAAAATTGAAAGAAACAACTCACACATTTTATTGTGTACCATCCTGAGAGGTGTATTTAAATGTATGCTCTCACTCCATCTTCTCAGCTGGGTGTCACACAGTCACACAGATGCTCTTGGTGTCCAGACCTTAAGCACTTGTGCTCTGGTAGCCCCTGTTTTAACTCAGGATGACCTACAGCATAGTAGGTACAAGGCACTTCCAAGCAGCTAAATGAGGCCACGCCCTCAGACCGGACACATGCCAGTGCTAATTGGAGTGCATGGACTTCAAGAGGAAGGAAAAGACACCCTGTCTTCCCTCTTAGCAAGAAGCATAGAAATAACACCTGGATTACTACAGCTGTCTTTGACCTTGGTGTGACCTTGCGAAAGGATGCTTGCTGGTGGAACAGAACCACAGAGAGAAGAGCTGCTTACTACACACCGTGATGTTACTCTGGCATTTGGTTATCCACTGTAAACTTCTGTGTGTGAGGACTGCAGATCTGTGTCTTATTATTTTTGCATATTTTTTTTGTGGCCTGTGACTCTTCCTAATCTCAAGAAGCAAGGATGCTTTAGAAAAGTGATCTAAAATGCTCCTCACCGGATTCTAACTCTTTGTCAGTTCTTCCCTCGTCTCAAAATATTTTAGTATTAATGGATAAAAATGATGAATTATGTCTTGAATAATCCCTGCCCTTCTAGCGGAGGGTCTGGAAGCACTTTGCTTTAATAGAATTTGGTGGTAAAATAGAACACCCATAATAATTTGCCTTTGTTCCCAGACCTTTCATTTAGACATCGAGGGTCTAAAAGTCATTTTAAAGAAGACAAATGTTAGAATTTTAAAGCTGTACAGGATCACCCATGAAGAAGCTGATGGCACTGGCACAACCTGAGAGCAGATAGCTGTGTCCGGACTCAGCCCTCAACCTAGTCGGCGCCCATGAGTAAGTTGGGGGCACCTGAGGGATGAGAAGGGGAGTAACCAGCATATGCACGGCAGTGGGCATGAGGTGCCACCATTAGCATGGGCGACATTATTTCCTCAGGGCACCATCCCCAGCACGCACGCCCACACAGTGGAGTTATTTTCTTCTGTGTGGTAATCAGTCCACTTCTGGGCTCACATTGTCTAAGCTTGTTGCCCTGCTGTGCCCTTCTCTGTACCAACACTGACAACAACAACATAACTTTTTTTTCCCCAAAAGACAAAACACAACAAAATCCAAAATGAAAACCCAAACCCAAGCTTATCTTACATACAATCCAGTTGAGTTGCAAGGACTGCAGTGCTGACTGACTGACAGGGCTTGCTTGGAGCTATTCGCCTCCCATTTGGTGTTGTGCCCTCTGGAGTCCTGAAGCTGTGTTTATCTGAGATCAGGCTGCGCCGTGACTCTCTCTGTGTTGCCGCATTTGCTAAGTGAGCTGAGATGGTTAGTCTGACTCTGCACCAGCCCACCCCAGCAGGACTTTCTACTTTTCTCTCACCTCTGTGTGTCCAAACAGGCATCTGTATTATAGTTACTAACAAAGCAAAGCAAAAGAAACAACATGACAAATACTTTTTTTTTTTTTTTTTTTTGCCAACTTAAAACTCTCTTGGTCTGGGTCTGGTGGCAGTGCACACTAGACCAGAGAATTCCTTAGCTACAATAAACTGTAACCAAATGATAAATTATCTTTATGGGCTATATTCTGAGAGATATAAATAACATTTATTAATCAGCTATATTCTTGTCATTATTAATCAGAGAATTCTTTAATCATAAGATAAGGTGCTATAAATCTACATATTGAGGTTCTCTCTTGATTTGTTCAGGGTCAAAAGTACTTAATTTTATTATGTCACTCAGAGACGAAGACTTTGGTGCTAAAGTGTCTTTGGAGGGCTTCTTGCCACATCCTATATAATTTGAAAGCAAGAAAGATTGCTCCTAACAATTATAGTATGAATTAGTGAGTAGATTAACAGAAGACTACAAAAAAGTTGAAGAAGCATACATTAGTAAAAGGTTACATAGCTCATTAAGTAATGCAGCATTAATTAAATCACTCTTTGATCAGTGTAAGAGTAATATAATTAATTCCACAAAAGAGTGAAATGGCTGACCTGCTTTAAGTAACGATCAATGCAGGCACACACACCTCTAGACCCTTGCAAGGCACACAAGAGGGTGGATTGCCAGAGTAGGAGAGGAAAGCAGGCAGGGATGCGTTGCCTGGGAGTGTCACAGCAGGAGATACCTTCCGAACCAAAGATTAGAATATTTTAGCAACTGTATTTTTCTCTATGGCCACTCACAGTGTGAAAGCTCTTGAGAGTACATGAATAGATGTTTGAGATGTGAACACTTTCATAACTTTGTTAAAAGCATCATTCCCTCCCGCCGTCACTCACGGCCTTTCTTCACCCTGGGGCTATGGCTAGTGTGCATTTGGTGAGAGCCCTGCTGTGATCCAGCGTCATGGGGTTTCTGTCCTCCTATAGAGAAACCTACAATGACTCTGGAACGGGGAAGGCTATTTCTGGACAGGACCCTGAAAGCACAGGAAAGAAAAAAAAAATAGAGAGATGGGGTTTTGTCAAACTAAGATTGTCTATGTGCAAAGGAAACAACCAACAGGGTGGAGTGTCAGCGCACAAATGGATGTGTCTGCACAGTACCCTCATAACAAAGGTTATTAGCTGGAAAATATAAGGAACCAGAAAGGAAACAGCAGATTGAAGAGAAAACCCACATGGTAGGAGAAAAAGTTCACAAACCACATTTCTAACAAGAGGCCAACATCTACAATGTATAAAGAACTACCAAAACTTGGCAAGCAGAAACAGAAAGGAATGGTGATATATGTGTGTGTGTGTGTGTGTGTGTGTGTGTGTATATTAATTTTAAAAGAGGATATCTAAATTGCCAGGAGAATAATACCCAATATTGTTAACCACCAGGGAAATGAAAATCATAACACAATGATGCACAAGCCCCCTTGGTAAGGCCAGATATGATCAAAGTGAGGAAGGTATACCTGGTGGAGGGTGTGCGGAGGGGCCCTCGCACACATTAGGACTATAACTTAGTAGGATCACCATGAAAACACTAGTGAGTAACTTTGTAGCAGCCTCTTTGGGAATGTGTGAGGCCATATATTACACACCTAGAAACGTGGTGGGGGAGGCAGGGAAGGAGGGAGGGAGGAGAGAACAAGACAAAAAGGAGCTGCCATGTGGTGCAGTGGTCCCACTGCCACTGTGTGTGCACCCTGACTGTACACCTGCCGGCGGATGCTTCATCCCTCAGAGCAAAGCAATGAGCACAAATGCCCAGCAGCTGTTAAACAGACCAGGAAAACACGCTTCGTACAGTAGCACATTGTTATCTTACCATGTAAATGGCAGAATCTGTCATCTGTACCTGTAGTGGGAATTTTGGTTTCTTTACGAACTCAGGTGTGTTGTGTAAACATGTGTTTGTTTTAATCCAGGGTGTGGGATATGGGGCTGCCTCAGACTGTCCACAGCAGCAGATTGTTTGCCTTATGTGGGCTCTGATCTTTGCCAGATGTGGATAGGGGACTCTGGAAGGGAATAAATGACCCTACCCAGCAGGAAATAGTCAAAAGAGAACTATACCCCCTCTCCCCACTAACCTACTTTCTTTCCTACCCGGTGTTGGAAGGGATTGGGGTGAAGAGAGGTAGAGGCATAAGATCCCCAATAAAGTAGATAAAAAGTATTCCTCCATGGGCCTTGAAGTCATAATGAAAAGTAGTTGGGGATTTAGTGTTGGTCACCACAGATTGCAGGAGTAGGTGACACAGTGTCCCATCAGTGGGTCTAAGCTAGAGCCCAGTGGAAGTCAGAACTTACAGTAGGACCATGGGGACAGTGTGCATATTCCAGGAAGCTACTAGGGCAAAGCAATTCCAGCTATCCACTACAAGGACACCTGTGACTGGAGAGACAAATATGCTTAAGCCAACTCAAACATCACACATGCATCGATACATTCCACGGCATAAAGCTCAAGTTTGCAAAAGGAAAAAAAGTGGGCAGCTTTTGAAAGGTTAGAAACGGAAGCATCAAGGCGGTCTCTGCACGCTCGGTACAGCATGGGACTGCACATGTTATCAGACTGAGAACACTTAGGGACATGTGCTTAAGATTATGGAATTACTGCTTAGTCCTGTCTCAGACTGCATGGCTTATAGATAGAACAGTCATTTTCTTCTTCACACAGCAGGGAGAGCGTATGAGGAGACAGGATGGCATGAAATGGATTAGACTCCATTTATGTTGAAGCACTTTAATTAATTAATTAATTGAGGTCAGTTGTATGCACAGCTTACTTATCATTTATTTATTACTTATTTTGTGTGTGGTGTGTATGGCTAGGTATAGATACATGTCTGTGTTGTGTGTGTACCTGTGTGTGTCTAAAGGTGGGCATGACATTTTTTTTTCTCTATCGCTTTCTACTTTTCACAACAGGCCTCTCACTAAACATGGAGCTTGCTTTTTCCAGAATGTCTGGCCAGTGATTTTTCAGGACCCTCCTGTCTCTGTATCATGACCACTAGTTCTGTGATAACAGGTGTGCTTCACCATGCCAGCTTTTTATGTGTGTTCTGGGATCTGAACTCTGGTCCATGCCTGCCAAAGGCTCTTCACTGAATATTCCCTGAGGGCCCCCTCAACACACGTCAAATATGTATTCCTTCCCACACTCTAGCCAGGCCATGGAGCTAACAAAAGTCTTGGATCCGATGGTGGAGTTAAAAAGAGGCTTTGAAAGCTCTTTGACCAGGTGACACATCTCCGCCTCAGGTTCAAAGAATTAAAACACTATGAGAGAAGCTACTGAGAATCTCATAACTCAGGTCTGAATAAACTGTGTTGCTTGAAGCCTGGAATAATGGTGACAGTGTGGACCACGAGGAAGGAAAAGCCTTTGTATTACATGAATGCATTAGCTGCAGCTTGTCCTCTGAACCCTACATGCATGCTCTCAGGCACCACACAGGCTTCTTACAGAGACAGACCCAATTCACAGCATCAGGGTCACCATGGGGTTTGGAGATGCTAAATTATGCCATCACAAGCTCAGAATAGAACCAAAGGGGTGATGGGTACCACGAGGTCTGAAGTCATGTGAGGAGGGGAAAGGCTACTGTGTATGTGACCGACACTTCCTGTACTGTGCATTTCAATTTTCCAGCTCCATTTGGGGCTTAATTAAGTCCATCTTGCAGATGGAAAGTAAAAAATAAGAAAGGATGTAACTTCCCAGAGTAATGCAGTTTGTATAGCGGAACCTATATTGTATGTGCATGCATGTGAGTGCACACGTGGGCATGCATGCATGTGTGTGCATGCTTTTTATGTACACCTACAGGCTCATGGATGGAGGCATGTTGGTTATCCTATTGCTCTGTTTTTGTCCACTGAGACGTGGTCTTTCACTGAACCTGGGGCTGGGCTGTAACCCAGCAGGTCAAAAAAAAAAAAAAAAAAAATCCTCCTGTCTGTACCCCGCAAGGCTCATGGCTTTTAACACAGTTACCAGGTGTCTGGGCTCAGGTCCTCCTATTTGCATGTCAAGCGCTATGACCCACTGATGCATCTTGACATGCCTGTGATTTCTTTTACAATCACTGAAGTAGAGAGAGGCATGCAGAAGCTTATATTGAAATCTAGAATGCTGTGATGCAGCATCATGCACTCCCAGTTCAGTACTCCACAGCATCGACTTAGCAGCCAGGAGCCATGCAGGGCAGGTACCTTTGCACCAGGGACACTAGTAAATGCTTCCAAAGATGGGTTTGCTTGGTTGTTTATTTTTTTCTTCAATGTTTATATTAAGAAGGGGACACTGTGGCTGGAGGGATTGCTCAGGGAGTAAGAATACACAAAGCTCTCACAGAAAATTTTAATTCACTTCCAAGCACTTGTGTCATCTGTAACCACAGTTCCAGGTGATCCTATGCCTTCTTATTAATGATGAGGGCACCTGCACTCACAATGTTCTTCATACACAATTTAAGAATTAAAAAACTATCTTTTTATTCCCCCAAAGGTGACTGGGGAGAGTACTGGCAAATGGCTACATGCATAAAGATGTCACCAAGCCTGATGGCCTGAGTTTTGAATGGTGAGAGGTGAGAATCAATGGCTGCAGCTTGACCTCTGAACTCTACATGCATGCTATCACACACATGCCCCCCTCACCTTACACACACACACACACACACACACACACACACACACACACACACACACACACCCTAAACAAAATGCCATTTTAAAGATGTGTTGGATCTGTAGCTGTCACTCTGGGTAGTGCAACCAGACCAGGTCATTCTGTTATAAACTCATCCTTTCTGTCAGCAAAGAGCACGCATGAACTTGTTCCTATGTACACACTTTGCCATAGGGCCCCTCTCATGGTTGGCGCAGAGCGCCACATGATGCATTGTAGTTGCCCTGAGACCCTTAACTGTTTGTAGACATGTGACTCTTGGGCCAGTGTCTTGGGGGAAGTCATGGGCTATGTGGCATTTTTCAACAAAGAGAACTGTGCATCTTATTATAACTTTGAATGCTGGTATATGCATTCTTTATTTCAGGTAAGTATTTCCAAATACACCCCTGGATATGTAAAACATCATTTCAGAAGCCTGAGTAAAAACATGGAGCAGTTTTTTGGCAAGATCGAACCTACCTCCCAGTTTCAAGCACACAAAGTGATTTACATGAAAATGAAGAGAGTGTGGTGCCTGTAGCTCATAGGCAACCACACAGGAAACAAAAGGCACAGCCCTGAGACGCAGCGTGGAGTAAAAAGACGTTCTGGAAAGGAAGTGAGTGGAGTGCTGTCATGGAATACGAGTCCTTAGAGACTCATGGGAGATTCTCTTGCTTCCATCACAGTTAAAAAAAAATGCACTCTGCTTTTTGACCTACAGCCTGCATGTGCTATAGAATCTCCTCTTGATAACAACCACACCACATGGTCTTATTTTCCACGGATTTTCCTTCCTCCCAGATTTTGACACACACTTAGAAGGAACAGAAGCCATATTCTCAAAGCCAAAAAAGATTCTTAGGGGAAGAAAAGTTTTATCCAATCAAAACAAACTTAAAAAAAAAAGATGGCAATCAAAATACCCTTTGGGTGATCAATTCCATGACCAGGAGAATAGTTTTGGAAAGTAAGTCTGATTTCCCCCCATGAACTTACGAGAAAAACCTTCTAACACATTTGAAATAAAACCCCGTCGCCTCTCAAATTGGCCATTTGCACTCCAGGGCTAACACTGTGAAAATGCACGGACTGCTCGGGTAATTCAATCGCATGTGGGATCGATGCAGGTGGGAAGCACCGTGGTCAAAGGTTGGCCCGTAGGCTGTAACTCAAATCAATTTGGGGTAAGTCAAGTTTGATTACATTTTCAGTGATGAGGCTTTCAAAAGCAATTTTGAGCTTGCCTATTCTGAGGGTTGTTTGGTTCTGTCCCTAATCTATACTGCAGGTTACAGAGGCATCTATCCAGCTGCCTGTCTTCTTTGGAGTTGATTGAGTCTCACAGTTGAAGGAAAAATGAAAAAAAAAAATTAAAACAACCAGAAAGATCCAAATAGTACCAAAATGAACAAATAAACAAACAAAACAGATGAAGTTCTTACTAAAGGTATCAGAATAAGGGGTGTTTTTATACCTCACCCCAGTTTTTATTTTTCTTTTCTGTTTCTTTATTTTATTTATATATTTATTTTTGGTAATTTTAAACAATGAAGATAAAAGGAAGGAAAGGAAGAAGGAATATAGTGATGAAGAACAGGAAGCCTTGGAGGAGTGCCTCATGAGGGACACACACACCCATGCTGCACACTGACTTTGGCACAGAAGTCCTGTTTCCTCAGGTGTAGCTGTCAGAGAGGAGTGGCAGCAAGTGCCCTGATCACTAGAGAGAAATAAACCCACCCAATGTATTTTTCAGGTAAGTGAAGTCTGTAAATTGTTGCTCATGTCTCCTAAAATTTTGGGTAAGCCAAATCTGTGCTAACGCATATGACCTTCCTGCATGTAAACACAGATTAAGATTAATTTGGTTTTGTTTGTATGTGCCTGTGTGTCTGCTCATGTGTGTGCATGTGCCTATGAAGGCCAGAAGAGGGCAGCAGACCCTCTGGATCTGGCGCCGCAGGCTGTTGTGAATTGTCCCATGCAGATGACGATGAGAACCAAGGCCCTCTGCAGAGCCCGCGGCACTCCTGACAGCTGAGCATCTCTCCATCCACTGACAGCAGCTTTTGTACCATGTACACATCACCTGCACACACTGCAACAGTCCTAAAGGGCCAACGAGTCTTCAAGAAAATACAAATGTCACTGGAGTTGTAGCTGCTGATTCTTAAAGCACAGACCAGGTTCCTGCCAGTTCCTGAGAAATGTGCTGTTAGTTCTTCCTTTGAAAACGTTTCAGAAAACTGTAACGCCTTCAAAGTGTCTGACAGCAGCCTGCTTGGCTCTGGCAGGAAACTCATCTGCCTCACTAATTAGGCGGTTCCGCATGTGCGCTAATTGGATCGAGTCTTTAAGAAAATCAAAGGAAAGAAGAGTATGAAGTGATCTAAAACCACGTCTCTGAGCTTGGAGCTCAGTCGCTTCTTTGTCTTAAAACTGTTGAGCACTGAAGCTTGCTTTTCCTTTTTTCCTTTTAAAGGTAAAATTGGAAAAATTCCAAGCTGTATTAAATGCTGGCCGTAGCGAAGATGAAATAGTATTTCTTGCTGATGTATCGCATCTCACTGAGTACACACAGACAGTTAGCTAACATGTGTGTCTGTAGAGAGAGAGAGATTCCCAATTGCACGCTTTGCATAAGGAAGCCCCCACCTTGGCTGGATAAGGTCTGTGAGGAGCTGAGGTCTCCAGGCACGGCCCCAGCAGCTGTAGGCTCCACAACTGAACTCAAGTGCTTTGGAGAAAGTGTGCCCCATGGAGGTACCATCCTTGCAGCAGTAGTCCCACCCTCCCACCCTCCTCTCACTCCCCATCCTCCCCTCACGCCCCCCCCACACCTTCTTACCTTTATCTGGAAATTAAATGGCTTAAAGAAAATATAAACACAAAAGCCAGTTTCACCTCACTCTGTCCTTCTGAGGAATGCCTGATGATTATGCCTTAGAGCTACAACAGACTCAGCACTCACAGCAATGCTTTTGTTTGCTTACATATGCCTGGGTCCCTTCACAGGGGCCACATTTCCATCTGTCAGAGAAGGAAACTGAAGCATGGGGCTCCAGGTGGCAACCTGCTGGTTGCCTGCCACCTGCAGCCACAGATTAGACCACGCATCAGCTGGTCACAGCTGTAGGGAAAATGGTGCCTGTGTGGAGGGGGAGGAGGGGGGGACTCAGAGATCTCTCTGAAATAACAAGAAAGGAATATGGAAACATCCCCCTGAAGGACACCTGGAAATGCTTGACCACCACGGTAAGGGTCTGCTCATGTACTGACTGTGGGCTCAAACGCCACCGTGGCTTGAGTCTGCAAGAAGCCTCATAGCCACAGCCATGTTCACAGGCCTGTACCCGGGTTTTGTTTCCTGTAGGATTAAAGCTGCGTAAAATAGCCTTATAGAAATAGGAATAGAAAACAGGAAGGTGCAAAGAACGTCTTTTTAGAGGCTGCAGACCAGCGGAAGGGAAGAGAGAGGACAGAACAGTGAGGCTGGCGCTGAAGCTGCCCTGCATACCTTGGAACTGCCTATAGAATCCAGCACATTCAAATGTAGAATAGTTTCAGTCAATAAAAAAAACTTTTGAGTTCACTGACAAAAACAGGAGAGAAAATATTAGTAGAAAGACACCTTTAGCATAAGCAATACATTCTCCTCTTTCTCCACAAGGTACAGTGTCCTCCTGGCCTCCAAGTGTGAGAGCCGATGAACGTGGTCATCCATCCAGTGCTTTCATCGTATGAGTGGGGAGCCTAAAGATGTCTTCAAGTTAGGGCAGAATCTCTGTTATGGGCCTCTGTGATCTGGCATATGGCACGGGTACGTTTTATTTTTTACGGCCCTTAATTTCCATAAGTTTGCAGCCTTTCAAGGCTCATCGACAACAGTGGCAAATATCACAGTTCCTTCTCCCTCCCTCTCCCGACCCTTGGCCAGCACTGGGCATCATGTGTTCTCTATGACAGACTGAAACGCACTTGTCAAGCTGCCTCTCAACCTGGGAGAAAGACAGCGGTGGAGTAATTAATCTCTTGAGGCCTTCCTCATCAACCTGCCCACCTACTCCACTCATTACAAGAGAATGCTTATGTGCATGGATGATTTAATTAATAGCTATAATAAGGATGGTATCGTCATAACGAGCATTGGTCCATTAAGAAGCAAAGCAAAGGACCAGCTTGTTTGCTTAGATACCCAGAGAGACAAAGTTACAGCCATTCAGTTTATTCAGACTTTAATCTGTTTATGTTTGTCCTTCCACATTTGTGTACTTTATAACAAAAGATGGAAAAAGAGGTGGATATGTGATGTGATAGGCAGTGTGGGGGATATCATGTATGTTCTATTTATTTTCATTATTTATTTTTGTCCATATGGTGTGTGTGTGTGTGTGTGTGTGTGTGTGTGTGTGTATGTGTGTGTGTGTGTGTGTGTGTAGGAGTGCATATGCACATATGTGCTTGATTGTTGAGGTCAAAGGCTAACCTTAGGTGTCTTCCTCAGCCCTCACATTTGCCCATTAAACATTTAACCAATTGAGCCATCTCTCATCCTAGTTCTATTTAATTCTAAAGCCCTTCACAAAAACAAAATGTTCTTTTCTCTTTTATAGATCAGATGTCTAAGGCTCAAATATTGAGAGGATTGTCCCCAAATCCTTCAGTTTAGATCTGCTTAACTCAAAGCTTCTAGACGCTCACCTGGGAGAGCGGGTGAGTTTGGATGCTTATGTGTGAGCTCATCTCATCTCCTCAGTCTCATTCTATGCAAAGCAAGAGCTTGTTCTAGAGCAGAGATTTTCAAATCAAATTCTTTGGAACTTCTGGCATTTTGGTGGCCTTCACTGCCACAGTGCTGTATGAAGGAGAGAGAGAGAAAGATCTCCTAGGTTTCCTGCCACATCAACCAGCTAGCTCATCCCTGTGGCCTGTCAGCCAGCACTGGACTTCAATGGAGAAGCTGTCCCACAATCCCACAACAGAGCTGAAGTCCAATGACTTCATGGCTGTCAGAGCATCCTCACAGCCAGTGCATTCTCACTGGCTTTCAGTGATACAGATAGAAATACTCCTGTTGCAAAGTGGTATAAAAGAGCTACATTTCAAGAAGCACCATACAATCTGTCATCATTTTAGCGAATGACTGTGCTTCCTGCTCTCTCCCCTTTAAATGTGTCATGTGTATTTGTGCTCTGTATGCATGTGTGTCTGTGCACCATGTCATGTGTATTTGTGCTCTGTATGCATGTGTGTCTGTGCACCATGTCATGTGTATTTGTGTTCTGAATGCATGTGTGTCTGTGCACCATGTCATGTATATTTGTGCTCTGTATGTATGTGTGTCTGTGTACCATGTCATGTGTATTTGTGTTCTGAATGCATGTGTGTCTGTGCACCATGTCATGTGTATTTGTGCTCTGTATGTATGTGTGTCTGTGCACCATGTCATGTGTTTTTGTGCTCTGTATGCATGTGTGTCTGTGCACCATGTCATGTGTATTTGTGTTCTGTATGTATGTGTGTCTGTGCATCATGTCATGTATATTTGTGTTCTGAATGCATGTGTGTCTGTGCACCATGTCATGTGTATTTGTGCTCTGTATGTATGTGTGTCTGTGTACCATGTCATGTGTATTTGTGTTCTGAATGCATGTGTGTCTGTGCACCATGTCATGTATATTTGTGCTCTGTATGTATGTGTGTCTGTGTACCATGTCATGTGTATTTGTGTTCTGAATGCATGTGTGTCTGTGCACCATGTCATGTGTATTTGTGCTCTGTATGCATGTGTGTCTGTGCACCATGTGCGTGTAGTGCTCACAGAAGAGTGTGCCGTGGATCCCGAGAATCTAGCCGGGGTCCTCTAAGAGCAGACAGTGCCTTTAACACTAAGCCATCTCTTCAGGCCCCTTCTATATTATCCAGCCATAAAAAGCTTTTTTTTTTTAATTTTAGAATTTATTTCCTCTACTTAGAAAATATTAACATAAAATATTCTGTAGCTTTAGCCTGGTAGTCACAATTACTCTGCGGACCTCAATTCTTCACTTCTCTTGTGCTTGATTTGAACTCAGGCTTCCTTTATCGTAGCCCCCAGGAACTACATGGTGTGTCACACAAGTACCTCAGGACCTAAGTGTGGTAGCTTATGTAACCCAGGTTTGTGTACGTAGCCCGTGCTGATGGAGATTCAGGATGGTGGATGATGTTTTGGATGCTGATGATGTGTTTCTCATAATTCACCCCCATTGGGCAAAGCAAGCTTACAGAGGCTTTATTTGCGAGAAGGAGGGGCAGGGATTCTGTTGCTTTACAAAATAGAATCTGTCGTGTCTGGTCCCCCGCTGTCTGCAGTTCTACACTCCCACCAGAGGCGTGAAGGGCCAAATTCTGTGCTTGTTTTTGATGGAGGCCTGGAGCACTCCAGGTAACAGGAGTCCCTTCTACCTCTACCTCGTTGGCTCATAAGGGACAATCTTTTTCGAGTGGCCTAGCATGGCTATCTGTATACATCTTCCTGTGAATTCACCCAAGCTCTACGCATTCGCTAGGGAGGGGTGGGTTTTTTTCTCTCCATTCCCATAAACCTATATGCACTTACTGTGTTGATAATGTCTGTACAGATCCAGACAGTGTGCCACTGCATAGGCCCATGTTGAGATATCAGAGTCTGTGCATGAGCTCCAACCTAATTCTTGTCAACATTTATTTTGAGAACACATAGGAGAGACATCCTATTAACACCCCAAAGCCACAAGGGTAAAGGCCTTGGGGCTGAAGCATCACTGAATGTCCTCAAAAGTCTCCAAGGCTAAACTGTTGACTGTATCCTTCAGCCAAAAAGAGATCCTATGCCTTTCAAGCTGTAGACACAAACTTCAGCTTTGATCTAGAATATAAAATTTATAAACTCGTGGTATCATCCTTGTCTTCCACATGGGATCAGCCGTCTATACCAGGATAAAGTAATGGGAGCCCACGGTAGCTTACTGGCATTTGGGGACATTCTAAGCAAGCGGAGAGATGAAGAAGGACTACTTTCCAGTAAATCTTAATTTGAATTCGGCAAACCAGCTTAAAAGAGCAGCTACCAGCAGTGCCAGTCCAGACCCAACCATCACATCCTGTCCCTGTTCACCTTTCCCGCTTCTGTAGACAGGGTACCAACTGAGTGTTTCATATAGAATGAAGACATTTCCATCAAATTATGTAGGCTGAGAAGAAATAATCTTGGAGAGGTTTTCTAGAGAGCAAAGAAACAATGTTTGTGAAAGCATTTACTATTGGAAATTCATTGTGGTCTCCAGCAGGGAAGTCAAGGCAGGCAAGCATTGTGTTGGGTCCTTTGATGCTTTCGTGTATAATGTTTCTGAAAACAATGCTACATGCCCTGCACAGATGTAGGCACACAGCTGAGACGGCCCCACAACAGAACTAGTTCCCAGCAAAGTCCCACAGGACACTTGGGCACACACTTACAGGGCGGGTTGTTATCCACTTATGATAGCAAAGTCCCCATCTGGTCTGTGGCTGTAAACAGTTTCTCTGCCACTGTCCAGGCTGTACTTGCCCCACACATCTTCACATACTGGGCCATGGGAGAAAGCTGCATTAACGTAAAGCTGTGTGAATTTTTAGTGCATTTGCTTCTGCAGCTTTCTTCTGTCCCAACCAATTCTTTCCTTGACTTCTCTACAGAAGTTGAACCTCCGAGTGCACATGTGCACACAGACACAGACACACACACACACAAACACACACACACACACACACACACACACACACACACACACACACACACTGAACTCAATGTATGTTTCTAGGCTCTTGCAATGTGCTATTCTCAAAGATGCAGATGGAGCTGGAATTCCTCCTCACAAGACAGTAAGCACCTGAGGCACAGGGCACAAGGTGAGATCACTGTTTCCTTCCTTTACAGAATATACACAGGGTAATTCTTGAACTGCTCATAACACGAGTAAAAGCAACACTAAGATAGCAGTTTTGAATCCCATTGTTTGTACTTAATAAGGAATTCTATTATGGATTCTATTATGTTATCCTTTATGACTTACATTAAAGAATGTCTTTCGTAAGTACTGAGCTATACGGGGCTGCAGCTCCTCTCTCTCTCTCTCTCTCTGTCTCTCTCTCTGTCTCTGTTTCTCTCTCTCTCTCTCTCTCTCTCTCTCTCTCTCTCTCTCTCTCTCTCTCTCTCTCTCTCTCTCTCGCTCTCTCTCTCTCTCTCGCTTTCTCACTGTTTTCCTACCATCTATTTTCTCTCACTTGTTGAAGAGTAATCTTTATTTGTAGCAATTTAAAGTAGTTCTATTGACAAAATTACTGAAATCTCTGCTTAAAATTACAGTTCCTTTCACAATTGCAGCTTAAAGCCCTAAGAGAAAACGTTTCTTTCAGAACTCAAATAAGAGGAAGAAGCAAGGCTGGAGAGGATGGAGTGAGGTCTGTCAAATGGGGCACTGATGTCTGGTTAGGAAACTCACAAGGGGCAGGGTGGCAATTTTGTAGGTGACAGAGGAGCTGACATGTACATAGCCACTAGCCCATCAGTGAGAAAATTAGAATAAGCAGGCATCCAGAATGACATCTGGTTTTCTCTTATACAGCCTAGCCTTTAGAAAGTGTTTTTTTTTTTTTTTTACCCATATCTCAACACCATCTCCTCTATTTAACCTCAATCTATAGGAACTTGTCATCTACTCAGAGTTTTCCACAGAAACTGCTCTAGTGAAGTCACTAACAAGAATATTTCCAGTGACAGTGGCCCATTGGAAGCCAGGCTTTTTAGCTATTTTATTAGGTTCTCTCCTCTATAGCCCTACACTACCTCATCCCTTCCAGCCCTCCAACACTAGGTAGGAAAGAAAGATGGTTAGAGAGAAAAGGGAGTATAAATATCATCAGAATACTTCCTGCTGATTAGTGGCATTGAGTTCCTTGATGCAAATTTGATCTTCCATTGTCAGGCGATCTCCAACCAGCAACCCACAATCTAGCAAACAACAAAAAGCAGCAGGAACAATCTGGAGCAGCAGCAAGGGGAGCAGTAGCCACCCTCTGGAGCAGCAGCAAGGGGAGCAGCAGCCACCCTCTGGAGGCTCCAGCACTTAAACCCTTTCAAGAGTGCCCAGAATTCTAAACATAAACTATTCTCAGCCTGCCAAGTCACATTCCTGCAAGAGCATGAGGCAAACCATAGTCAACTGCTGTGGACAATCTAAAGCAGCCCCATCTCCCACACTTGGGATTAGAACAAAAACATATTTGCATAACACTTCTATGTTTAAAAAAATTCACCAAAATTCTCACTATAGCTCATCATCAGCCTTCCTCTGGTATGAGGTGGCAGAGGGCTTAGTTGCCCCTAGCTTTTCACCGTTCTCCTTTGTCTGGTGCTTCTCCCTATGTCTGGTGCTTCTCCCTATGTCTGGTGCTTCTCCCTATGTCTGGTGCTTCTCCCTATGTCTGGTGCTTCTCCCTTTGTCTGGTGTTTCTCCTTGTGCTTGCCCTTCATGGAAATGTAATCTGGATGTCTGTCCTTCATGTACTTCGCTGCTCTTGTTTTGAAGAGAAAGCTGACCAGATCTCATCACTGGATGTATGTTCTGTCCTGATAGTTTCAGATCATCTCCATCCTAAATTCTATATCCAACTGCCTATGGAACATTGTCTCAAACTAAAAATGTCTGGAGATGAGCTCCCCATCTTTCCCAAGTGTTAAAAGTGCCCACCCTTTGCTGATGCTCTGGTTCTGGTTAATGGCACCTACACTAACCACTAGGAGTCAGCTGCTCCTCACCTTTCGGCCACTGCCTCAGGCCTCATTCTCTCCCAGTTCTCACCTCAGCTCTCCTCCCTTTTCCAGCACCATTTCTATTTGCCCGTTTTATTTAAAATTCGTGCTGGGGGTGGGGGGGAGCGTTTAGAACCCACAGAGTCTAGCAAAGTCTTTCAGAATCCAGATCTGCTCTCATATGATTTCATTGTCAAAAACCACTCAGTGACTCTAAGCATAAAGTTGAAGCACATTTTGAAGCCTGGCCCAGGGCTTGTGAGCTTCTCCAGCCTCGCTCATCGTGCCCTCTCCTGTAGCTGCGGAAGGGCCAGCGCGTCTTCTCATGGGTCCAGTTGTTCCATTCTGCGTTCTTGTCACTCTTGTCACTCATCATTGTCCCTTCCTCAAGACCAACCCTCTCATGCTCCTCGCGCTGGGCGTACAGACTCCTGTCTAGCTTCCTTCAGGTCATGTTGCTGCCATTTTGGTCATTTACTCTACATTTGTGGTTGTTGTTGAGTGAACTTCTGAAAATGTTTTCCTCAGAGATGAGAAAACGATGGCTTAAGTGGTGTTTTGAGCTGCACATTGGTTGCTTAGAATTCGAATACTGACTCCAGCTTCTCCTGACACTGGATTACGAGCCCCCTCCCTGTCTCAGAACAGCAGCGCTGCTGAGTGCTCTGCGCTGCAGTCACTTACTCCCTCGGCTCTCTACTCCCACTGTCTGAGATCCTTGAGGGCAGGTTATCAATCTACTTACTCTGTTCTTTCCAGAATGTGGCCTACAGCTTTGAACACTGAAGCCTTCAACGCACACAGTGACAACTGAGTGCCACTACTGAACCAGCTGCAAAAGTGCCACATGGAATTCTGTGCTTGTTCCTTCCCACATTGAAGATCCAAGATGCCCGAGCTATTACACCATGAGTGGAACATTTAATGTGGAATTAACATCTACAAAATCCTGGTAAGTGCATATGGGAGGCATGAGGCAACCATGTGGGTAAGTCTTAGGAGAGTACCTCAAGCCTGTTTCCCCAGTTTTCTCACAAGTGGATTGTATACAGAGCAGCCCTCAGGTAAGCAGTACAGACACTCATCAGGTAAAGTCATTTATCCCCAGCGTACACCCAGTGTTCCTTCAGATATATTGAACCAAGAGTTGGCATATGTGATGATATAGGAACAGTGACTACATTTACTGAGTGCCTCCTTTGTTCCAGATAAAGAGACAGGTGCATTAAAGCCGTTATCTAAATTCCTATCCTGTGAGGTGGGGACTATGATTGTTCTCAATTTACAAGTGAGTTAACTGAGGATTTGAAACCCATGTAACTTACATGAAGCTACACATAGCTGAAGTATAATAAAACTTAGACTAAAGAAGATCTGTTTGACTCCCATGATGTACAACACACACACACACACACACACACACACACACACACACACACACACACCACACACACACACACACACACACACACACACACACACACACACATTCACATATGTTTTCTTTTCCCTCCTTCCTGTCCTGCACACACATTCTTTTTCTGTTCCCTCCCCTCCTTTCCTTGTTCCTCCCCTCACACATGTCCATAACCAAACACACTGGCTTTCTTTTTACAGTTTCATCTATTGCTCACCGTGAATTTACAGATCATCTCATGTCTCTTTGGTTCTGCAAAATGTGAGATTTTTGCAAACCAAAAGTAGACTGAAATGGTCTCAGTGTTTGTCCTAAAGACTATGTGCAGTAGCTGATCACAGCTATAGAGGACAGCTGTACACAGGAATTACTTTTAAACTGTGCTTCAAGTGACCACAGTTGTCTCTCACTGTGGGCAGTTTTGTGCTCTTGGATGCAGGTAGTGAGGTGGAGTGGCTCAGCGCCTGAGTGCAAGAGCCAGGCAGCAAGGCCTCAAGTGTTAGCCCTGCCACCGGCTTAGCCTGCTGACCTTTGCCACCGAACACACTCTGTCCCAGTCTTCTTATCTGCAAGGGGAACTGAAGAACCCCATCTTTGACTTGTGTGAGGATTAAATGAAAAAAATTTCTGTAAGAAATTAGGATAGAATCTAGCCTTGAATAAAATAATAGTAAATGTCATTTCTAATGTCTTCAACATTGCTTGGCATCTCCAGAGGATAATAAAGTAGGCTCACAGCTAGAATAGTTCATCTTTCCTTTACTCATTAGCCCACTCATTTTCTTACTCAGAGCTTAATTTCTTTATTCATTAAACATTCACCAATTATCTGTTAAATAGTAGCCACTGTGCTTGGCAATGTGGCAGCTACAGAGACTGAGGAGACACTGACTTAGTTTTGACAGACCACAGGACTCAACAGAAAAATATATAAAAAATAACTATTTTGGATTTGGACGTTGGAGGCATTGTTTCAGGGTTACAGTGCCTGCCTAGTAGACTTGAATCATGAATTTGATGTCTACCACAACAAAAGTGAAATAAAAGATAAAATAAAAACAAAAGTTATAGCACAGAATAGAAATGCTTAGTGCAGAAGAGCATTGGCCATTTCATGCAAGAGTCCTCTACAGACAAATCAAACTTCCAGGACCAGGTCACAGTTACAGGCATGCCTGTCCTTTCTGTCTTTTTAAACCAATTGTTAAAATTGTGTTAATAGCTATGAGCGAGTGTGAAATGATAGACAGATATATAGATGATAGATTGATAGGTGACAGATAGATGATAGGTAGAGACAGATAAATAGATAGACAACAGATAGGACAGTTCCTAAATTGTCAGAGTTGTTATTACTATATTGTCAAAAATAGGCTGCAATTTACAAATTTTGCTAGCAAACTACCATGTTATTACCCCTCAATTTTCTTTGCTTTATAAAATTAATCAATTCTTTCAGATTTTTGAACATTTAAGCCATCTAAAATATTTACAATATCCCGGAGAATATTTACATTAAATTACAAATCAAACAGCGCCTGATCTTTTGCAGCTTTTGTTACTAATCATGGTATCATATAAAATATTCTCATGAGAAAAAAAAACTTAGCAAGAATTTTTACAGAAGGCCAGTGTATGGCACCGAATGTTTTTCTTTCAAAATTAGTGCTAAGAAATATTAGGAAAATATTAAGCTAAAGTAGTGAAAGAGTTGATATAAACTTATGCATTTCATCCTCTATCAGAAGTTTTTGGTTATTCCAATCCAAAGCTCATCAATCATAAAAACACACTGAAGCATGTGCTAAGTGAGATGGAACATCTCTATCCCACTTTGGTTTCTGCGAAAATGGAAATAGCCCTGCCTGTGATGAACCACGTAATATCTGCGTTTCCCTGGGGTAAGTTTTCATCACAGGGTAACATAAGTATGTGTGCCAGGATATGGTAAGTAACTCAGACAACTGTGTGAAACTAAAGACGCAGTGAAGACATAGTCTTCTCTGAATATTTTGAGAAACATTCGATTTTAAAATGAGTGGTGTTTTATGGGTGTAGCATCTGTAAGTCACTTAGCTTCCACAAGGTACTAATCATAGCTGCCGAGAGGAGCATTAGTGCAGGCTTTTCCCTCTCCGGCCGGTCCCTGGGGCACTGCTCATCCTCCGTGTCTAGTCCCTGAGATGCTTTAGTGTGAGCTCTGAAGACAGGCAGACACCTTGAGGGCAGATACACTAATACGTCTTCAAAACACCCTTTGCTTTTATCTGCTAAAACTTTTTGGAGAAAATGGAGCTTGCCCAGAGGTGCTCATGTCTGCCTTTTCAATCTTTGGAACAGAAGCCTGTGACCCTGAGCTAAGTGCATCGCTGATGTGCCTCCCGCCTTTCCTTTAAAGTCTATGGTCTGGAGCTGAACATGCGCGGACGTGTTCTGCTTAGGCACAGTGACCCTCACATTCTTCCCCACATACATAAGTATGGGCTCTTTAAATAACAAGCTGGCAATTCTGTTAGACAGGAAACACTGCTTTGCAAATGGGTCCCACACTATCAGCAGCAGGGAATCCATCTTCCTCTCTTCCTGACTGCTTGGCCTTGTTTTAGGCTTAAACTCAGCAAGAGACAATCCATTGCTTTGCATTTGTACATATAAACAGTGTAGCATTTATCTCAATTAATGTTTTCATTGTATTTTAAGAGACAATTCACTGTTTCATTGTATTTATAATATGTGAATTTCTAGTGACTCCAAGATGAAAGTCTGAAGATGAACAACCAACCAATAGTAAACGCAAGCCATGGTTATTCCAAGCTACAATAGAGAACTTTAAAAAATACAGATAAAACCTCATTTAAATATTTTAGGTCATAAGATGTGTCTCATCTATTTCTGTAACCCTTTCCCCCCTCAACTCTAAGACTTTTCACATATAGAGGATTACAGGTATTGTAACATTCTCAAACACCAGGATAAACTTGCAACATTTAACTTTTCCTGTTTCTAAGGCACTTGTTGCATTAGGATGAGGTCTCAGGTGACCACACTTTAAGCTTGGGCCTCATTTCTGCCCGTTCAGAGCATCTGGAAGCCTTTGAGTATGCTTTTCAACTTTGTTACTTACGGTTGAGGGGCAGGCTCGCGTTGGTTGTACCCAGTTTGTTGGCAGCCACACAAGTATAGTTGCCGAAGTGCTCCTGTGTCACGTTGGTCACTGTGAGGATGGATCTTGTGCTAAAATTCTGAATGATAATTCCTTGTTGGCCATTGAAGAGTCTAGAAGACAGAACACACTCTAGTAAGGATGTATCTGGGCCACCAATTTTAGATTCAGCTTAGGCAGAGCTGCCATAGCAACCTGTAACTACAGTGTAACCATACCCACATGGACCTTAGCAACATGGTGTTCATTCTTTTCTGCAACACTTCTCTTGCTCTGGTGGGCTTGAGGGAGAAGACAGGCTTGACAGTTGTCCTTTGCTCTAATGGATTGCCCTGATAAGTGATAAACCAATCCATGTGGTCTTCGTGTGCCCTCTTCCCAGAGTGCAAATTAACCCAGCAGAGCAAAGCCTTCTCACCCAAGGAACAGCACAAAGGGAGTAGATTTAGAGATCCACCTGGCTGTTGGCTTCTGGGTAAGCTGGCTAGTTGATAGGAGCCCAAGACACTTCAGGTGACTTTCGTGGGTGATTCCTCTGAAACATATGTTACAAGGATTCCTCAAAAGTCAATGCCATATAACTGTTGCCATGGGCAACCAAGGCAGAGTGATGACTTCCTTAAGGCCAGAGAGAGAAGCATAGTAATGCAGACAGCATTAAGAGTCCTGAAACACGTCTGCCTCGTTTTAGGATTGATTTCTACTTGATACTACTGACTTCCTGACAGTCTCTCTCCAGACACAGCACCTGAGGCCCTTGCTCATTTTGCGCTGGCTTGGCTCAACGTTGTAGTAACAGGTTATGTCTCCCCTAGTTTCTGCCCTCAGCTCCGACTTCCTGCTCTTTTTCTGGTCTATGTTTTCCTATTATTTCTTAAATCACTGTCTTCTCTGTGTAACCTACTCTTGCCTTGTTCTATCAGTTTGCATTGTTAGTCTTCCTTCCTTCCTTTCTTTCTTCCTTTCTTTCTTTCTTTCTTCCTTCCTTCCTTTCTTCCTTCCTTTCTTTCTTTCTCTTTCTTTCTTCCTAGATTGCGTTGTCTGAATTTCCTAAAAAAGGCCAGGCTATGGGGACATACCTTCTTTGATGTTGGAATTGTGTACCAATCATAGTCGTGCCCCAAATACATGGAGTATTTTATGAGTCAATGAGTTGGAGTAATCATGAGATGAAGCCAAATTGAAAACATTTTTTCTCTAGGTATGAATTCTTCATCAATGAGGATAAAACCAGATTCTGCCTTCTGCTTGATTAATTTCAGACTGACATAAAAGAGACTTTGTGATCCCAAGGTGGGTAAATTCATCCTCCAAATGGCCAGCTAAATTTTCTTTCATGTATGTTTGTTTCATGTCTGACCATAAAGAAGCTCATCGCAGGCTTCCCTGGAGTCAGCCCTGATTCGTGCTCTGTAGCTTGCACTGAATCAAGACAAAGTCTGCTACATGTAACACAAGAGATGATTATTATGGGAATTATCTAACTCTCCTTACCGGTTGGATTTGTCTTATCAAAACACAAACATTATTCAGATTAACAAAATTTTGAGTTGAATGAACACTGAACAAAATTTACATTTGAGCAGTAATAATGATCTGAAGGGGAGATAAACATGTTTTTTGTTTAGATCACAAGTGGAGGATGAGAAAAAGACTTATGAGAGAGCAGGTGATGTTTATCCCATTAGAAGTCGAACCACCATGTGGGGAAGATTGGTTGTTAACCAGCTGAAAACATCCTTGAACAAATTCTGAGAGGAGGTATAAATGTGAGCCAAAAACAAGAGATGGGGCCTTTGGAGACTTGGTATCATTTTGGCTGTTCATTGCTCCTCTTCAAGACACTCCTAGAGAGAACCTCTCAAAGGAAGGCCTCGGGGCCCTGGGCTCCAGCTGAGGTTCCGGGTTCTGGTTGCTCCAGGTTCTAGCAGAAGAAATTCTGCATATAACACAAGGAGAATCGTTCCTTGGAACTGATATCCTTATGGTTTTATTATTGTGTTCTTTAATCCTCTTCTCCTATTGTTTAGGTTAGTCGGGTTATAAGTGCGGTACTCTTGGTTAATAAGTTCATAATAAAATATATTTGTTAATAAAATTGAGCCTACAATGATCCCCAATTCTGAATGAGAAAATAAGACAAAAATATGTCAAGCCTATGAAAATATACACTAAATTCCTAGTGCCTAGTTGTACACTTTCATGACTCACCTTAACAAACCATAACCAATTAATTAATTGATTGATTAATTAATTAATACATTTTGATGCCTGAGAACCCAGGGCCAAATGAGCACTCTATCAACTGGGCAATATCTGCATCCCCTTAATTACTTCCTTTTTAAACTGACTGTATATGTCACACATACAGATCACAATGCCATTTCCCTGCCTGCTTTAGTACTAGGGGTTAAGTCATTGTGGCCGTGTCTGTTACAGACACATTTTCTGAGGGCTCTGCAATCCCCTGGAATCCTGAATCCATGACATGCCCCAAACCAGAACTGTTGTGTTGCTATAGAACTGAGAAGAAATGAACTAGAATCTTCCCTGGATTGACCCCTGAGGAGATGTTCTCAGGGGAGTACAATCGGAGGCTCTCGGGCGCCAATGCTTCTCCTCCTCACAGCTCTCTCTGGGTGAGTTGGCTCACCCCTCTGATGAGGCAAAGCTACAGATGGAACTGAGTCATGCATGCTGTGCATGCCATGTGCCCACGTTCTGTGCAGCCGCTGGTACAGCACCCCAGCACTAACACCTTCACCACATCACAGCAGCCTGCTCACCCGTCAGAGCCAGGGCAAAGATGAGGACAACGAGAAAGACAAGTGTCCTCCCTCTTGGTTTTCTCTGGGGAGGCTACTTTCCTGAAATTAATGAAGTCTATATCAAACTGCTTATTCCTTACACACCACTTGAGAAGCGTTCTCCTTGAGTGCTTTGCAAAGCTGTCTTCCAGAGAATGTGACTACTAGGGTGGCGTGTTTGGATGTCCAGAGAATTTTTACCACAAGAATCTTGGCATGGGAGTTTTATCAAATATTCAATCAATTCTGAAAACATTTACTAAATCATTATGAAGGTGAGTTCCATGTCAAGTGATCTAGATTAACACAAACTCTGCCCTTCCATAGGCTGAAGCTGAGGAAAGAAGTGGCCCTGACCACAGATGTACACCACCTTAGTCACTCAATGTCCAAACACGGGTCCCACCCATAACCTGTAGCATGTACACCTTTAATGTGATAAAAAATGAAGAGTATTTTAATTGATGCCTTCTTTCACTTTTTTAAAAGATTTATTTCAAGGTGATTCACTCTAAGTTTGTTTTTTTAGGAGACTCTTCCTTGGGTAAGGGCATAAGCTAAGCTGGTGGAACACTGTTTTAACATATGTAAACCTGGGTTTCAGCTAAGATGGGAGAGTGGCAGCATATACTTCTAATTAGGTGGTAGACACAGGGCCATGCATCTGATGCTTCGAGGTCACTCTTAGCTACATAGGACATTGGAGGCTAACCTGGGCTACATGAGATCCTACAGAGCTAGAGATAGAAATACAGAAACTAGATGGATAGATATAGACAGATGGCAGAATCATTCCTATATTGCTCTATATTCGCAGATTACTGACTTCTCATGGCATTCCCCTACAGTAGAAGAGCATCTCTATGGAAGTAGGAGTTAGCTGGGCTTCAGGCTTCCTGCTCTTCATAAGAGCAGCTGTAGCATATGGTACGTAGAAGGAAGTACCTGTCCATGTGTCCTTGCTTTCTTTTACCAAGGGAACTTGGGTGCAAGATCCTTCAGTCACTGTACATACTATTGTCCTCCTCCACTGGCACTTGCTGAAGTTTGCTCCATATTGAAGGCATTACCTCTCCCTCTATATTTTGCCAATGCCTCATAGATCTGTGAGCTGCAGGCTGCTTGATTTGCCAGCATCTGCTGTGGGCTCCTATGTGCACAGCTCTGCCGGGAACCACTGTTTTAGAGCAGAGTCCTGTATTGTCTAGCGCCAAAGGTAACACATGGGAACCAGGGGTGCTTAGCCACTAAAGGATCACAAATTACAGCCATCATGTCCTTTGGGCTCTAGCTATCTAAGATGACCAAGAAAGCCGGTATCAAAGTCACCAGAGAAAACCCGACCACATAGTGTCAGCATCAATCACTAAGATTGCAAATATAAGTGGGGCAATGGCACTGTGCCTTGCTTGGCCTCAGGCCTGCCTCACTTCATGTTTGGGGCTATTTCCTGCTCTTTCTTTCCATGTCAGAATAAACAATAAATGCCACAAGCCCAGATAATGACTGGATTTCCAGTCTTACAGTACAGAAGAAGGCTTCACATATGTGTGGATGATGACAACTGTTCTCAATATATTTATAACTGAAATGCTTCAGCATTTGGGCATGAATGTGAGGTACTAAGAGTGGGAAGCAAATGTTCATTCATTGGAAACTTGCTGTGAACATGAATGGATGTTCTCAGCGACCCTGAGAGATAGGTGCTGTCAGTCCTAGTTTAGAAATGAGGAGACAAACTAAGATAATTCATCTTCTACCACCCAATAATTAACAGAACTGATACTCAAATCTGGATGTCCTCTGACTGCAGCGTCCACTCATCATAGCAGTTAGCGTGGACCCCTTCAAGCAGAAACTGGCTGATGTGCTTGAGACTGGTCAGAAAGCACAGGTGCTTCAGGAAAGTTGAGTTGGGTCACAGAACAAAGCTGGTGGAATTAAATGGCTAACTCACAGGCTGCAGCCGAGCCAGGAAAGCTGGGCTCAGTCCAGGGAGTGAGTCTAATGTGGTAGAAAGTCAATAAAGTGTGTATCTTCCTTTCTGGATATCTTCTGGGCCAGAGGCCTCATGACTAGTTCCGGGGCTTAGTTATGCCTTGAGTGAAGCTTCTTCCACAGAGGCCATTGGCCTTCCCTGGAGTCAGCCTCTCAGGCTGCACATACATAGCCTGGCGTGAGAAGCAGCTGTGCCCCAGCACATCTCTCAGCTCACTATATAATTGGATGGGGGGGATCTCTCCCTGGACAACATGGTCAAGAACAGCAGAAAATCAGTCATGGTCCAAAAAAAAAATGACTTCTTTAGTTATAAAACCATCTCTAGACAGTTGTAGTGTTGCCAGCTCTACCTGACCTGGCCGTGTCACCATGCCTCCTAACATGGATTTACTCGTACGTGTTTGTGAGTACTTTGGTTCATGTTCATCCTGTCTGTGAGTGTGGCGTTGTCTAGTGAAAACATCCCTCAAAGCCATTGATAGTTAGTGCATCCCAAGCACATCAGAGAATAGAGCTGGCCACTCCAAATGCGGCCATGCAGTGCAGTGACTGTTGTGGGCCTGGTTGTTTGAATTAGTTCATGGTTTTATCTGTGAAATGGGAGACACTTAGCCCAGTAGGCAGTATTGCGGATGTAAAAATGGTTTTAGGTAACAATGTGCAGTCTTTAAGCAGACGTACCTCAAATTCATCAGACACTAGATTATGACAAGAGAAGCCATCATTCAGCGATAGTGTCTGTTCCCTAAAATGGATACACTTCCTCTCAGAGTGCAGCCAAACATTAAATATTGAACATACAGGAAATTATTTTTTAAAGCAAGGTGAGGGATGGCAAAGATCATGGAATTGTGATTTCAGGACATGGTCAAACTCAGTATCAGTCATATACCCATTGTTATTCCCCTCACCCCGCCTCAGGACAGGGAAAAGAAACCAAAAGTGAAAGTGGGACAGAGTGAGAGCGTGAGCATCAACACACCCTCGTGGAAGCGGGGTCTGTGTGTGTGCTGCTGTGGCAACCTGTCAGCTTATGATGTGTCTTGGCCCTTGCTGGTGGAGGATGGTCGGGCAGCATTTGTTCCCAGGAGCATTCTGAAAACCTTTATGCATCACTGTCTGAGCCCCAAGAGGTATCTATCTTTAGTTGTGCACTGGAATACATTAATGTTATTATAATACATTAGGATAGCTTAATGATTTTTAGCCTTTATCGAGCTATTTTAAATGGATGCCTTGTTTACTGTATCCATTTTAATGAAATTAAGAATTTTTAGATCTGAGACTTTGGGGCTGCCTTACTAGTGACAGTTTTATTTACACTGTGTGAGGGGGGCCCTTTACTCCCCACATGGAAGAAACAAAGGCTACATACAGTGTAGGAGTCTACTCCCCTAAATAACAGTGGTTCCTGACCCCCCTGGCAGCCTTGGCAACTGTTTCCTAACAGCTGGGTGCCCGAGAGTTTTGATGTTAGGTCTATCCTGAGTTGTAACAATACAACCATTTTGCAGAGATGACAATCACATGAAAGTAAGCCAAAAGAGAACCACATAAGCTGCTTTTCCTTCTTCTCATCTGGCTAGGGTTGGGCTGGCATTGACTGAGGCGAGATGATCAATTTGGGTGTAGTCCCCCTGCCCTTTGATGAGACGGATTACTGGGTAAAGTGAATGTCTCATAAGCACCAGGTCTTAAGTCTGATCTCACAAACCCATGCAAAAACAAACAAACAAACAAAAACTAACAATCCCCACAACAAAACAGAAACTAAAATAGCCAAGGTGGCCTGCACTTAGGTCCCAGTGCTTGAGACATGGAGAGAGGAAGGTTCCTGGGGCTTCTTGGCCATCTAGACTGGACTATTTAACAAGACCCAAACTTCTAAGAGACACTGTTTTTAAAAACAGTGTGAAGCTAGGTAGTGGTAGCGCATGCCTTTACTCCCAGAACTCCGGAGGCAGAGGCAGGTGGATCTCTGTGAGTTCGAGGCCAGCCTGGTTTACAGAGTGGGTTCTAGGACATCCAAGGCTACACAGAGAGACCCTGTCACAAAACAAAACAGAACAGAAGAGTGTGGACCATTCATCTGGAATGATTAGCCCAGGTTACCTCGTGTCTTCATTCACATGTGCACTCCTGTGTATGAATAGCTGAACAGATGTGACCTCGTGTGCACAGAGACAGGGATGGGCAGTGATCATGGAATCACTAAGACCATAACTTGTTCGTGTAACACATAGTTACACAAACATCATGTCGGGTGTCAGGAGGATGATAAGGAAAGAAGGATTTACTCCACAGACTAGAGTTTAGCAGGAGAAATGGACAAACTGATGGTTTGAGGCTGGTTAAGCATCCAAGAGTCCAGTTGGAGAAGTTTTCCTGCAGTGGGAGGCATCTCTTTGGGGTACCAAGGGACAATGACTCAGAGTAAAGCACAGGAAGGGCTGAACAACAAGAGGAGGGCATGCATGCATGCATGTGACAACTGGGTTAGATGGATACGAGGAAGGATAGGGTCCGGGCCAGCGGCTGCTCCCACAGGCCATACGTGAGGGCCCGCTGTCCTCTGCCATATTCCTGCTTCTAATGCAGCTAATGGTGACAGACTGAATTAAGACTATGGCTTTTAACACAGGACTTTCCCCGTATAGATGAGTATTATGTGACCAAGAACGATGGTAGCCACATCTTGTTGGCTGTGACAGAGTGAACACTGTCATCGTAAAAGCCACAAGGCAGTCAGGAAAATATGTGAACAGAGAGAACTTGCTATAATTTGTGCACTCAGGATAGCTGCAAGGGTGGAGGATGTAATGATGGCCATGTGGCTAATGATAGACAGCCAAGGATGACAACAACAAAGCCAGAGTCAGAGATGCACATAAGGTGGGATTCAACAACCCAAACTGAGTAGGAAGTGGGTGCTCAACTTCCTGGTCAGCGCAGAAAGACTACAACAACTCTGCACATAGCCCAGAAAGTGAACTAACCCAAACAGAGGTTGCCCAGCCTGTGCCCAGTTTCCATCCCTGACGTATAACCCATAGAAGGTTTTCACGGTTCCTCTCTCATTTGGGAAACCTTCCCAACTCTCAGGATTATCATCCACTTTTCTTTATCCCCCCTTATTGTGACTTTCCCTCAGTCTCTCTCTCTCTCTCTCTCTCTCTCTCTCTCTCTCTCTCTCTCTCTCTCTCTCTCGTAATTCAGGAAATCTTGAAAAAGAGGAAAAAAGTATGCCATGTATCATGCAAAAAATTATGACCTAATACAACATGCTAATGCTGTCAAGAAAAGAAAGTTTAAATGCTTGGTACTTTATAGCAATTATTTGAAACCCTAATTTCCCAATACTAAAATGTATATAAAATAAAATTAACCAATTATGATTGTCCCTGGCAGGTATGCTGAGAGTCCACTGTTTAAAAATGACTACCTTATACCAATGGCTAATAATTTAACAAAGCATGCATAAATGTATTCACTCTCATGATGCTACTTAAGACAGGACAGTAAATTAAATTAAATTGGCAATATTTATAGTATAAGACTCAATTAGATCACCAATGAGACACAGTGTGTAGGAGCATTCTTCGACGATGGCATGTGAACTCACCTCTTGATAGCATATGCCTGATACTCTCCTTCTGCAGAGACTAGGGTTGCCCCATGCAGTTAATAGAATTCTGCAGAAACGACAGTGTGAAACCTAACACAAGGTCATGAGAAAGTTTGGTACAGCATCTTCTATCATGCTGTCTCCTGGATCACTGATCCTGGAGAAAACCTGTTCCCATGATGTAAAGTCACAAGCAGTCCTATGTAGATCTCTACGTAGCCAATAACTAAGGTCACCTTCCAGGGACTACAACCAGCACCACCTGTATAGCCGTGTGTGTGTGTGTGTGTGTGTGTGTGTGTGTGTGTGTGTGTATGCGTGTGTGTGCGTGTACACGCATGTATGTCTGTGAATGTGTGTCTGAGGGTGTGTGAGTGAATGTGTGCCTCTGTGCATGTGCGTGCTTGTGTAGGTGTGTCTATGTGTGTGTTCATATGTGTGTGTGGATGTGTACCTTTGTGTATGTTTGTGTTTATGTGTGTGAATGTGTGTATATGCATGTGCATACACGTACATGGGCATGTGTGTGTGTGCATGTGTGTGTGCATGTGTGTGTACATGTGTGTGTGTGTGCATGTGTGTTTTGTGCAAGTGTGTTGTGTGTATATCTAAATGAAAATCTGTCTTTGCCAATCTCGGTGTAAGAGACATAGGCTTTCGTAAGCATTCCCTTAAATACAAGTAAAATCTCATGTAGGCTACTTCTGAATTTTTATACAAGGGTCACAGATAAAAGATTTCTGGGAAACAAAGAGCTTGCAAGAACCTCTATCCTTATGGGGTCTCCGACAACAGCTTGTCCTGGAGAGGGTCCTGGGGTTCAGAAGAAACTCTGAGCCCTAATATGTCTGTTGCTGCCAAGCGTCCACCTAATTTTGTCGCTACCAACAATGCATGTTATTAGTGAGTGTCTCCATGCACTGTCTCTTCTGCAAATCAGTAACCAAGCTGAAATGCTGTTGCCCTTCGTGGTCATCGTGGGCTTTTCGAGCAGCCACCTTGGATAGACTGCTGAGCTATCCTAAGCACCAGATGACGGGGTTGGTCCTGTAGCCTCTGCCTGAAGATTGATGAGACCCAGTTGTGCCACCAACTGCCCCAACTTACGTGGACTTCTTGGGAATGCACTTTGTTTTCTGTGAGCGAAAGGGAGGGATACCAGCATCTGTCATCACTTGTTCGTATGAATTAACGTCTATCAGCAGCTGAAAGCACCACCTCCATACTGCAAGGGACAGGTTTCACTGTGATGAGGGAAACATCTGCACAGCTTGGGCTGTCATGGCATATCACTCATGTGCAGACAGTGCTGTAAGCAGATCCTTGGCTCTCTCGTGTCTCACATATAAATTGGTTTGATAGTTTGAGAGGAAATTATTCTAGAGATGTTTGGGAATTTGGATATTCTTTCAGTTATAACTCTCTCAATGGTGGGTGTGTCCTGCCCATTTATCTTTCTCATGTGCATCTGTTTTTGACGTATTCTGCAGGTGTGTGAGTGTGTTTTGGGAAGATTGGTGGGAGAACCATTTACCTTTTCTGTCAGCAAGCAGTTCTACAGCCCATTTCCCCAGCAAGGACTGACGCCGACTATCCTGCTACATTTGCTATAGGCCGAACAACATCTCCAGGATCATTCCAGCCTTTTGGCGGTGCTGAAAGAACTTAGGATGAGGTGTGGCTCCGGAGGGTCCAGGCAGTTGGAAATGGGTGCTAACAGAGGGGCTTGTATTCGAAGGACAAGAGGAATGATTCTTACTGTTAGCTTCTGGGAATTGAATACCACAGAGCAATGCCTGACTTTGAAAGACAGGTAAGACAGTCCTAGTCAAAGTTCATCTTCCTTTTCTGGAGAACATGAGACTCGGGCACTCTTGCGTAGTGTCACAGTGGAGGGAAGCACCGAGGCTCCGCTTACTACAGATGCTGCCAAGATGTGCCACGTGCTTAGAGGTATTTCTCGGGCAACCAGAGAAGTATCTTAGCAGAAAGTTCCATGGCTTTCAGAGGGTTGATGAGCACTCTACAGGGTGATGTTCACACAGACCATCACAAACGACCTTTCCAATCCAGCTTAGCAGAACCTTAGGAAGGCAGTTTGTCCAGATGCATGGACTACTGAGTGGAGTGAGGGGAACCATGAGGCAGCTCATCCAACCACGCCATGTTTAAAACACGAAGCCTCTATAAAGCCACTAAGAGGAAGGTTTGGAATTGTGGATAACGTGAGTTACTTAGTGAAATGATTGAGAAATTTAAACTCCCCCAATTACATGCAGTTGCAATATAAAACAGTTCAAAGAATTTAGGTAAAATTACAGTTATTTAGAATTAAGAGTGTTAAGGGTAGCCTTTATTATTAATATTAATATTTTATAGGCATGGAATGTTGTTTTTTGCACATGAACTTCTGGTTCTGATGTAAGCGCAAGAAGGGTAAGGAGATAGATATCTCAGGGGTAAAGTGTTTGCCAATCATGAGAGTCCATGATCACACCCCAGAAAAAGCCAGAATGGCAGGAAATGCCTATACCCTCAGAGCTAGAAGACAGGAATGGGGGCATCCTGGACCAATCAGCCAAAACAAAATGGTAAATTCTGCTTCAGTGAGAGGCCTTGTCCCAGTAAGCAAGGTGGAGAGGTCACAGATACCGCCTCAGAAATTAAAGTTGGATGGAATGACCCTGGGCATGGATTTTTCTCTCTCTCTCACACACACACACACACACACACACACACACACACACTCACACACACACTCACACACACACATTCACACACACTCACACACACACACTCACACACACACACACACACACACACTATTCACATACAAATGAAATGAAACCCAGACACCTGCTTGCATACGCCCATGCTCATTCGCCAGTTTTGTGTGGTTTTCACCAGCCTTCTTTACAGATGTCAACTGAGAGCAGCTATGACGCTGATCAGACTGTGGAGACCCTCGCACTCATTTGCTCAGTGGCATGGATGGCAGTATGTAGTTTAACATTTAGACTTAGAAATAGCAGTTTCACAAAAGTCTACTTAACATTAAAAAAAAAACAAAAACAAAAAACAATCTTTAGATTTGAGGCGAGATGCAAATGCACACACCTCCCGGATGGCAGCCTTCAGCTAAGCCGCAGTGGCCTTCGTGCCTGGCTTGGTAAGAGCACCCGAAGAAGATTGAGCCTACTGCTGGGAAATAAAGTGAAATCTGTTGGCTCACATCTTCCCTTGCTCAGTAGCTCTTGCCAAGACTACAGGGACATCCTGAGGGCATTCGCCATGCCGTGCAGAAGTAGAATAGCTTTGAAATCCCCTGGCTCAGGCCTGTTTCCACGCAGGCCTACTCCTCTACAGGTCTGACAGGGAGGCAATACCTAACACATAAGCCTATGAAACGGGACATTACACTTTCCTGTGGCAGAGCGATGCAGGTGCAAGGGCTCTGGCTTATCAAGGAAGCAGAGCACAGACTATGTCTTCTATTGCTTTTAAAGTATCCTTGTGAAATCCATGCCCAAGCCCTTTAGAGGCAGGTTGCCTTCCAAGTAAACATGGTTGCTAGGGAAGAGAAAGGCAGAGAAAGGAAAGGTTCCAGCAATAGGGGATTTGCAGCCATTTCTGAGATTATAAAAACCAATGTGGACACTTCTTCTGGAAAGCCATTAGCTCCTCATGCCTCCCATGTGCGTCCCTCCATCCTGTTTGCCCATAAAGAGGCTGCGGAGAATCATTCAAGCCAGTTACAAAAATTGCTTAAACTTAGTATTGGAACACAAACACATTAGCTCAAAGTGCTTCGAACATGCTGATGCTCACAGAGCCCTTACTTCTTCTCTCCTTTGTACCATTCGAAGGCCGGCGGCGGCACACCTGCACCCTCACACCTTATCAATCCGCTGCGTCCGGGGGTCACTGTGCCAGATTTAATTTCCTGAATCGTAGGAGCAACTGAAAAAGAAACAAAACACCATGGTGGGTAGAGAGAAGTAATCTTCAGGAAGGATGATGTTGGCATGAGTGTGCACGTGCATGCGCACGTGCGCGCGCGCGCGCGCGCGCACACACACACACACACACACACACACACACACACACACGCATGCACGTTTCTATTTCTTCTCTATTCAAAGCAATCTCATGCCTGGCAGTTCAGAGCATACCAGCCCCTGTGTTTTATCCTTCAAACACTAGACCAGTCGTTTTCAGCTCCATTTTTCAAGTTGGACAACAGACGAATGCTCTCAGGGAGTACAGGGTAAATGCAATGCATTTTGCCTGGGTTTCTATTGGAGAAATAGCACAGTGAGGCGAACACCTCATCTATATCCCGGTCAAACCAAACTCCATCAACCCTCCGTTATTGAGCGATCACAGAGCTGGTGCTGAGCAGCTGCTTCAGGGTCTTGCTTTCCTCATGTGATGCTCTGTGCCTGGACAGCATTATCCCCATTTTACCAAGATGAAAGCCCAAGTTCAGAGGCATTAAATAACGCATGAGGATCATACATCTGCTTGGATGCAGAATTTCAAGTCAGCCATGGTGAGCGAAGTCTGGGATGCCGTCATCATCTTGTGTGGTGGGTGACTCTGTGACCTGGTTTTCTATCCCTGGATGGTCTTCACTGCCAAAGATCTGAAGCCTGTTCTGGATGCTACGACCTCCCTTCTCCTCATCGTGGCCCCAGCTAAAGCAACTTTCCTTTCACTGAGAGACTTAGTAGAACCAATCAAACCACAGGCTTTATTCACCAAAACGGTCACTGAGCCTTAAACATGTGCTAGGCAGCTGTCAAAGTGCAATAAAGTCAGATTCTTAACAAACCCAGCATGAGTCCTAGATCAGGTGGGTGGGGAGGGGACAGACTACAAACAGTAAATGCCATGGCTAAGTGTCATCAATAAAATGCAAAGTGTCAGAAAGTGACACGTGGGCTGTGACGTAGTATGCTGAGGAGCACATGTGACCACTTCTTGGGCCCTGGGATCCTCCCAGTGGCACCACCAGGAAGATATCAGGGGACAAAGAAGAGTTTCACGTACACATCTCAGGTGATCTTTCTGGTGCGCACGGATGCAGAAGCTGTAAGTCCTGCATGAGAAGGAAGGACCGTGAAAGAGCACATGGGCATATATGTGTACTAGCTTTGTGGATAGTTGAAGAAAGCCTCCCGGGTAGAGAGATCAGCTAAGTTTGAGCCCCTGATGCTACAGAAATTCTCATTTTAGTGAAACAAAGAGGGACAGGGCCATGATGGTTGCACTAGGAAGGACTTTAAGGGTTTGAGGAGATTAAAAAAAATGGTACAACATAACACAGGGATGTCAGTTGGCCTGTGGTTTACAAGGGTGGTGGGTGTCTGTGCTGAGGAAAGGCCTGTCTGAGGGCAGAAGGAAAGAGGGGGAGGCGTTGGGACTCCACACTGTGCTGGCACACAGGGATGGGTCAGTGTGCTTGGTGCAATGTGGCTGGGCTTGGGATGCATAGAGACATTGAGGGCCAACAGGACATCTTGACAGAAGAAAGTGAGATGTGAATATACCAGGAGGAGAGGGAAATTGGCTCAGACCACTGGAAGGTTTGCCAGGATACCCACATGGCAAATCTTAGCAGTTGGAGGAAAGCATCTTTTCATAAGTGTCTGTATTTTGTCAAGGTTTCTATATAGTGGATTTTAAATGGCACCATGCAGAGGAGTCCATACAACTAGAAACGTGAAGATGTTGATACAATTAATTTAAAAATATTACCTGGGTAGATACTGGGGATACATTTGAAGTTTCCATAGAAAGCAATAACACGTGGAGGCTTTAATGTTCAGTTCCAGTATCTTGTGACTATGAAAACAGTATGCATTCTTAAAAGAGAATACTGTCTTTCTTTTTAAAATATCTAACTAAATTAATCATTTTCTACTCCTGATACTTCATTTTGAAATAATAACGCCTCTATTCTCAATAGTAAAGTTTAAGTTATAATCTAAGGAAAATGCAAGGTAATGGTTTATATTTCTTTAACAACCTGGTGAAAGTAATGAAAGAATGTTTATTGGAAATGTTCAAATGAGAAAATATGTGAAGTAATATATGTGTGTATGCAAATAGATATATAAATGTACATATATAGACAGAAATACAATATAAGGACTAATTCAAAAAAACCCAAACTTTTGCTCAAGCAGAGCATCATGCCACATTGGGGAATGCATCCAAAGACACACAAGACAACTACAACACAGCCTCCCCCACGCCCATCAGTTGCTATGTGCCTGCGTACTAGAGAGAGGTTCAGGTGAGGGGCCTCTCACCTACTGCTCTCACAGGCTTTCCTGAGCCTCGCCTTGTCATGCTAACAAGCTATAATCCTTTATGATTTCCAGTTATTATTGAAGACAAATAACCATATGCAACAGGCCCTCCATCAGAAGCTTCTGCCGATAACCTGGTTAGTGAAATTAGTCTCCCATTTGTCAGGGGGGCCATGACTCATTACAAACAAATGCATAAAATCCCAAACATTGCCTGAAAACCCAGGTGTAATGAAGTGAAATAAAAATCTAATTCACCATTAAAAGGCTTTTATACAGTCCAATGTGCAGATGGCTGGGCACCGGGAGCTTTACAGCCAAAGCTAAAGAGACAGTACTGTATCTGGCAGCAGGTGGGCAGCTCTGATGGACAGTGACCGCAAAAGCAATACTGTGTCATATGGAATTGCTGACAGAGAATGCATAACATATTAGTAGAAATATGCATAAGGAAATGTCCCAAGTGCATATTGTGTGGTGAGACCCAGAATTGAGGGATGTGGGGCCTTCAGTGTGGAGAGCATTTCTCATGGGCATTTATTTCATTTCATAGCTACAGTTAAAAAATTGAGCTAAAGTCTCTATTGATTTTACTTATGGACATGAAATTTCAAATTACATTTTAATGCTATTGTAGATCTTTTGCAAGGACTTTGTGGGGGGACATTATTTGTTTAATTATTCATTTTTCCATCAGTATCAAACTAAGGAAACAATAATTTTAAAAAATCATCTATACAACTGGAGAAAAACTCCAGTGCACGTGAAGCAGCATAAAGAAGAGAATTGCTTTTATACGTCTGGTGGCCTTTTATACAGAGCAATGACCTAGCTCATTACTTATGTGGTAGGAGTTGAGGGAGGAATCAAATTGTGAGAAAAAGAGCCAGGAGTAGGTCTACACACAAGAGAAATAGGTCAAGAGCTAAGGCTAGCTCCCCTGAACCCAGAAGAATAGTCAGTGTCTTCCACAGAGTATTTGAGAGGACATAGAGGCACATGCTCCTGCAAGCCAGGTTCTGTAGCGTCTGAAAGGCCAGCATGGGAGCTTTAGATGCTGTTCCATGGAGATGAGGTTTGGCAGGTGTTTTAGTGGAAGAGTGGCATTTGCCTAAATCCATGAGAAGTCATTGGCTGCTGTCTAGAACACCTTGCCCCCCCCCCCGCAAAAAAAAAGTGGTGGAGCAGGTGGACTTCTGAGAGCTGGTCTGGCATCTGTCAGGATGATGAGAAAGTCATGGGCTACTCCAAAGAGAAGGTAGGATTTGTGAGCTGGATGATTTTAGAAAAATTTCAAGGTCACGGTGCTTTACACCCCACTAGTCTGTCCTCAGAGTGTCTGAGGATGTCAAGCAGGCTTTGTTTCCATGGTGCTTCTCAGGCCATGCTGCCAATAACACCCCACTAGTCTGTCCTCAGAGTGTCTGAGGGTGTCAAGCAGGCTTTGTTTCCATGGTGTTTCTCAGGCCATGCTGCCAATACAAGCATTATGAATCTTTTCCTGGATGGAGGTTTAAAAAAATCTATATGACCATAGAATTCCAGAAGGTTCTACATGGGATATTTATGGGCTCATATTTCTCATTTTGCTCTGTCTGGCATAAACCATGTCTTTGGTCATATGATCCATGACGTGTAGCATAATTAGGTTCCTTAGTTCTTATAAACTCTTATGAGCCATGTAGCTGTTGTTTTTTTTAAATAAAACTCAACCATTCGATTTTTACCAAAAATGACTCAGGAGTCAGATGCTAGGATGAAAGCCTACGAGCCCAGAGAGGCAGAGAAAGCACCCCCAGCTGGCTTTCCTACTCAGCCGATGTCCCAGAAGGAATCCTTCTTCTCTTACATCATCTCAAAACCCCCCAAACTGCATGCCCCTCCCTTCTACTTCCTGTGCATCTCTCAATCTGTCCTCCTGACTGCTTACTCTCCATGGTTGTTTCTTAAGAATCCTATGTTTATTTCCTGTCACCTGGTTGCTTGCTTCACCTCTTGACCAATGGTTGACTTTATGTAATATTGTTGACAATATTCAAGCAGAAAGCTCCTGGATTAAAGGTGTGTGCTGGGGCTGAGCCACATCACAGCCAGAAGCAGTTTTTTTCCAGTAAATAACACAATCTCGGGGTTCACAATGTGATCAAATATCCTGTAACACATGGCCTTTAGGAACTTTGAGTAAGAAATAAGCTGCAAGTATTTGCATTGAGGGTGTGACTCACTCACTTGACAAATAGAATGCCTAGTTAAATTTCCAACTAAACCTGTAAGAGCTGAAACCATAGATATGCTAGACCAACTTGTCCAAGATAGCAATTCTACACTAAAATGTTCTATGTTTAAAAAATGGATTAATGCCGCCCTGTGAATTTCTGCTCTGTACCAGCCATGTAGACTGTGTCTAAGGAGATCATGAGGGGACACACAGATATCACCAAGTATTTGTGACTTTCTTTTCACAGAGCCTGCTTGATTTCATTCAAATTTGAGATTTCGAAGAACACTAAAGTAGAAAAAAAGAAGTCAGTGCTGGAGCCCTCAAATTTTACAAGCAGAAGAGTGTTCCTCGGCGTAGATGTATAGGTGTGCACTTCCGACATTTGAGCACAACGCCCTTTGTCAAGTCACACTTGTCTGTCAGCTGAAGTGCACGCACAGTGAAAAACAGTGACTTTCAGAACAGTGTCATCAGACAGATGTTAGGTAAGTGCTAAGCACAGATGTGGGGGAAATCCCGCACAAAGGCCAACCAGGCGCCCTTCGACACTTGTGTGATTAGATGTTCTGCAAAGAGGGGTCTTTTCATTGTCACTGTGCGGGTAGCTCCTTGCATTGTGGAGCCAGTCATTCTAGGAAGATGATAATGAAAAGTTCTTCATCAAAAACAGCAGGCTGTGCAGGTGCAGACAACAGAAATGCTCTGCTTGGCACTTAAAGGCCTAATCAGGCTCATTTTCCTAGTGACATGACAATAGCCCAAAGACTGTGTCTTTTGCCATCCTCAGTGGGCGATATGGCTACTCATGGTCTTGCCATCAAAGACACGTGCATGGCAAAGAATCACTTAGCCAAGGTAGATGAAATGCAGCTTGGGAGATTTGATGGCTAAACGCTGACAGCATACCTCAGAATGATGTGCAGATGGGCAGAGAATTACAGAACTGCAATAAGGAAGCATATCCAAAGAGTGCCTGTCTTCACCCAAAGAGTCATCAGGAAGAATCATCTTGTCAGAAGTAACATAGGTAAGGAAACAGAGATGCCCTTGATCTGGATTCCAGAACTTAAAGGTTAAAATAAAGCAGTCTTCATCAGATAATCTTTGAAAATAAAGGATTACAGAAATCACAGCATAGAGGACAGGTTCAATCCGTGTGTGTGTGTGTGTGTGTGTGTGTGCGTGCGTGTATGCGTGTGTGTGCATGTCTGTGTACGTCTGTGCTCATATGTATATATACACACATGTATACATGTAGAGGTAGAATTCTAATAGAGGGCTTGGACAACTGGAAACATGCTCTAACAGGCAGCTGTAGCACAACTCTTCTGTATATTACCATCACAGATGAGGAGGATGATAACTGGAAACACTTTCTCTGAAGACAGTAGAAGCTCAGTGCACAAACAACAGCAATATTTCAGTCTACTGAATCACACAGAACAGAAGATCAGCAAACTTCAAAATAAGACATGTCTGTGGTTTATAAATAACTTCAAGGGGAGCCAAGTACTTAGTAGCATGTTATTTCTGACTTAACGATGTGAAGAATACATATCACCATACAAAAATCTAATCACCACATGATTTGAGGATGACAGTATTGTTCAACCTCTGGTCAGCATTCACCTCTAGCTTTCTCTAAGATTAAACTTTTAGACCTTTGTGAGGTATGTGGCAAGAAACCTACACTTGCGGTTGTGTGGAGTTCTAGCACTCACCAAGGTAAATGTCTCTAAATCTCAATTTCTTCATCTATAACATAAATACTACCTACTTCCCTATATTGCTGTCCAGGCAGTATAAGATGATCTCAGAAGAGCTTAGCTTAGTGGTTTGCACTTAGAAGTCAATAAAAATACTCTCTAATGCAGGAGTTATCACAGGAGTACAAGAACCAGGGACATGAGCCCTCGCTAAGCACAGACTGAGTCAAGATACAGACAGGAAGCAGAGATGACTTTTCACAAGCATGCTTTCCTTGTACTAGAAGCCAGTAATTAAGTCAAATAGAAGTTGGTCTGTGATATTGGTTGTCACACTTCCAAAATTCCACATGCATTCTGCTTTTTAAGCACATAGTTGGCCTTTTTGGGAATGTAGATAGCATAAACTTTGTCTTATATTTGTTTGGCCAGGTAATAAGATATTTGGGCTTCAAGATGAGCTAGAGCAGGAAAAATACATGTAGAACAAAGGTACATCTTTCAGAAAGTCATGCGTTGTGCTGGTGAGTCCTTTGCCTGGACATTTTTAAATCAATGCATTGATTCAGTTAAGCACTTGATGAAGTAATTTTCTTTTTTACAGGAGAAAATTCCAGCCATAATTAATATGTTTAAAGAAAAACCCCTAGGTGTAAGCCTTGGGGAACACTGTAGAAGAGGAGGTGGAATGGAAAGATCTTAAGAGCCAAAGAACCAGGACATGTGCTGAGGGACAGTCAAAAAGACACTAAAAAAACCAGGGACCTGGGAGGAGTTGGGGAATGAGGAAGAGGCGAATATGATCAAGACACATTGAATGACAATTCTCTGAAAATTCATAAAAGTGTTATTAAAAAGAATTTCTCTAGTTAACACTATAGTTCAGAGAGAAAGACTGGTATTAGTCTCAAAATGTGGTTGTAATAAGTTTCCCATGTAAGACTCTTGCTTCGGTCTAATCAGTGACACCTGTAGCATTGGTGACACCAGTAGCATTGGCGATGGGTAGACTCCTTTCTTGGGATTCTCATGGGGTCATTTCTGTCTGACCAAAGTCCCAGTTTTTTCCAAGGAGTGTCAAGGAGGGGACTGTTTCCAGAAGAGGGACAGAATCAGTCTCTTAGTTGACTGAATGGCTTATTATTTCCTTTGGTTACTGTGGCCTTCAATAATCTTAAAAATAGAACATTAAGAAGTTGATTAAAATTCAGTTGTTAAATTGTTTAATTCTGAGAAATGAATAATTCATATTGTTAATGCATACTAAAGAATAATTCAACATACAGCCTTACAGAAGGAGAAAAGAAACCCTGAGTAACCATGAGAAAAAGAGAAGTTAAAAAAACATAGTTTATATGAAGGACAGGTATTGTAAACTGCTCACTTCTCCTTTCTGCCCTCTATACCAAATGCCCGAGGGGAGGGGAGGATGGAAGTCTAGCAAGATTACAGAATACATGTCCCATGGGGGGCATCTCCCCAAATGAAGACCACAAGCTCCTTAGGGTGTTGGTTACTTTCCTCACTGCTCCAGGGAGGGGAGGTCTGTGACTCATGCTTCGAAATGGAAGTCCATCAAGGAGGGGATGGTGTGGCTATTGCTGGTTGCTGCCACTCACATATGAAGGAACCCAGAATCAGGGAGTGGGCATGAGGTCAAGGCTAGCTCCTCAGTGACACATAAGTGTGCCCCTAGTGATGAAATGAGCCTGTTAACCAGAATCACATTGACTCCATATATTCTGAGGTGTGAAATGTTCATCTGTACATCTTTGTATTCTGGGGGAGCTGTGGTGTGCTGTTTCCACATGCCCAGAGCAAAGATACAAAAGTGTGCATAGACCTGTCATGAACCCACAGATGATGACCTAGTAGGATCTAGTGGGATCCATTGTAGAATAGGGGGGTATTTTTTATCTTTATTTCAAAACTGCCATGTTTGATGTTCTGTTAATTTGGAAAGAGAAGCAAATGAGAGCAAGCTTAAGGAGGAGCAAGGCAGTGAGAAGACAGGCAGGAGGTGTGCAGCAGTGAGAAGACAGGCAGGAGGTGTGCAGCGGTGAGAAGACAGGCAGGAGGTGTGCAGCGGTGAGAAGACAGGCAGGAGGTGTGCAGCGGTGAGAAGACAGGCAGGAGGTGTGCAGCGGTGAGAAGACAGGCAGGAGGTGTGCAGCGGTGAGAAGACAGGCAGGAGGTGTGCAGCGGTGAGAAGACAGGCAGGAGGTGTGCAGCGGTGAGAAGACAGGCAGGAGGTGTACAGCGGTGAGAAGACAGGCAGGAGGTGTGCCACCAGCAAACATCAAACCACAAGAAATCAAGAGATGTGGGAGGATGGTGGGGAAAATATAATTTTCAAAAGAGGTAGTGCTGTGAGTTTATTTGGGACTAGAAACATTTTACAGGGAAAAAAAATCCTACAGTGATTAAATAAAAACATGGGATGACAAAAACCTGCCTGGCAGCAAAGTAGTTTGACAACTGAAGAGTGTGTCAAGAAAGAAAAAGTCTGACTGACAAAAAAGGAACTTGATTTCAACAAGAACAACTCATAAAAAAAAAAAAAAAAAACCTGTCAGGAAATGTCCAGACTCCACCCCCTTCTCACAAATATTTATTTAATGAGGCTGACTCCCTATTCCTGATCTCAGTCTCACTGTGTGCCCCTCACTGCAAACTCCTCGAGCCCCTGTGTTCACGCTCCCACTCGGAAAAGCTTCTTGTTCAACAACAGCTCTATGACGAGTACATTGCTATCTTCAGAAAACATTGCCAAGTCCTGAGAGACTCATGCTTGTGTTTAAAATACACCAACTGCTTTTAGCATACAATGGCAACGCCACAGGAATGGTCTCAGGCCAGAGTACTGGTGCTAGGACATCTTCCTTGCCAACATCAACACAAGCATTTTGTAGTACAAAGAAATGAATAGTTATTATTTTTTGTTGTTACTTAATCTTTTTATCACCAAACAGTTATGATGTTTTAAGATTTATCAAGTGCCCGCTTTCAGCCATCGTTATAAGGATGTGGCATTGAATTAAGAGTCTTCCCTTGTGGATTGTATAGTCTAATGAGAGTGACAACTGCCAAACAAAGGGATTCACACTGCGATGCTGTGATTATTGGTGTTGGCAGTAAGACTTGTAAGATAGGGAAGCAGTCATAGGCAGAGGTCATTGGGCTTCTAATTCCATAGAATGAGATTGAGGGGTCTTCTCTAAAGGGGATGAAAGAAAATGAGGAAGTAGGCCACCCTGAAGACCCAGAAAAATAGATACCCCAGACGCAAGAGTGCCAAGAAGAAGGCCTTGAATGGGCCTCCTCAGGCAGCATGCTCTAAATGGTCTTGGAGAAGGTGCAAGAAAAATGACACAGTGTGGTGGATGGTGGGGATGCATCGCTGCGGCCTCACAGGTCTCCGATGAATTGAACCTGAGTTAAGAACAAGAGAGGGATGACTGGGGTGACCAACAATGTAGGCCTCTGCAGCGATGGAGGATTTCATGTGTTTTAATGGGAAAACTCAGAATGATACATTGAGAACAACAGACAAGCACAGCAAGGTTAAAAGTGTGAGGACCAGTGAGAAGCTAGCATCTCAAGCTGAAAAACTATGTATCAAAGGAGATGGAAATGCCTGGGGCACCCCACTCTGTGCCTGTGTAGCAGCTACTAGCCCACTCTGCCCATTTCAGAGTCACAATTTTTGTGTCCAATAAAGTAAGGTTTGAATGAAACAATAGTGCTGGTTTTCAGGATAACTTTATGGTAAACAAGAGGCTGTAAGAATCTAGATGGAAGACATCCTAACTCCAGTCTTATGGTCTAAGAACATCCCTGTGGCATTTCTATTGTGTGCTTAGACCATATGGGATTAAGCAAAGCAAACTAAACAAACAAAACATTTCTCAGGTTCTTTAGCAATATGTGTCAGGGAAGACCAATGACACGTTCACAGGCTTGATAAGTTCTACTGTATAATAATGTCTTACTATTTTGGTCTCCTCTCTGTCTCTGTCTCTCTCTCTCACACACTCATATATAGTTAAAATATTAAATACTGCACTTAGGTATGATAATGAGCAAAGGAAATAAAATAGCTGACATTAGACCCTCATTATTGTGTGTTGTACAGTATTACGTAGAGTACTGTCAACATGGATGTCGGAATGCCACACCTAGGCAGCAGAATTCTGGAGGACCCTCCCTCACGTTTGGTTTTTATATCCCACTGACACAGTTCAAGAAGAACAGATTAATAGACAGCCACGTGGCCAGAGATGCTCTTCGTCAGCTATGGCCACAACAATGTGACTACAGTAGCAAATACTTGCCAGAGTCCTCCTCCCGCTGGGGTGTCTCTTCCTGCTGCTGCAACTCTGTAGTTCACAGAGCAGCATGGTCACGTTATCAATCTGTGGAGCTAGGGAAACTGCAACTCATATGCGAGTGCGTGCGTGCATGTGTGTGTGCGCGCGCGTGCATGCGTGTGCATGCTTGTGTGTGTGAGTATGTGTGTGTATTTGCTAAGGAATTATCCAGACTATTGTCTACATAGAGGCCTCCAAAGTCATTCATGTCCAATGTTTCCTACACACCAAAATCAAAGAGATATGAGGCTGCCCTCACAGAAGTCTGCTTTATTCTCTGTTAAAGTAAAGTGCCTATGTCTGGGAAGAAGCCTACTTGTTCATGGTGAATGATAGCTTTGATGTGTTTCTGAATTCGGTTTGTGAGTATCTTATTGAGTATTTTTGTGTCGATGTTCATAAGAGAAATTGGTCTGAAACTGTCTTTGTTGAGACTTTATGTGGTTTAGGTATCAAGGTGACCGTGGCCTTATAGAATGAGTTCGGTAATGTTCCTTCTGTTTCTATTTTGTGGAACAGTTTGAAGAGAATTGGTATTATCTCTTCTCTGAAGATCTAGTAGAATTCTGTGCTGAATCCATCTGGTCCTGGGCTTTTGTTGCTGTTGTTGTTGTTGTTGGGAGATTTTGATGGCTGCTTCTATATTTTTAGGTGTTATAGGACTATTTGTTTACTTGATCTTGATTCAATTTTGGTAGTTGGTAGCTATCAAGAAAATTGTCCACTTCTTTTAGGTTTTCAAATTTTGTGGCATATCAGCTTTTGAAGTAAGACCTGATGATTCTCTGGATTTCCTCAGTGTCTGTCGCTATGTCTCCCTTTTCATTTCTAATTTTGTTGTCTTGAATACTCTCCCTCTGCCTTTTAGTGAGTTTGGCTAAAGGTTTGTCAATCTTGTTGATTTTCTCAAAGAACCGGCTCTTGGTTCCATTGATTCTTTGAATTGTTTTCCTTGTTTCCAATTTACTGATTTCAGCTCTGAGTTTGATGATTTCCAGCTGTCTACTCCTCTAGGGTGTGTCTGCTTCTTTTTGTTCTAGAATTTTCAGGTGTGCTGTTAAGTTACTAGTATGGGAACTCTCCAGTTTCTTTATAAAGGCACTTAGTGCTATGAGCTTTCCTCTTAGCACTGCTTTCATTGTCCCCCATAAGTTTGGCTATGTCATGTCTTCAGCTTCATTGAATCCTAGGAAGTTATCAATTACTAGTCTATTTTTATCACAAGAATATATATCTTAGATACAACATGTAGATATGATTCTATAGAAAGATAAGGTAAAATAGTTAGATAAGATCTTTAAAAACTTGAGACATACAGAATATGGCATTTTAAAATGTTTTTATTATTTTAAAGATTCATAGAGAATGAGACAGGTTACCTCCTGGCAATAGCCAGTCTACTTCAAAGAGGATGATGAGTGTCAAACAACCTCCTTATGGAGATGGCTTCAATGTGGCAAACAAGCCACTGGACAAATGTCCTCATTTCTACCACAGACGGATTTCTGCCTAAAAAAGGGCAAGCTTGGATGTAGGCAGAGTCAACTGCCAAACTCTGCCTAGACAGGGTAAGCAAGTCCTCAATAGTTCCTGTCTCACAAATATGTCTGTCAGATATATTGAGCCAGAAGGCTGAAGATGATGCCCCAACATTATAGAAAGTTTTAGGTGACTGCTCAGGCCACAAACTGTATCTATCATCTTCTCATTTGGGAAGCTACTAACCTGCACTCCTTGTGTACTCAGGTAATCAATTTAATTCCTTCTCAATTCTCTGATGGGGTTGAAGACCAGATAGTTCAGTTTTACAATTAGGCATAGTTGTTTAGGGGATAAGATGTTTTTAGGTATAGATAGATGTTTTATGTTGATAATGAGGTGATATGATAGATATCGATTTACATTCAGAATTTTAGATGCACCAAAATAGAAAAGATATTTTTTTTTCAGGGCTGCCAAATACAAATAGCCAAAATACTATGAATGTAATATTTATATAATTCCTGATTGTTTCATGGTTCTTCTTGATGTAGGCAGTTTATTGTATATATGTGTAATAATATAAATGTATATATAAAAAATAACAAAATATCTTTAAAAACATGAGGTGTTTAAAAGAAATATAGATTCCAGAGGAGTTCAGAGTAGAAAATATGTCAGTGAAGGTATATGCAGAGGACAGGCTAGCCATGGCATCAAGAGTGACAGTGAGTGCGTGGTTTGAAAATGAGGCATGGCCAGGAAGAGGTTGTCCTGGGCAGACACAGATGGGGCCATTGTGGGGGCGTCCTCAGTGCCTAAGAACCATGTGAACTCCACTTGGACACTTAGATAGACATTTATTTCCTCGTGTCATCCAGCAACTTCATGTTTATTCTATTGATTTCTACTCTCCAAAGCCACAGATTGTATAGAGAAGCTCCTTTCTACAGTCCACCCCTCCAGAACTTTCCTTTGAAAAATTATTTTACACTTAAATTTATGTATGTATGTGTGTGCGTGTGCACGCACATATGGGCGTGCACTTGCATTCATGTGAGCACACACATGCATGCACACTGTCATGCTTCCATCGCATAGTATGTAGTGGTCAGAAGATGACTTAAAGGGACTGAACTCTGGGTGGCACTCAGGTTCTCACGCTTGTTTAGCCAGTGGCTTCATGGTTTGATCCATTTTACCAGCCCCTTCCTAGGACTTTTCAATGCAATATAGATTAATTCCCCAAGGAGTTCTGATGACTGTGGACTGTGTTCAAGGAGTAAAATAATAATCAAATACCTTTTATTATATATTTAATATGTATAACAATGCTATTTCCCAATAACGTACATTTCTCAATGATTTTTAATGAGTAAAGATCTAGAAATGGAGTTCCTTCTTATTATTAACCTATAATTTCACCTAAACTTTAGATTTTTAAAGCTGAAGCTTTTCCTGAAATTACATATTATAGACACAGGGAACAATATTATAATTAAATAAACGGATACGCTTGTTCAGGATCTACAGTTTATTTTGACCAAAAAATAGTTCCTTTAGTTGAATTTGAAGTATGTTATAATTCTGGTAACCTATTCTACTTTGTGTGTAAACTGAAAGGTGGGATTTAAAACCCAGTCTGTGTACAATGAGTTTATTAGAAGCAAGTTGTTTACTTATCCAGGAGACCAGGCAGGAGGTTCTGAAACACCGCGGGCTGTGGCTCCCTGCTCTTGCCATTCTGTCTATGTCCCCAGTACAGGTTCTCTGTCTGGACTTGAGTTCACCACACTTTAATGTGAATCTCATGGAGGACATGTGTGACTATGCTGCAAGACAGCACAGCTGGGCTGAGGATGCCCGTACCTGGCTTCATCTACAAGCCCTTTGCAGTGTGTTTCACGGATGCCCCGCAGCCTGGTGGCCTAAGGTGTGTGGCTGCTCATGGAGGCCAGAAAAAGAAACTGACCACCCCAAGCTGGGATTCCCGGCGTGTGAGAGCCATGTAGCCAGAACTTATCTCCAGCCGTCTGCAGAAAATGCTCTTATATTCTTTATGCTGTGAGGCGTACTGGTCATGGCATCAAACAGTACATCTTACTGTGATCTGTGTGTGTGCGTGTGTGTGCGTGTGTGTGTGTGCATGCGTGTGTGTTTGTGTGTGTGTGCATGTGTGTGTGTGTGTGTGTGTGTGTGTGTACATGCCCACACATATCTTCTATTTCTTCTAAATGGAAAAAAAATCTATGTTTGGTAACTCAACTAAATGTTCAAATTCATAAACAACCCAAAACTCAGATCACTCAGCATTGACTTTATCCATACAGAATATGCAGGAACATTGGGTAAAGCAAGTTTTGTCTTTTAATGTTTTAATGAGCTTTGGGACTTTCACGCATACTTGTTATGTTGCCCTAATTACTCATAATAATTCTAATGTGCATTTTATATTTAATTACAATGCTTATAAAGATTTGGTGTGGACAGTAAGTTATTACAACTAGCATGTACATAATGTTTATGAACTGAATTTATTAGCTTTTAGACCATCACTCAGTGGTGGTAACTTCCAATTTCACCTTAGTGATTAAACCATATTGTCAGATTAAACAAATATTTGTATGAAATTAATTACAAATGTCAAAAGCAGTGCTCCCATGTTTGCTTCTGCCAAATTCCATCAAGCTACACTTCAGTTTCCAGAATATTCCATTACTAGAAAAACTCATTTCACAATACTAAATATCATTTTCTCAATTATTTAAAATATGATAGTCTTAAGATTTTTCAGTAGAAAGCCTGATATCAAATGAGAAAAATTTTGTTAGTTTAGCTATTTATATTACAAATACAAAGATAAAAAATTAGATAATCCTCCCATTTGGTAAACACTAAACATATTTCACTTCTATCAGTGACTTCTCTTCCCATCTAGTGTACACATTTCTAGAAATCAAAGGGAATTTTTTTTCTTCTGAAATTGTTCATATGAGAAAGGCAAAACAAAAGCCGACCCAGATTCCTTTTCTGCCCTTGCAGCTTAGCGCAGGGCATGAGGCTTAGTGGGTGTCCAGGACATGCTATTTATAGTTAGGATTGTCATAGAACTTTCTTATTAGAATTCACATTTACATAGAAAAAGGACACTGACCAGAACTAACAAGTGAGTGCAACCACAGTGCTCCTCAGCTCTGTTGCTGATGGTTGGGTTTGACCCAGGCAACAGCTAGTTTCACTGAGCAGAAACACATGTAAAAGGCAGAAATAACCAGCGTTAACAAGCAGATTTTACCTGAAAAACATGAATATTGGCATCTGTATTAGTGAGGAGCTTTGTCATAAAAATTGGTGTATTAGAAGGGCAGCTTTGGACAATAGTAAGGAGTGAGACACCAGGTGATTATTAAAATATCTATCTATCTATGTATCTACCATCTATCTATCATGTATGTATGTATGTATGTATGTATCATCTATGTATCACTGTGTGTGTGTATGTGTGTTTGTGTTTGTGTGTGTGTGTTCAGGAGCACATGCATATGGAGGTCTGAGGACAATGTGCAGGAACTGTTTTTCTCTGTCCAGTGTGTGCATCCTGGTGATCAGACTTGGGTCTTCACACTTGGCTGTGAGGGCCTTTACCTGCTGAGGCATCTTACTGGCCCCAAGTAGTTCAACGTTTTGAAACTGTAATTCCTGGCTCCATTATACAAGGGCTTATGAGGAAATATACCCTAGGGACTCATGGAAATGAGTGAGAGAGTGCACACAGAGGAAGCATAGCATGTACCCGAGACTGAAAACCTCAGCAAGTCCCGCCATCCATGTGCTCCCACCCTCTGAGTCCAACAACACTTCATGGATTGACAGAAGCCAGAAGCCGCCTTCCAAAGACTCCCAGACAGACTGCGCTGGGATCACTGTGATGTGCATGCAACTCACACACGGATGCTCAGCTACACTCACAAGTGTTCACACAGGCTACGTAAACATGTTCATATGTGTACGTGTGTTCATACATTTATATGAGTGTGCAGATGGACACATAGTTATCAGACTCTACAAACTGTCACAACTGTGCACTCTGGAAATACTATGGTACGCATATTGTATACTGTGCATAGGATAGTGCCATACATCATAGGCTTGCATTGCTAATCTGCCCCTCTCACATCTTCATGACAAAAACCATCTGTAGACCTATATAGTGCCCAATGGCCTACGCTATGAGTTGATATAATTAGATTCTTATGGTGTTTATAATAATAAAGGACTATACATAACTATTTTATAGTATACAAATTATATTCCACAATTATTACCATTTCTGTAGCCTACCACTACAACCCTTTATTAAAAAAAATAGGGCAATTATCTCTGTAAATATATTATAACATCTGAGATTGTGTTTAAGTCCTTGTTGACAGTTTCTGATTTATAGGACAAACAATTATTGAACATTGCTGAATATAGAATAGTTCTTGCAGCTGGGATTCATACGTACTCTTCATATGAAGTACACTGATCAAAGAATTTTAGGGAAAGATTTTCCAGGGTGATTCTGTCCTTTACCTCTGTTAAGATGGACTAAGGAAGGTATTTGGTGAAACTTCTCTTCAATACACTCAATATTGTTATGGAAACATTCTTTGATTATTTATTTAGTTTTACCAGACAGCTAAATCCATGTTTTTATTTTACTTTACTCCTAGACTAGTGCTGCATCCAGCCTTCATCAGAGAGGCTTTTTAACACAGAAAGTGGAACCAGCCAACATGCTGAGAATAAGTGATGGCAAAATGCTGTAACAACCCTCCAAGGCTCAGAGGCCATCACAGAAGAGGAGGCACAAGGGATATAAGCAGCAGAGGCTGGAGAGAGGCACAGAAAAGCAACATCTTTAGACTATGACCTGGGCATCACACGCATTGACCTGGTGCAGCTGTGGTAGCTTCAAATGGCTTAACAAGACTGGGCCCCTCAATGCTTCCATACGGGTGAGGGAGGGGCCCACCAGGCCCTGCCCACCTCTGCAGACCAGGGCAGTGAAGGCTGTTGGGGAGGGGGTGCCATTTTCTTCAGTGGTGTAGCCTTCATAAGTTGCTTTACTCTAGTAAATAAGATCTGACTCTCACACGAACTCTGGTGCTCCTTTTCTGACCACGTCCCCTGAATGGGGAGGCCTGGCGGCACTCAGAGGAAGGATAGCAAGTTACCAAGAAGAGATTTGATATTCTGAGAGCATATATAGGGGGAGGAGGTCTCCCTCAATCACAGACATAGGGGAGGGGAGAAGGGGGGAAGTGGGAGGGAGGGAAGAATGGGAGGAAACAGGGGAAGGGCTAACAATCGAGATGTAATATGAATAAAATAATAAAATGAAAAAAAAAAGCTCCCACTCATGTTTGAGCAAGAAACTACAATTAAACTCAATGGGTCACACATTTTAAAAGATAGGAAAGTAGGAAGGAGAGAGAGAGAGAGAGAGAGAGAGAGAGAGAGAGAGAGAGAGAGAGAGAGAGAGAGAGAGAAGAGAGAGATGATGAGTAGGGGTTAAATAACAAATATATATACATATATGATATATATGCACAAAACTGTTTAACAGAAGAGCATCTGTGCCTCTTTGAAGGCATCTCTGATGAGTTCTGCTTTTAACCATCTCTTTGGCACCCGTGAACTTCATCCAACACCTCCAGTCCCAAGAGTAAAATGCCAGCTTCTCTAACTGGTTGGTGTCTTCTCCTTTCTCACTGTCGGAGAGTGCTGCTGGCGCCCCCTGCTGCCTCTTCAGTGACTATAAGGTAATCCCCAGGGGTCAATTACTACAGTGCCAGCTTTCAGTGAGTGCTTTCAAAAACCCGTTAAGCTTATTGTTGATAATTTTTTTCTGTGACCTATGTTAACTTTTGTGAGATAACACTGTAGCCACTTCAGGAACTTGGAGAGTCTCCGTAGAATTGGAGAACAGTGAGGAAGCTGTTTGCCGAGCTTGGGTCTGACCATAGCTCTACCTCACTCATTCTGAATTAGTTATGTGAATTTGATTTCTCATTGCTCTCTTGCTCAGTGCCACCAAAACAGGAAAAAAAAAAAAAAAAAAAAAGGAGAAATGAGTGATGTCTATGGACACAGGTCCATAGATAGACCTCCTAACTACTCTTTTTTTTTTTTTCCACTGAGAAAGGCACACATTGTTTCCACCAGAGAACTTTTACAAATGCAAGTCTTGTGTGCCTGCGGCTCACTAGAAGACACGTCCAGCTGCCGAGGGTGGTACAGTCTGATGCATGGGGCTAGTAGCCACAAGGCATTCTGACAAGCCAATGGATTATAAGAGAAAAATAGGAATGTGGAGACAGAGAGTTGGGGAGAGAGACTGCATTATTTTGACTTGAGGTTGCAGGAACCATGTGAGGCACTCCTACAGTTGCTTGCCCATCCAAAAGGCTCTGAACACAGCAGTGTGTGAGCCTTGGAGGATTCTCACAGTATCTTTTGACAGCTCATAGCAATTTTATGGGTGGACAGATGGAGTCATTTTGTACAGGAGTGGCCTGGGCAAGCCTGTGGGCCATACCTGACCTTAAACAAACAGCAGGTGGACCCAGTGTGTGGCTTGGCGAATCATTTCTGGCAAAACTGTCCTGGCCAACTGTTTGTGAACACAGACAGCAGGGGTGGAGGATGGTGGGCACCATTCACACTGGCTACGATGTGCAGGCAACTGAGGCTTGACTGAACTTTCTGTCACCTGTCACCTGGAGAGTAGAGGAATTGGGACCATGTATGTTGTCACTGTATTTTTTTTCACCCAAGTCTGCAAATGGAAAGCCAGGTTCTTTCAATCACAGTGATCACTGGATCCCCCAGGGACAAAATCCTTTAGTTCACTGGCAACCATTTGTATTTCTCTTTTTCTTTAAATTGCTACGATAATTGAAAGAGGAGACTACAAAGGACCTAAGTTAGAAGCATGAGACCATTCACAGCTCTTAAAGCCATTGCTATGAGGGTCTCCAGTTCTTGAACCCTGTGGGAAGGAAAAAAAAAACCTTAACAAGACAAAAAGAGGATGAAGGAACAAGATTTGCTACAGCAACATAAAGTCTGAAAAGCTATGAGAGATGCCCTGGAGGAGGAAGCCCGTAGCATCTGGGTCCCCCCTTCATCTATCCTGCCAGCTCTTGGCTGTTTTCTGTCAACTTTCTCATTGCTGGTGAGTTTAAAATGTTTCCTTCCTACTGAATGCTTACTCAGAACCAGTTTAAACTGGAAGTTATCGTCTCCCTTTCGGACTGCTCCTTGCCTTGTGGTTAGTCCTGTCACGGACCGTTGGCTAGAACATTGCTGCCTCACTGTAAAAGCATCTCATTATCTTTTAGTTGAGGCTTTACTGGGGGAGCTAGGCGGGAACAGGGCTTCTGTTGCCTTATAGCTGCCCAGCTCCACCACTCCAATCCAACTTCTACCTCATGACTCCATCATCAGTGCGGTCAGATCCAAACGGGGCTTCATTCATGAGTTGTTCTGATTTCATGAACAGGAGGAATTGCGGACCCTTACTATACGGAGAACGCTGTACATTTAGACAGAGGTAAAGAACCCAATAACATTGCTGCCGAGTTGGACATTTAAAAGCCAGACAAAAGGGACTTGGCAGAAGTAAGAAGCAAGAAACTTGGCAGTTTGCTCAACAAGTCAGTAACGGAATGATTGATCGTTCATGAAACTTGAGGAGTAACAGATGATGAACACACAGAGAAACCCTGAAGGTCAGAAGGAGGGAAAAGACTCCTGACAATGATGGCTGGAATGTTAGCAGCCAGGCCAGGTGGACATTAAAGGGAACAGGAGACACTGAAAGCCAGAAGGCAGCAGTAAAGATGAGAGGGAACTTCCAGTCACCACTGCTCTCAGCCAGGAAGTGAGAGAAGGGCAGTGCACCAGGCCAGAACAGGACAAACAACATCCCACACGCAGCAAAAAATAAACCAACAGCACAGCCAAGATAAGACCGGATTTTGGCTGCAACTCTGGGCTGGTCCTGGAGTGGGACTGGATACAGAGCTAGGAGCAGCTGGGAACACTGAAGCGATGAGCTGAGGGTCAGGAGCAGGGTCAGAGAGATGGGTATATAAGAGGAGAGAGGGCTGAAAGGAGTTAATGAGCACAGAAAGGGATAGAGTGGGTGAGAGGAGGGATGAAGGGGAAGGGAAGTTGGGGATGTTACAATTGCTCCTAGGTTTCCAGCTGCACGGTTGGATGCTCCTGCCTGACCACTGCAGGTCACTACATCCTTTGTGACACAGAGTCAGTTTAGAATATGACATGGCCATGAGATAACCAGAAGTCAATATTAGATGATGGTATGTGTAGAAAGGTCTAGAGCCCAGAGCAAATGGCTGTCCCAGTGTTAAGAATGTTTGAGTCACTAGTGTTTAAAGAAGTCATGGGTCAGACCTCGGCAGTGACACTGAGCTTTTTAAATAATAAAATAAAATAAAATAAAATAAAATCTTCTATTTACTGGGCACATTTTGAATGTCTTATAGTATCTAATTCATTCTTGAAAACTGATGAAAGTTTTAGGTTCTTATCTGGAAAGCACCTTATTCTATAAAATCACAGACTGGTAAAAAATATTAAGCAAAACAAGTAAACACTCGGTGAATTCTAAAGTGCTCTTAATATCTTTTATATAGTCACAATGAGTAGGTTAAACCAATACTGGTTATTTTTCATGCCTTTTCAGTCCTTTTTCAATAGTATTGCTTGCAATGGGGGATAATACAGCCAAAGTAAGTTCTGAAGGAGATGTGAGTTTTGGCAAAGATGACATTGACTACGAGAGGGGATATGGAGACAGATCATTCTCATGTCTAATTAGTGTCAGAAAACCGAGCATGTAGATCCTGGGTCATAAGCCCCTCCTACTTCCACATCAAACCACTGCAATTCATTTAGTGTTGTTTTTTTTTTTCTTTTTTTAATCATCGAAATGGTAGAATTGTTCTTGAATGGAAAGGCAAATAGACTACTACATGACAACAAAAAACCCTTGAAAGTTTAAAATTTCAGTTAGGGCAAAGAATTCCCATAGCCTGAGAGGCCGGTCAGCTGACAGGAAGTATCTGTCAGCCCTTGCTGTCAAAGGCGAGCACTTCTGCTGTGAGAGGCAGATCAGAAAAGCCTACAGACCTGAGTGACTATTTTCTAAGAAATACTACCAAATAATATGTTTCAGACAGCCAGGGTGTATTTTGGTTCAGCTTTATGAAAAGCCCGCACTATCCTGAGTAATCAGTGTCACTCATTTTTTAACTTGCTGGGTGTTGCTCAGTGGGGGAAAAAAAATAATCAAAGTTGTAAAACATGTATCCGAAAGGAACATGTCACTCAGTGACAGGTGTCACCATGCCACAGGTCTTCTTGGTGCTTCTTTGAGGGCTTCATGATGGACCCGAAGTCACTGATTTTCTAATGACTTCTCAGTAGCCTGAAGTCAAGGAGAGAACTGAACGAAGCCAGAACACGGACCCGCATGAAGGCAGCAGCGGACCCGCACAAGGATTTCTATGGGGAGAAGAGGACAAGCAGGGAGAAGTTACCGTCGCCCAGGCTGTGGAGTGAACACACGGTCTGTCCTATTGATGAGAACCGTTTCACCTGCCCTTGCTTCCCATTAACATGCCACAGTTCCATGTGTGCGCATGCCTGGAGTTCATGTACTTGAAATGTATATTCAAAGAGAGGCGCATGTGTCTAGAGCTTTAGGCCAGCCATGTTTGGATGAAGGGAATAGGTATCTTCCTCCTTCCAGAAATCTAAGATTTTTCCCACTATTCAATTATGCATCAATTATACACACCATGGGAAACTGCAGTGTCCTATTCTAATCTTGCGGGCATTTTGCTTGCCTTATGAAATCCTATTTACCCTTGTCATTCAAAAACGTCTCCACAGTTTCAATGATTAAAAATAAAACCCGAAATACATAAAAATTATTTAATGTAAAATTAAAGGGTGCTTAGTTTAACTGCGGAGGCAGGAGGGTCACGGTTAACCTTCATGCAGTGTGGTTTAAAGCAATTGGGGTATTTCCGCATACTCCAAAGTAGCAGTCAAAGAAGAATAAAAGTCTAAACGGTTGTTCTTATTGAATCTTTGTAACACTTTGTGTGTTATGTAATTACGGTCTTACTGATATGACAATAGAAAAGCTGTCTCTGATATCCCACAGCGGTTGGCCAGAGTGTACCATGCATATTTTTCTCTAACAGCGGAAGAAAGGAAGAAGAAAGCAAAGTCAGAGAAGAGGAAGGAGAAATGCTTGGGTTACGGGGTTGGGAGAGGTTACTAATACTTGCATTTCTACACAAGTATCTCTTTGTACTCCCTGATGCCCTAGCTAAGGAGCATTACTGGTGATTAATTCCCACTGAGCATGAATTATGCATCCGATACAGCATTGGGAAGTCCCTACCATGTACTTTCTCACTTAGGAGCCTGTGCATCCCATGCTGTTTATTTCCAGTTTCAGGAGAGGGTAAATAATCCTGTAAGTTTCCGCGGCTGGTAAAACGGATTCACACCCAGTCTTGTTAACCCGGTGCGTTCTCATGTTGCTGACTAACATGGACCGTTCCACAGATGCTTGTGACAGGGCAACCCCTGCTCAGCCAATCCCAACTTGAGAAATGTTCTTTTCATCCCAGTTAAGAGGCTATTCTTGCTTGGAAGCCCAGCTAAGACTGCCCATAAATCTGAGGCCTACTTCCTCTGTAGCTCATCGGAGACTTCTGTACAAACAGCCTGGTAGGTCCTTGCGTTAGTTACTTCTCTGTTGCTCTGATAAAACAAAACAAGGAAGAATTCATTTTGGCTTATGGTTCCAGAGGGACAGAGGCCCTAATGGCTGTGAAGGCACGGGCGGCATCAAGAGTAGGAAGGTGGGTGACTATGTCTTTGTTCTCACACAGGAAGCAGGAAGAAAAAGAAGAGGAAGTAGGGCAGGGCTCTAAACTCCCAGTGATGTGCTTCCTCCAGCAAGGCTTCATCATCTCCTAAACTTTAGGACCTAAGGGCTCTGCAACTTCCCCCAACAGTGCCGCCAGCTAGGGACCAACGTGTTCAACTACATGAACCTATCAGGGTATTTATCATTCAAACAACCCTGATTTGGGAAAGGAATTAAATTCTACTCGATACTCCAAACTATATCTCTGTCACTATGGTAATTATGCTTACTCATTACCAAAACGAGACAAGGTCCTTTCTGGAGAGTGGTAAAGACTATTGAAGAGGGAAACAAGGCATTTATTTGGAAGTGTCTGGCTTCAGAAAGAACCCAAAGATGAATAATATCTGTTAGTGCTGATGCTCTGGGTGAGACTATGAGCTACACCCTGGCAGGAACACAGGCCCAGCACTCAGTCTCTGCCACAGACCTGGCTTTTCCTTTGCCAACATACTCAGCCTTTACAACAGTTCTCTACACACTGTCACCATTTCCATTTAGCTGAGGCAGAGGGATGCTCAGTGTCCAAAGCTGTCCTCTTCTTTTGGTTTGTTTAATTGTTTGTTTGTTTGTTTTTTTTTTAAAGATAGGGTTTCTCTGTATAGCCATGGCTGTCCTAGATTCACTTTGTAGACCAGGCTGGCCTCAAACTCACAGAGATCCACCTGCCCAAGTGTTGGGATTACAGGTATGTGCTACAGTGCCTGGCTCAAAGCTGTCCTTTAGCTGCTACCATCTTATGGACGATACAGCTTTGAGTTTAATTGACTTGACATTCTGTGAGGATAATGTTCACAGGCTTGCCTGTAGGGTTAGCATTTGTGTTTTCTAGAGACTTCCTCCAAAGATGCCCCTTTACCTTATATTAAACCATCCAGTAATAATGCCACAGTGCTTGAGTGCAAAGAGAAGATTTTTATCTCTGGGCAGATATGCTTATACTCATTTCATTTACCGAGAAAAAAATGAATAAATTGAGTTACCATGGATGAGAACAGGCCTATTCCCACTGCAGACCTGGTAAGAGCCTAAGCGGCTTTCTACACCCTGTGTTCCTCTGTTCACGCTCACCTCCTCCACCATGTGTGCTGACGTCAGGCCAGACCCTGAGTAATCACAAGCATCAGCCATCTCCGTGTAGATGAACAGATGTGCAAGGAAAAAAAAATTAAAAGGTCAGCATGCAAATCCCCCCGTGCCCAATCACAGGCTTTGTCACTAGGTGGGTTCGTGCTTTTCGGATCTCAGCAGCTGTGATCACCCAGCGTTTCTCAATTCTTCAGGGTGCAGCTACAAAGAGCTGGCTTGACAAAGTCCCTTTTCATCATGAGTGTTTGTTACTGGTTCTTTTGTTGCTGCTGTTGCTAAAGACATTCTGTCAATATTTTCTCACTTTCTCTGAGTCAGAATGCTTACAAAAGACAGTGTATGATGGGATGGTAGGACAGTGGCAGGAAGCACACAGTACACACATACATTTTACACACACACACACACACACACACACACACGTCTGTGTGTACAGATATGTCCATCTATGGAGCGAGTTGGAAGGTGGGAGCAGTCTTTGAACACTATTAATTATTTTATATATTATTATATTATATTATTAATTTTTTCAACAACATAGCACTGCCATTTTAGAGGGAGTTGGGGTCACTGGCCAATACTCACTTGCGTTTGGACTCTAGGCACTTGCTTTGCTGAGTGTTCTGGTGTGGGTAATGTGGTACGGACCCACCAGTCAGGCATGCCTCAGCTGTGAGCCTTGGTGCAAAAGTCAGCATGAATGAGATGCAGGCTCTATCCAAGGTGTCTTCTTCATGTGTAAGCAGAGGGGTGGAGGGCGGAGATGGGCAGAAATGAAGCCAACCAGGCCGACAGAGGATAAAAATTAGGTCACCCACAATAGCATGCATTTCTTTAAGTCACTAGGACCACTGCTCCTCCATCTACACACAGACATCATGTAGTAAGGCTAAACAGTAATGCTTCTTGTCCTGAGGGCTGACTCCAGCCTTAGGTGTTACCACCTTCTGTGCACACCGTGGTTTCCTCACCCACTGTGGATCCAGGATACTTCCTCTCCAATTACGCTAAGAATGGCTGCAGTCCAGCCAGGAGTTTCCAGGATGAGTCACACTGCATGCAGAGTGTGTGGTGCATGCATTCCACTGGGGATCTGCTCATGAGTGGGTTAACAGGGAACCTTGGCCACGCAGAGAGCCACCGGGTACCACGTTTTGGTTATGTAGAAAGTTGCAGTACAGACTCTTCCTGGAGCATGGGGCTCCCTTGAAGCTAAAACAATGCCTTTGGCTTCCAAAAACGCTTGGTGACAGAGAAGATGCTCAGAATGAGATTTGAATTATTCTTCTTCGCAACCTGTTCTAGTCTTCCAGGCAACTGAAGCCAGGGAAACAACATGAACAGAACATTCTGGCAACCGTGAACAGTGGAAGTTTCTCTTGTTGAGAGTGTTAGAACACGAAGGCAGTTGGCAGCGCCAAGTGTCTGGGTTAGATGCTCTCATTACTTTGTCTTTCCCAGGGCAGCCATGACCAAGATTTCCTCAGTAACAAGTCAGCACTGGGCAGATGAGTTACCTCAGGAGCAGGGAGTGGGAGAGCATAAGTGTGTGCGCACACCTCAGGATGGGTTACCTCAGGAGGCAGGAGAGCATGAGTGTGTGTTGTGTGTGCATACATCTCAGGATGGAGAGTCAAGCTCTCATTTATTGAATATGCAAAGAACTAACTAGCTTCTGTGGATTATTAAAAACATGCATCAGGGAGGAAATGTGTTTGGGCATATGTGGTGAGTTAGGAGGTGGCGATTGGGAGGAGATACAATAGTACTCCTTGTCTTCATGTGTTAAATACTTAATATAAAGCACAGTTTTTAAATCAAAAAATTAAATTTCTACCAGGACAGTGTCTAACCACAGTGACATGGTGTGTTCAAAGACACGTGTATGTGTATATCTATACTGTGTATGTAGGTGTGTGAATGCATGTGCATATTAGTATAATTCAGAGATTCATGGCGCAGGGTGAAAGCAGACATTGGCTGTTTTTTTTTTCCATGTGCATGCCACATGAGCTCAGTCCAGGCTTGTGGGTTAGTGGCAGGTGACAACTCATCCTAGGATAATTAACTGAAGTATCCAGAAAAATGAAGTTCACTCAGAGTCTCCCAGAAAGCCACTGCTTCTGCAGGTTTTGATCTTGTAGAAACCTTGAAACGAAGTCTGTAACTTCACCAACTAAGACGTGACTTTGCAGGACATTGTTCATTAGGCCGTGTAATAGATGCGAGCACAAAGTCACCATTAGCCCAGAGCAGATTGTTTGGGCATCGAAGGCAGCAGCTGCCATGGCTCGACAGTGCACTCCTTAGTGGATCAGCTTTACTGGCATCCTATTTGACTGAACAAACACTGTCCACTGCAGTGGGTTACAGCTCATGCGCATATACATGTAACTCAAGCAAAACCAGACAGTTGGTGAGTACCAAAAAAGTCTGTGAGGCCATGAATCTCTGAATTATACTAACATGCACATGCATTCACACACCTACATACACAGTATAGATATACACATACATATATGCACAGGCACACGTATGCACACACATTCACACACTTGTAAATGCATACGGAGTATGCATATACACATGCACACACATATACCTGCACACACATACATGTGCACACAGGTATAAACATATGAACATACATACACATGCACACATACACATGCACATGTACACACATGCACATATACATGCATAGTGTATATGTGTGAAACTATACATTCACACATGAATATGCATACAAATATATGCACATGTGCACATAAACATAAATGCATACAACCACATATACATGTACATACATGCACACACATATATGCTCACTTGTGTATATGTATACATACACACTGAACTCCTGCACAGATGTACACATGTATATTACTACATACACACACACACACGGGCACATACACACACACACACACACACACACACACACACACACAGACTGGTGTAGGTGACACTGCAGTGGATGGTACTGGGAGCTTTCTCTGTATGCTTTAAGTTGGTCTTTCTGTCATAGAGGTTTTATTTATAACCAAATGAGACTGAGGCGAACACAAACCCACTGGAACAGGAAGCTCATTGCACCTCTTATATCTGCAGACTGTCATATATGAGTCTAGGGGGCGGAGGAAGTGCCAGTCTCAGTTTTAACTCAGGGTAGAGAAACAAGGGTGTGGTGTGTGTGCTTGGTAGCTGATTGCTATCCAGAAGCAGCTGGTCTTTTGGAAAGCAGGCAGGTAGCACACACCTGACAGGGCCCTTCAGTGCTGAGAAGCTTCCGCAGCGGCAGCAGCGGCAGCAGCTTCACAGGAACTCTGCCTGAGCGGAGCCCTGGGATAAGAATAGTTCAGATGTTCTTGGATTACTTGAAAAGTGACAGGATGACAAGCTGCAGGAACAAGCTAGCAGCCTCGCTCATTTGGGCTTCGCTGCGAGGTTCGCTAATTTGCACTCCCTGAGCTCTTTCTTGGAGTGCTCCATATGCTCTGGGCTGTAGGAAATAAGGCTAGAAAATGCGGTGACTGGTCCAGGCTCCCATTTGTCATCATCATATAATTGGCACTGTTTCTGGCCTCTGTGCAAATGAGAGACAGGAGCAGACTAACCAACCTGCCTGCGTCTGCAAGCAGCTCCACCAAGACTGGCTGGGGCAGCACTGGGCTGGGCCCTCAGCTCTGACAAAGCCAGCCTTGTTAGCAGGCATCTCTACTGATGATGGCAGCATGGCCCGGCATCTCTACTGATGATGGCAGCATGGCCCAACATCTCCTCTGATGATATCAGCATAGTCCAGCATCTCTACTGACAATGGCAGCATCGCCTAGCATCTCTATTGATGACAACAGCATAGCCTGGCATTTCTACTGATGATGACAGCATAGCCTGACATCTCTACTGATGACGACAGCATGGCCCGGCATCTCTACTGATAATGGCAGCATGGCTTGGCATCCTACTGGTGATGGCAGCATGGCCCAGCATGTCTATTGATGATAGCAGCATGGCCCGGTATCTCTACTATGATGGCAGCATGGCCTGGTATCTCTACTGATGACAACAGCATGGTCTGGCATCTCTACTGATGACAACACATGGCCTGGCATCTCTACTGATGATGACAGCATGGCCCAGCATCTCTACTATGACAACAGCATAGCCTGACATCTCTGCTGATGATAACAGCATGGCCTGACATCTCTACTATGATGGCAGTATGGCCTGGTATTTCTACTGATGACAACAGCATGGCCTGGCATCTCTACTGATGACAACACATGGCCTGGCATCCCTACTGATGACGACAGCATGGCCTGGCATCTCTACTGATGACAACAGCATGGCCTGGCATCTCTACTGATGGCAACAGCATGGCCTGGCATCTCTACTGATGGCAACAGCATGGCCTGGCATCTCTACTGATGACAACACATGGCCTGGCATCCCTACTGATGATGACAGCATGGCCCGGCATCCCTACTGATGACGACAGCATGGCTGGGAGACCAAGCACTTGCAGTGACAGCAAACAGCTTCAACAGTGAGATAAAGAGAAACGATGTGAGGCTGTGAGCACGTGTGTGGGACATATTTGGCAAAATACGTTATGCCATGGACTGCAGGAAAGTCTTGTGTCTTAGATTAACATAGCCTTTTACTGAGGTGACATTGGGCATGCAGTGGTTCAGAGAATAGCTTAGGCTAGAAAAAAATGGAATGTTCAGAAACTGGCCATAGAATTTGAGAATATAGTCAAAATTGAGGCTGAAAAAGTATAACTGGGCAACTATTTCACCAACTCTTGAACTCCCCCGGTTGTTCTCTATGGGACATACCTCACACAGTCTGTTACATGGCTGCAACGAGTTCCCAAGATCTCTGGGAAGCAGAGTTAGCTCAAGAGAGAACCATAGGACAGAGAAAGCAAACACCCGTGTTTGTAAGATTGGCCCCTTCTGCCGACATGAACTACACGCCAATATCTATGCACGTGGGTGGGGGCTGTAGCTTGTAAACTCCAGGCTTTTGGAAACCAAGGCTCTGAAATACTGTAATTTACCTAAATCCAAACAGACTTCACAAGCAACCCAGAGTCATTTGAAGGTCAGCAGAAAGCCTCCAGGACTGACACTTGGCATGTTTGGAAATATGAAGTCGGTCAGAAATTATTTCTTAGCTTTCTTCATGGATTTTTTTTTAGAAAACAGAATCAAATTTGAATAAATAGACAACTGGTGGCAGTTTCTATTACACATGGAAGCATAATTGTGAGTTTCCCGATGAAAACCATTAAATAGCCACAGGAAATGGAACAAACGACAGCGGGGTATTCCTTTCCTTCCCCGTTACAGGGCACTGATGAGTTCCCAACCACCCAAAGCAAGTGCTACTTGATGTTGCGAGCAAAAGCTGCCTGCCCGCTGCAGGCTCCCAGTCCAGCACTGTGCCACGTGTGACTGACAGCTGCTGCTGCTCGCTAGTCGTCTTTCATCCCTGTCCAGCTCATGTAGGTCAGCTCTGGATCTTGGCAGTGGGCTATCCCTGAAGCGGGAAAGGCCTCCCTAGACAGCCAGGCCTCCAACCGCCTCACTGTCATGCCTTCTCAATGAGTCTATGTTGAGGAGCCCATGGCGGACTCTTCTTCACCGTCTCATCAATCTTGATTCCTGCTTCCTAATATATAACCTACATTCTGCTTGACTTTCATTGGCAAGGCTCCATGTTGCTCCTCCCTCCAGCTCCCTCTTTGTCATTTTCCTCTCTCCTCCTCCTCATCTTCTTCTTTTGATAAAGTGAATGCTCCTAGACTCAGACATTTCTTTATTTATACCTGAATCTTCTATCAAGCGATCAGTAAGAGCACTCGTTGAATGAATAGAAGGGGTGTAGGATCCTTAAAGGTACTTAAAATCCAGGCCTCAGTGCTTATACTTTTTTGAATGGCAACAGGAAATGCTGAAGTGTTGCACCTCAGGCCTGGCAGAGTCACTCTCTTTAGGATGGTCACAGGCCTGGTAGTCTCCTGCGTGCCCACCAGCAGGAAGGTCGTTACCCAGGAGGCTTTTCTGCTAACCTCCCCTAATGGCAACTATGTACCTACTATAAAAGAAGGAATCTGAACAACTCCTCATGAGGCCTTAGTCCCACAGACATTTGTACCTGTGGACAGCTCTAAATTCTGTTCAGTTCGGCTACACGACTGGCAGTCCAGAGCTTTTCTCTGAGGCACCAGGCTCATCTCAAATCAGGAACTTAACAGGTAGCAATTTGGCACCTTTGAGTTTTTCCTTCTTTTTTTTTTCAACTTGAAATGAAGTCTTAGATTATATTCCAATTGGAAATTATTATGATTTAATCATACTTTTCATTTTTGAAGAAAAAAAAATCACTTAGAATGGCTCACATCCGGCCCAGGAAGGGACTCTTGATGAGGGTTAGATAGGCTACACCTCCATTGTGAGCACAGCTTGGTGTCCTAAATATGCAGGAAAATAGCAATTCCTCAGAAAGCTGGGTCTTTGATGCAGAGAGCAACTGGGACTTAGTGAACTGCTGTTGCAACCACTAACTTCCCCTTTCATGGCACCACCCTCAAAACACAAGATGCTCTGGGCTTTCTTATTCCGAAAGCCTGAAAAATTAATCTTTCAAGGATTATTTTAATAATCCAGCAACAAATGAGGAAAATAGATCTTTACCTTAGAACTTTAACACTCTCTCTCCCTCCCTCCCTCCCTTCCTCTCTCTCTCTCTCTCTCCATCTCTCTCTTTCTCTCTCTGTGTGCGTGTCTGTGTGCGTGTGTGTTTCTGTGTGTGTTAATATTCAAAAGACTCATTTTTGAAACCTTTGGTAAGATTTAATGTCTTTTGAAGAAATGGAAAAAGGTGATACTTTTGGATGCTTGAAGAATTATACTAGAAATAAGAGGCTCACATATATTTCCATGATGTCCTTAATCTTCTGACAGATTTCGCAGAGTAGGAAAAATGGATATTCAGTTTCAATCAGTGTCAATCAGCTGACACTGTGCTGAGAAGTTCAGCAATGACCGTGAACGTTGTGCTCAATCACTGCCTGGCTGCCTTGTGCCACACAGGTTGCGAACTCTGGGCGTGCAATTCTGGATTGCAATATTAATAGGAAAGAAGAATTACATCCCAGAATTTTATGCCTTTCTTTTATTGCATTCTCACCTTATATGGTGAAAATACAAGAGATGGTTTGCTCAAAGATGGGAAAAGTTTGCCACAGCAATATTTTTTATCTTTCTATACTACTTCTGTATTCTTTGTTATTTTAAGCCGTGTGTGTGTATGTGTGTGTGTGTGTGTGTGTGTGTGTGTTGAACTTACATGTGAATGGCTATGTATGGTGCATGATGACAGCTAATCTTTAGCGGAATTTAGTTTTCTCCTGTGTTATTTTCTCAGGCCCGGATGGGTACATGGCCATGACCAGGTATAACATCTCCTCTAAGAAAGGAGAAGTCCTGGTAACTCACAACAGACTCCACAAGGAAGCTGGTCACAACACTCGTCACTCAGGAAGATCTGCAGGACGTGTCAGAACTCAATGCTATGCCTAAGTTAGATGTATCCATCTTAGGTGAGACATCAGGGTGCTGGTCCCTCTGTCTGTCTTTCATTAGGATGCAACTAAGGCAGTCTAAGAATGAAGGACTGGTGACAGAGGCTTTTCAGAGTCACTTCTCTCATCATGTTGGGAAATGCCTGTTAATCGGAGAACTAGTCTGGTGATCATTGGCCACAGGTGCGGGATGACTCCCAGCGAGAAGGCCCACCTGGTTACAGCTGCATCGCAGAGAAAACAGACACTTTCCAAGAGGGATCGATAGCTTTTAATGATGGCAAAGGAAGCAACTTCTAGACAATGGAAGTGATTTTTGAAATTATGGACACTGGTACATTAATATTTTAATAATAGTAATTATAATTTTTTATTATGTATTGTTACTATATTTAAATTTTATTATTAAGTATTATTATAGAAACAGACTGTACCTGATTTCATTAAGGACTAGTTAGCTATGGCTATGATGTTCAATCTTTGGATAAAATAATTATTACTTTCAGAATATGCTGTTTTTAGCTGTGTCATGTTAGTGTTGTTGAAAAAGACACCTTAAGGGAATAGCTTATGAACAAAGGCAAAACAAACGCAATTCTCCACTTTAAGCCTTTGCATTCAGGCTACTTTTTGGCTGAGTTAACTCCCTTTATGGGCTTTACCCAGTGTCAGATCTATGCCAAAGGAGTGTCCTCGGTGGCATTTCTGTCTTCAGAACCAGCCAGACACCCTGGTGCTTTGCTCAGTTGACCTCTCCCATAAAGTCACCTTCATTTTCTAACCACTGCCCATTAGTGTAGCTTTGGGGACAAGTTTCAGAAATTAGATTCTGAGAGAGAACTAGAACTCACAGACTCTGCACCCGAGAGTGACACACCCCTGCACGTGCGTCATCTATGTGTAGCGAACACCCAGGTCATGCATGGTTGCTTGGTTCATGGGCTGGTAATTGAGAGTGCCTGTTGCCATTTTCCTGGATTCTACTGAGTTCTCTGAACTGCATTGTTCATTCCCCTTTACAATGAGTGGCCACTGTTTGCTGAAGGAAATGAAACCAAAGGACAGGACCTGAATGTCCCAATTTTATTTGCATCTTAAGATGCACACAGTGATCATGTCTTGTCTGCAAACATAAATGTCTGTCTCTGAGTGGTATGGACACACAGCATGCTGTGATACGCTAATACTCCCCAAGGAAAATGAGTATGTCGGGCTGGCTACATGGCTCAGAGAGGAGAGCATCTTGGACACAGGCTTGACTACCTAGGTGCCATTTCCAGATCCCACAAGGTGGCAGGAGAGAACCAACTCCTGAAAGTTGTGCTCTGATTTTTATGTGCCTGCACTGCATACACACACACACACACACACACACACACACACACACACACACACGAGCATGCACATGCACAAATACACACACATGCGTGCACATACACAGACACATATACAGAAATATGTATACACATACTAAAGTGAATGTGTTTAAAAATTAAAAACAAATTTTTATGCCATGGGTCCCTCAAATATTATCTGCAAAGTATGGGATGAATAGAGCATCTGCAAAGTTCCTGCTTTGCAAGAACGGAGACCTGATCTCAGTTTTTAAAAACCTGCTGCAGCCTCAGTGCTGAGGAGACAGAAGAGGAGGCTCCCAGGGGCTTTCTGTAAGCAACTGAAAGTAAGTGCTGAGCTCCAGACCTCAGTGAGAGCACCTGTCTCACAGAGTAACAGGCAGCTGCTGAGGAATAATGCGTGGGGTTGGCTGGCCTCTACATGCACATGAACCCATGTGTGCACATGCGTACTCACACACACGTACATAAAAATAAATAGGTCATATTAAGGTAAGTTAAAAATATCAGCCATACATATATTATGTATCTGAACACACATATGAATATTTACACATATTCACAGATAAAGGTTTACATGCACAGTTTTAATATCTATGTGAAAAAAACGATGGAGGGCCTTTCCATTCCAATGAAAAATGACATTTAACATTATCCCACAGGTTTTTCTTGAAATAGAAAGATATGTAGTCAGCTGGCTCCATCCCCATTCACAGATGTTTATGACTTTCTTAGAATGCTGTAGGCTCTAAAATATCTTATAAATCACCCTGGCCAAGAAATAGTTTTGTTCAGAAAATTCAATTTAGGGCCAAAAAAGGGAGGGGGGAATAAAAAAAGGAAAGATTGGTTTTTGAATCATCTGACTGCAGAATAGAAGAAAGTGTTTCAGCTGTCTAAAGCTGCACATGCAGGGAAGCACAGATCTTGTTCTCCTTACATCAAGGTCAGTGTTGCTCTAGGAACTTTATGCAGATGAAATCCAACATTCTTTATGAGAGCAAAGAGTTCTGTTTATTCAGCCCTGTCCTCTTTTTAAAGATGTAATTTTAAAGATGGTAAAAACTGTGTCTCAGAGAGGGTAAATGATTCACTCAGGAGACAAATGGAGTCTGCTCAGCTTTGTGAAACACACTGGGGTATAACTGGGAGGCTTGGTTTCAATTTCTTCGTCTTCTTACAGGAGATGACCTGGAGTGGAGCACTCAAAGGCTCAGCGTCTTCTGTGGCAACTGTGCGGCCAAGGAGACATATCTGGATCCCCAATGAAACCCCTGCTGCACAGGCACAAAGGCCTGGGTGTCACTCTCTCTGAGTTCCACAGATGTTTCTCCACTTGGCGTTTTGTTTTCAGACACAGTCTCGTGTAGCTTAAGTCTTAGACCCTGTATGTAACCAAGGATGGTCCTGACATTCCTTCCTCCAGCTCCTGAGTGTGAGGGTCACTGTTTACTTGGCAATGGAGGATCAGACCCAGGGTTTTCCACGTGCTGCTCAAGTACTCTACAAACTGAAGCCCATGCACAGCTCCTCTACATGTCTTTAATGCTGCTGTGAGCATGACCTTTCCTGCTTATCACCCAGGGAGCAGGTTTGGAAACACTCCATTGTCTGTCTTGAACTCCCTACAGGGTATCTCATCCACATCCAGTTTTCACTATTACCTTTTCTTAATGAAACCCAAATCTCCACCTTTTCTGCTCATCTGTTCACTTTTCTACCCTTAGTCTTTGAGCTGAAATCAATTAATCTTATTATGTCATATATATATACACACATATATGCACATTTTATTTGTATACGTGTTCAAGACACACGTGAAAGTTATCCTGTGCCATTTTTAATTAATGTAAATTAAATGTAAATGCTATGTTTTAGTAATCAAACATGAAATTGTTGGAAAATAATATGTAGTAGATGTTCTGCATACAGAAAACAACCTTTCATACATGAGTTATAGGTTATATTAGGATTTGCAGAGTTAATAGGGTCAGCCAGGGTTAGTCTCGGAGGACCATTTCACAACCCACGTTCTGAGGGCTAGGATGCACCTCTGTGGCCTGGCCAGTAAGTCCCATTAGGGGAAGTGACCAAAAAGCAGGCAACAGAGTCCACGTCAGAGACAACTCAGTCCTCATGTGACTTGATGAGCTGAAGTGTGTGTTGGGGGGCTCTTCTTTTCTGAGGAATGGGGAGGGGGACTGGGACTGGGAGGAGAGGAGGGTTGGGGCTACGACCAGGATGTAAAGTGAATAAATTAATTAATGAATGAAAACGCACCTGTGGTGACCCACAGATGCAAGCCATGAGAAGCTGTCCTAAGAATGTAGACAGATGTGTGCCAAAGGTGACGAATAAGTCCTGTCATGGAGTGCATAAGCAATTGGAGGTGACCTCACACACAGGGAAACACCCGTGGGAATTCTAGCAGTTACATGGACACTGTTCAGACACGGAAAAGCATCTACCAACAGGCTATCAATGACACCGAAGTGAACAAGGTCCCAAGCCTTACACATGATAGCACAAGGCTGTAAATTCCAAAAGTGCTTATAGGGACTGTTTGCAGTAAAGGGTCTTTTCCTCTTCACCCTCTGGTTGCTAAGATGGATGACAAACTTAGATCACCTAAGAATCGAGGCTGTAAAAGCAGAGGAATGCTCCCCCAACCCCCCCCACCCCACCCCCTCCCCCCCCCCACCCCCACCCCCCACCCCCACTAGCAAACTTTCCTTGTCAGTCTGACTGCTGGACCTCAGTCTCCACTTCTGAGATCTATGGGGTTGATAAAGGACGCCGAATTTCACCTGGATAACATTCTTAGTTCTATCATGCCATTAAGATTACAGTGTATGACACCAGGAGGAGCCTTGGGAGTTACATACACTCCACACAAAGCATGTACCACACTATTAAACGCGAAGGTAGGTGAGGGTAGAGCTAGAGAAAGCTGTGTTCTTAAACTCATGTCAGACTAGTATATGGTCTCATGTGTATGTGTGTGCTGTGCCTGTGCGCGCATGTGCGTGTTTTTCAACCTCAAGTGTCATTCCTCGGTTGCTAAGATGATCAACAGAAATACCAATGACCCTGAGTAACAGGATCTATGATTATCTGGGTTTTCTGGAACTTACTGGAAGTGAGAGTTTGCACTATTTATGGTGAAATGACTCCAGACAGATGGGGGAGTTGGATCAAGTAGAGTCAGGAATTTGGATTCTAATTAGATCCAGCTGTTCTGCACGCACCAGCTCTTTATCCTCAGGACTTAAAACTAGTAGGAACGAGTGTCACATTTTAAAACTCAGTTTGAACCTGTCAACGTGGAAACATAGACGGAGCAAATCTTGAAGTGTAACCTGTGTCTGCCTTGTGACAGAAGAAGCCGTGTCTTGATCACTTGTTACGGAGTAAAAGGTCAAACAGGCTTTCTGCCTCAGAACTGTTTATTTTCTTTCCTTTTGTGCTTTGAATATTTCAAAGAAAAACAAACTTGGGACAACGGGGCTTTGTTTTTTACAGGTCGATTTCCCTCAGCTTTGATTTAAGTAAATGTCCTGTTAACGCTGTGTTCTCTAAAACTGGATCGTATTTAGGATAAGAGGGGAAGGCCATTTAAAGAGTGGTTCTCAGCTAACAGCAGCTGTGTGTGCTCAGGGTGCTTCTTAGTGGTTAGAGCCATTCTCTGCTTAATATCTTTATTTAGGGAGCTGCAGTGATAATTAGGTAAGAAATGACTTTGCTCCTCCAAGGGAAATATTAACATTGTTAGATAATGCATTCTTAACTGGATCTTAAAAACGTTTTTTCCCCGAGCCAACAGAACCCCATAACTATGTGGTAAATATCTGTATCCATTTTCTGTATTAAGATGTCAATCCCCACACAGTGTCTGGCCTCCTGGGCCTAAAGTGCATTAGGTTTTGAGGGCTCCTTTCATCTGCCCGGCCCAAGCCGACCTTATGAGGAACCTAGTTCTCTCTCTCCCTCCCTTCCTTCCCTTCCTTCCTTTCTTCCCTCCCTCTCTCTCTCTCTCCCTCCCTGCCCCCTCTCCCCCTCTCCCTCCTCTCTCTTGGCCTGCTTATCCATCACACGACCTCAGCAAAGTCAGCTCAGCTCTCACATGACCTCAGCAAAGTTATTGATTCTTTTGGCCAGGGTTTTAAGAAATGCTCTCTGGACGGGGTCATAGGCACACCCTTGCACACTCAGACATGAACTGTCTCCTTCTCTGCCTGTCACTGTCATTTATCACTGCATCTGTGGCTGGCATCTCAGATGTCATTTCCCTGCTTTTCCTCCCTCCTTGAGTCAAACTCATCACTGAGTCACTGAATCAGGGCATGTGCTGTGTTCCAGTGCTGGCCACATGGCATCCCCCATGGGCAGCTCTACCCCATGCGCTCTTTTCCCTAATACCAGACAAACAGAAGTGGCTAATGTTATTATCCAAACCCTCACAAGGGCCGTGCCAGGTGGTCACCTACACATTACCTTATTTAATAACATTGATCTTATAAGGTGGCACCAACACTATTGTTCCAACATTCTCTGTTGAAGTTTAAGCCTCAACAAGTAGATAATTTCCTATAAATTCTTAGACAATGGAAACTACATTGCAGAAATTCTAGGAGCTCTCTCATTTGGAGTTGATAGCACTTTCATGACGTCGACAGTTTTACAGAGAGTGAGATGAGGGCTTAGAGGAGACAGCACACTGTGAGACTCCAAATGAAATAAGATGCAAAGCTAAGGTTTTCTAGTCTCAGAGCTGAGCTTGTATTCTTCCATTGTGCAGAAAACAGTGCTATCCTATTTCAGCCAAGATTTCAAGAAATAGTTGTTTATAAAACAGTGTTTTCTGCTAGGCATGGTGGCTCATGGTTATAATTACAGAACTTGGAGGCTAAAGCCAGAGACCAGAAGTTCAAGGTCATCCTTGAGTACACAGCAAGACCTTGCTGCAAGTAATGTGAAAATGAAGCCTATCTTTATTTTCATGGGTATAGCAATTCGTGCTGCCCCATGGTATTACCTATGTCATACTTTACATAATTGATTTGTCAGTCTTTGGTAAAAAGTAGCATCATTTGTTATTTTAAGTAGAAAAATCAAACACAACATTTTTCTGGTTAATTCTACATTTTTAAGTTTGGGGTCAAAAGTCACATTATGGTCACATGCAGCTTCCCGTGTTTATCAGTAAATTCTGACCTTCTTCTCCTTATGTATTTTCTGTAGGTAGCTTGCTAAAGAGTTATGAGTTTACCATAAGGCATGCAAAGCCTAAAACTGTCAGCTAGTTGGTCTTTGAGATACTGGCCAACCTCTGTTCTAAACCATCATGGATTCTATCTTGAAACTGTTCAGGTAAAGTAACTTTCTTATAAACTCAACACTGGAAGTCATGATGTCAAAGGAAGTCATGATGTCAGAAGAAATCATGATGTCAAAGGAAGTCATGATGTTGGAACTAGGATAAGCCGAGTCACTGACATTCTGCCTCCCTTTCTGGCTGAGTCACTGACATCCTGCCTACCTTTCTACCTATGAGGATCCATTGATTCTAGGTCTCAGAATGCAAGGCTTTGCCTCAGTTACTTTGAATTTTAGGCTGGTGCAAATGTAATTACAGTTTTTGCATCGCTGAAAATTCATGGGAATACATAATTATTAAATATGGTCATTTAATGCATATTTATAGCTTCATGCAATTTGCTCATTACTTATCACTTGCTGTTTATATTATATTATTGAAATAATGCTAAAGAAAATGAAAAACCTGAGTGATTTTTTTTTCTCAAGACAGGGTATCACTGTGTGTACCCTTGACTGTTCTGGGACTTGTTTTGTAGACCAGGCTGGCTTGAGAGTCACAGAGATCTGCCTGCCTCTGCCTCCCAAGTGCTGGGATTGAAGGTGCATGCCACCACACCTGGCTTGAGTGATTTTCTTATTCAAGTTCAAAATGGTTCTTAGACTAGCAGAGTCGTCTCCGGACATCATCATTTGTCCTAGTGGCCAGTCATGGGATGGTGACAGTAATAGACCGAGGGTAATGATAGAAGCTCTTAAAACTACAGGAGAAGTTGCCAAGCACTTTACATGGAACATTGAATGGTCCTTCAGCATTTACTTCAAAGAGTGAAAGATTAAAAACCTCCATTAGTGGGAGCTTCCTGAAGCTGACCAGAAACACTATCTTCCTCTTTTGTTCTGAACGCCAGTGAGCTGTTTATCTGTTGGAATGTGGGTTGTGATGAGAAGCATTATGGGATGGGAACGCTAATGGTAGCCCACCCAGTGGCTGGCCTGACAAGAAGCCCCTTAACACATGCCCAAGCCACCATTGCATATGCAATGGCCATGTCACTTTTCGGTGTCTGCTGCTGCTGGTCTGATCAAAATGGCGTTTGGGATCCCGGTCAAGCATTATATCTGAGAAACAGGCTCAAACCCTGTAAATGGCAACACCCGAAGCAAACAACAGTCAACAGAAAGGGCCTTGTTCTCCACGTGACACTCAACCCTATGTCATGCAGCAACCACTGAGAATGAAACATATTATACATTTGGCTTATTCAGCACATTTGTCTTTCTGCTCATCCGTAAGAAGACCACATTCCTCAAGCATCTTGGCATTTGGCAGGGAAAGTACTTCTGTAACCAGCAGGACGTAGAAAATGCTATCAAGTACTCATCAAATTCTGAAGCTTAAAATTTCATGCCACAATGTGACTGCTTATAATGGCTCCTATCGAGGTCTATAAAGCTATGGTTGGATCTAATTGTAATGAATTATAATTCACAGTCCCAGACAGCACATCCCTTTGCACTAACTTAACACTGAAAGAAATCAAAGTGCTGGGATTCTGAATGCTTGAAGACTCTGGTTTTGATCCCCAACATCTAAAGAAAATAACATAAATGCCTCAAAGTGTTTTTTTCTTCCACGAGCTTTTCTTTGTTTAAAGTCACACACATTCTCCTGGTCCCTTACATAAAATCTCAGTAAAGTTCCAAAGGGAAAAAGGTAAACACTGGGACGACTTGCAAATACCATAAATCTGTAGTTCTGCCACCCTTTTAGCATAGAGCCTTCGGTTTAACTAAAACAGAACCTGGGATGCCCATAAAGGCATTGATACAGAGCGAGAAAAGGCAGCATAATTGGAGATCATTTTAATTCCTAAGTGCACACAGTTTTTAATTGACCACTCCAGAAAGGTCTACTTCAGAAACTATCCAACAAGCATTATTTTAAAAGGACCTTTGCCCACCACATTGCTCTTTACTTTTGTGTTCTTTGAGGATTTTTTTTTTCTAATTTCCTTTACTGTGGTTTGTGTCAGATGACCATAGCTTTGTCTGATTTGAGTCATCACTGGTCTAATCTATGCACACTACAGGTGATCTCCCTTCAAGTGGGCAACACCCTTGAACACTGAATGCCAGAACTGCTCCACCCCCATCACAGCTGCCACCTCTGCTGCTGCTGGCAAGGTGGCTAGCCTAAGATTTTACATATTAATTTCTTACCAGGAACGTTAAAGTCAGATGCAAACAGTTTTCATCTGAGAGGTGACAACGTACATGGCTAAGGTCTTCTATAAATCTCCCAAACTCACACAGCTAAAACCTGCCAAGCCATTTTTAAATCCTCAGCTATTGGCTAACATCTGACTCTTTCTAGTGTAGGACACTCTAGCCTCTCCATTTTCCGGGTAAAACAATCCTTGTATGGATGTGGTGTATACACTTAAAAGAGAAGGGATAACAAACAGGATGTAATATGAATAAATTATAATAAGTAAAAAAATGAAAAAAGGCAAGGTCCATTGAGACATGAAAAGACAGAACAAAATTAAATGCAAGGAACTGGTTTGAAAAGAGTACATGCAATTTGTGTTTGTCTAAAGTATGTTCTCCAATACTTAAAATGATAGCAACTATAAAAAGAGCTGTGTACCGCAGCATGTGGTGGTGGACATAAGGCTGAACATGTGGCTCCCAGAGGCACTGATGCTGTTCTGTGCACACGGACACCAGCATTAAGTCTTCCCTGAAACCTTCGTAGGTACAGCACTCAGCACGATTCTAAAGTAAATGTGGGCTTAGTTAACACGGATGCACAAATGCCAGCTTATTGATTATGACACATATGCCACACTGACTCGAGAGGTAATATGAAAACAAGAGGATGGGGTGAACAGGCCTGTAGAAACTCTGTAGTTTGAGTGAATTTTCCTCCAATCATACAGCTTCTGAATAGAAAGCATATCTGAAGTAAAACAAATAAGTAAATCACAGATATACCAGATTTTCCTCACGACTGATCCCATTCTTTTGCCTGACTGTGTCGTTTCTGTACCCTCAGCATAGTCAGTATTGTGTGGAAAAGCAGAGCAAGGCTCAGGTGAGGACAGGGGATTTGTGACAGTTGATATCAAATAGGTCATGTGGTAGGCAGTTTTCAAACTTGTCTTGATGACAAGGGATGACATCTGATTCACTTAAAGCAAGTGGAAGAATTCTAAGCATGAGGCATAGACATTGTGGGATGCTGGCTTTCAGTGCAAACAGAAATTACAGCGGTGTCTAACAGGTGAGTTCAGAAATGAAATACTAAGTCTTTCCCTACTGACAAAATAGTCTCTTGATAAGCAGTGATTAAGAAGTACGACAGCACCTACAGTGTGAAGCCTGATGTTAAAGTGCCGTAAAATCACCCATCACTGTCAATCGATTCTTCCGGTCTATGTTTTTCTCTGTCCAACTGAAACCCCATGTATAGAGGCAAAACTACAAGTCAGCTCCTCTCAAGGAAGTGTATCAAGATCATTAAGTATGTCCCCCGATCACTTATTCTAGACTCATTAACTATCTTCGTTAAGACAGGACTCAGAACCAATGGCTTTGAAGGAAACCGTTGTGATGTTCTGAACCACTGAAGAGTTTTAAAGGAGCTTTGGATCTTTCAAAAGCAAAGGGCGTTAGACATCTAAGAAAGTGTGTGTTCCAAAGAGGGACACACTCAAGATGTGGGACACAGAAGCCTACGAAAATGACACTGTCTCCAGTCTCTTCAGGCAACATTCCAGAGCATAGTGGAAGTCCCCAGCTTGCTGTGGAAGGAGGTCACAGGGCATGCATCCTAGAGCTATTGGAGTCAGTGGGGGAAAGAGAGTCAGTTTTCTTCAGGGAGACTGGACGGGTCGGTGACCATGATGCTGTGAGTGGCATACAAGAACAGTGCTAACTGAATTCAATAGGGCCTGGGTGGGAGAGGCAGATGGGCCAAGGTGTGGGAAGCACTGAAGTGGGAGAGTATGTGTGTGAGGGGGTTGAATAGCCAAAAACAGCCAAGAAGGTATATGCAATTCTCAAAGGATAAGCCAAAGGTGTACTTTTAAAACAGGGTAAACTTTCTAAAGGAAAATTCCATGCTAAGATCTCCATCCACTTTAGGTAGCTTGCGTATTCCTTTTCTTTCTATAGGGCTTTTTCTTTCATATGGTATGCAATATGGAATTCAAAATCTGCAAAAGGAACACATAAAGCATCTGTGCTAGAGAACTGTGGGCCTTTGTTGCTTCCTTGGTCCTTGAGGAGGCGCATCTGCTGAGGCACCACTCCCTACTTTCTTGGGTCTTGGGAAGGCTCCAGACTTGCAATCAGATTTCCCTGGTTGACTGGTCTTGGAGATAAGACACAGCTCACACTGAGGGACAGACCTATCTGCATTCAATTCACTGAAGCCATCCCCATTGACACTTCAGGGACTGGAAGGAAGGGTATAGTTTTACCTGAATGAAATTACCATTTTTTTTTTTGTACAAGATTTTCTATGCTATTCAGGGTTTTTGTTGTTGCTATTGTTGTTGTTTTCCATATAAAGTTGAGAACTGTTCTTTCAAGGTCTGTAAAGAATTGTGTTGGTATATTGATGGGAATTGCATTGAAGCTGTAGATTGCTTTTGGTAAATAGCCATTTTTAGTATGTTAATCCTACTGATCCATGAGCATAGGAGACATTTGCATCTTCTGATAATCTTCTTCAATTTCTTTCTTCAGAGGCTTGAAGTTTTTTCATACAAGTCTTTCACTTGTTTCGTTAGAGTTATACCAAGATACTTTATTTTTTTCCTGGCTATTGTGAAGGGTGTTGTTTCTCTACACAATCCGATACAGTGAAAGATCTTCTGGAGGTATCTGCATTCCTGATCTGAAGCTGTACTATAGAGAAACAGTAATAAAAACTGCATGGTACTGGCATAGAAACAGGCAGATGGATCAATGGAGTCAAATCAGAGACCCAGAAATAACCCCACACATATGGACACTTGATTTTTGACAAAGAGGCCAAAACCATGCAATGGAATAAAGATAGCATATTCAACAAATGGTGCTGATCTAACTGCATGTCTATGTGTAGAAAAATGCAAATAGACCTTTATTTATCACCCTGCACAAAACTCAAGGCCAAGTGGATTAAAAACTTCAGCATAAAACCAGACACACTAAATCTATTAGAAGAAAAGCTGGGGAAGAGCCCTGAGAGATCATTGGCACAGGAGACAGCTTCCTGAACAGAACACCAATAGCTCAAGCTCTAAGATCAACAACTAATAAATGGGACCTCATGAAACGAAAAAGCTTCTGTAAGGCAGAGGACACTGTAAGGCAAAGGACAAAGCGACAGCCAACAGATTGTGAAAAGACTTTTACCAACCCTACATCCCACAGAGGGCTAATATAATATCCAAAATATATAAAGAATTCAAGATTCCATCTCTTACACCTGACAGAATGCCTAAGATAAAAAACTCTAGTGACAGGAAATGCTAGTGAGGATGTGGAGAAAGGAGAAAATCCCTCTATTTCTGGTGGTAATGCAAACCACTTTGGAAATTGATCTGGAGCTTTCTCAGAAAATCGGGAATAATTCTACCTCAAGACCCAGCTATACCACTCACGGGCATATACCACAAAGATGTTCCACTATACAACAAGAGCATTTGCTCAACCATGTACATAGCAGCTTTATTCATAATAGGAGAATCTGAAATCAATCTAGATGTCCCTCACCTGAAGACTGGATAAAGAAACTGTGGTTGGTACATTTACACAATGGAATACTACTCAGCTATTAAAAACAAGGAAATCTTGAAATTTGTAGTCAGATGGATGGAACTGAAAACAATCATCCTGAGTAAGGTAACCCAGACCAAGAAAGACATGCATGGTATATGCTCACTCATATGTAGATATTAACTACATAATACAGGATAACCACGGTATAATCCACAGACCAAAAGAAGCTAAATAGCAAGGAGGATTCTAGGAAGGATGATTAATTCTCAGTAGAATAGACACCGGAAGCAGCTGAAGAGAAGGAACAGGATGAGAGCCTTGCCATAGAGGTCCTTTGACAGATTCCATGCAGTTGGGTATCGAAGCAGATGCTGAGACTCACAGCTAAACTTTGGAAGGGAGTGTAGGGAGTCTTATGGAAGAGTTGAGGGACAGAACGACCTGGAGGGGACAGGAGCTCCACAAGGAGACCAATGGAGCCAACAAATCTGGGTAGGTGGGGGCTGCTAGAGAGACTTATGTACCAACCAAGCACCATGCATGGTGAGGACCTAGATCCTCTGCTCAGATGCAGTAGATAGCATATTCTTCTTGTTGGTCCCATAATATGGAGAGTAGGGGCTACTCTGACATAGACTCTGGGGTCCATTCCCCGTCCCCGCAGTGGGGCAGCCTTGCCAGGCCACAGAGGAAGAGGATGCAGGAAGTTCATATGGCACTCAATAGGCTGAGGTCAGATGTTATGGGAGGAGGGCTCCTCCCTTTCTGAGGACTAAGGAATAGGGCGGAGATGAAGGAAGAGAGGGTGGGTCTGGGAGGAGATAAGGGAGGGGGCTACAATTGGGGTGTAAAGTGAATAAATTAAAAATTAAAAATAATTACCAATTTTGGCACTGTGCTGGTTCCTCTGGGAGGGTTATGATAGTGAGTAGACCAGGTCCCTGATCTTGTGGGGCTCAGGGTTCAAGCACAGAGACTCTCTAACAATTAGTAGCAACATAACTCACACCAAGAAGGAAAACTAAGAGAAATGCCACAATGGTCTACTGCACGCATTGAGGCTTAGTCCTATGCCACGTTTGTTGCACGGCAGGTTGGGGGAGGCTAGAGTGCTGAGCAGGGTTCCTGTGGAGCAGGGCAGTTTGATGAAGAAGATCTGAGGCAGCTGTCCACAAAGACCGTCTTGAAATAGCTTCACACTCAGACAGTGAGTCACAATGGTATAAAGAAAGAGCAGATTCGTCAAAAGGCGAACACAAGCTGATGCTTCTTCACAGGGTCCAGTGGTGAGACTGGTTTCCAACAATGGTTCAAAGGCATTCCGTCTCGACCTTTACGAAAACTGTAATAAGTGTGGGGGGAAAAGCCTAGAGATCAAGAGCAAAACGGCATTCTGCGCTAAATATCTGTTCTCTAGGGAGTTAAATACTTGGTTTTTATCTATAAACGGTACAATAACAAATAATAAAAGTAAGTGTATACTTTCCATTGCTTTGTGTTTCTGGAAAAGCAAATCACAAGTTGCGAAGATGTCCCTGGGTTCTACATCCATATTTAGGAAAAAATACTGTGTTTCATTCTCAGAAATGTTCAACATGGGGAGACTAATTTAGAAACAAGAAACGCATACCCAGGAAAGCAGATTTTAATAATGGCAAAGATTAAAAAAAAAAAAAAAAAGCAAATTAGCATTAGGGTCTGGCTCATGTCAACACGTGGGAAAACAAGCTTAGCCAGGTGGGCTGGGACCCTGGGCATGAACTTTACATAAGCTGATGTTGAAGGCTTGGTCCTCCAGGGTGACTGGCCTCCTTTGGTAATTGATAATAAAGGCAAAGTTTGCTACAAACTATTTGCAATGCTTAACCGGTGCTTTCACAGTACAAAACACAAAATGTTTTCAAAATCTGTAGCTGGGTTTTAAGTACATAACCAGAACAGTCCAGAGTCCCAGTAACAATCTCCTTGGCTTTCCTTCCCAAACACAATCAGATGCCATCCCTCTCCTCAAAACCCAATTAATTGATCTTGTTCTTTGTATCCACGACACCATCAGTGCCCCGCAACCCATCAAGAGCCGCTGCTGCTGCCACCCTTTCCTCCATGTTGAGAATGGGATTCTGGGAACAAGGATTGTGTATTAATCATTAAATTCACATAACATCATATTTCAAGATGCACAGAGAATTAGCTGAGGGAAATTGGAGACGTGCTTAATGCTCAACCAAACAAACCTGTCTGTTATGAACAGTCCTAATCTGGCAGTAATTATCTTCCCTGTGCAGGAATAAACCTTGTCATTTTCTTCCTGTACTGACCTGTGGAAACCTGTATTTTCAGGACACCCAGAAATCTTCCCTAACTGTGGCATTTTTTCTTTCTGTCACTTAACATGGGCCACTTGTTAGAGGCTGAATTATTCATGAGGCCCAATGGGAGATCACACACTTCATCTCTCACATGGACACAGTTTACTGTTATTCTGGAAAGAACAATTTAATCCTGATTATGTAGGTCTACTCAATAATTTACAAGTGATAATAATCTGCAATTAGAACAGAACACACAATTAAAAAAACAGTTAGTGTCTCCAGAATAAGAACAACACTGACTACTTTATATGTGTTTTGGAAATTCTTTGGAGAAGTTCTGGGTGTATTTCACTGCTCTGATAAGTTGTTCACTTTAAAACGATGTGAAAATGCTATATTGTTTTAGCTACAAAGTCACTACTCAGACTGACTGTTGAGTAAAACCCAAATGTGAACGAAGAACTCCCACTTTACAAGGAAATATTCAAAAGCCTTTGCAACTGTTTCTTTCAATGTGCAAGCATCATCTCCTTGCATTTTCTGCAGTCTGCTTGGTCCTGTTCTGAGACCCCATCATTTGGGGGCAGGACATGGAGGACACTGGCTTGCAGATGTTGGGCCTCTCCTGCAGGCCACTGTTCTTACTTGCTAGTTGTTTGACCCACGTCCAGGGCCTTGCTATGAACTGCTGGAGACTGGTAAGCTTTCGTCCTACTAGAACTGATCAACCTCTGTGTACATTACACCGAGGCACTGTAAGGAGGACAAAACAGGTTGAATACCAGACCGTTCCCCATTGGCCAACCCACCATTTTGGACTCCCCTATCAGAGGCAGAGGGCTGCTTTATTCTGTCTCCTTTCACCTACTGACACTTTCAAGCAGGGTTGTGTCTTTTTTTTTAATTAACTTTTTAAAAAAATTTTTATTACTAATTTATTCTTGTTACATCTCAGTGGTTATCCCATCCCTTGTGTCCTCCCATTCTTCCCTCCCTCCCCTTTTCCCCTTATTCCTCTCCCCTATGACTGTTCCTGAGGGGGATTACGTCCCCCTGTATATGCTCATAGGGTATCAAGTCTCTTCTTGGTAGCCTGCTGTCCTTCCTGAGTGCCACCAGGTCTCCCCCTCCAGGGGACATGGTCAAATGTGAGGCACCAGAGTATGTGAGAAAGTCATATCACACTCTCCACTCAACTGTGGAGAATATTCTGACCATTGGCTAGATCTGGGTAGGGGTTTAAAGTTTACCGCCTATATTGTCCTTGGCTGGTGCCTTAGTTTGAACGGGACCCCTGGGCCCAAATCTGCCTATCATAATGTTCTACTTGTAGGTTTCTAGGACCCTCTGGATCCTTCTACTCTGCCATCCTCCCATGCTTCTCTCATCTAGAGTCCCAATAGGATGTCCTCCCCTCTGTCCCAGTTTCCTGGTAAGTGAAGTCTTTCGTGGGGCATGCCCCTTGGGCTAGTATGCAGATATAAGTGAGTATATACCATTTAAGTCTTTCTGCTTCTGGGTTAACTCACTCATTATGATCATTTCTAGCTCAATCCATTTATCTCAAAATTTGTGGATAAATAAATTAACTTTAAAAAATTTTTTACATATACACTTATATTATTACATATATATACAATAAACTACCTACAGCAAGAAGAACCATGACACAATCAGGAATTATATAAATGTTATGTTCTTAGTGATTTAGCTATTTGTATTTGGCAGCCTTGAAGAAAACATCTTTCTTATCTTGGTGCATCTAAATTCTGAATGTAAATCAGTATCTATCATATCTTGCCATTATCAACTTAAAACATCTATCTTGACCTAAAAAACATTTTAACCCGTAAACAACCAAGCTTAAATGTAAAACTAAACTATCTGGTCTTCAACCCCAACAGAGACTTGAGAAGGAATAAAGTTAATTACCTGAGTATACAGGGGTGCAGATTAGCAGCTTCCCAAATGAGAAGATGACAGAGACAGTTTGCTGCCTGAGCAGTCACCCAAAACAACCTATAACGTTAACTACCCTATAGTACAGAGACTGATACATCAACCAAGGACCATGTATGATGTGGACCTAGACCCTCTGCTCAGATGTTGTAGCACAGTCTCCTTGTGGCCCCACAATGTGGAGAGTAGGGGCTATTTCGGACATGGACTCTGGCCACTGAATTTTGACCACTTCCCCCTCACCAGGCTAAGGAGGAAGAGGTTACAGATGACACTTGCTAGGTTGAGGTCAGATGTTAGGGGAGGAGGGCTCCCCCTTTCTGACGACCAGGGGAGGGAGGGAGAGGGCATAAAGGAAGGAGGGGATCAGCAGGGAATGAGGGAAGGGAATACATTTGGGATGTGGAGAATTTAAACTGCAGAACAAGTGGTGACATATTGTTAACCCCACTATATGGGAATAGCTCTGAGACTGGCTAAGACATGAATGTCTAGGCATAGACAGTGCTTCTTGTTGGCTACAGAACCCCTCTGATTTATTATTAGATGCCATTCTTCATATGGCATAAATGAAGATTTACAGATGTCTATTTTCTGCTCATACAAAGAGCAGAAGACCAGCCTTAATTGCTCTATGCACCACACACACCTCATACATTTATAATTTTAGGACTGTATAATGCTTGTGAGAAATTATATGTTTTCATAACAAAGGAAACAGACACTGACATTGGATCAGACTTGACAGAATTCATTCCTTTCAGCATGCTGGACACTGACATCCTGAATCCTTCATGTTCCAGCACCAAGTGCTTTAGTTGCTGTTCCTCATCAGAACAGGACAGCTCCCAGGACACTTTCAAATAAAGCTTCCAATCCCAATTGGTCCAGCATTTCAACCTGTCCCACACAGGATGCTAATAAAACCTAGAATTTCTCAACATTTAGAAACAGGACCACAAATACCATTCCTGGCTTATTTAATAATTTCTCAAATTTTATTTGGGCTCCTATACAGGTTTGTGTTTTTGAATACTGTCAGTCTTACTACATTGGCTAGTTAATGCCCCATCGTGACACACATGACAAAAACAAACAAACAAACAAACAAACAAACAAAGAACAAAGGTAAGAGAGCCTCTCTGTACACAAAAACCTATTGGTAGAAACCCACACATATGGTATAGCTTTAAGCATCACAGTGAGCATCACACCAACAGCGTCGACGCAGCGTGGAGCAGGTGATCAGGCTTTATTCTCCTTGAACAATGTAAATGATGGTGAGCCCATGGCCACTGAACGGTGCCTTTTCTAATTCTGTAAATTGCTGAGTAAACAGTCCAGATGTCTGTCCAAGTGATAGGTCAGCAAGAACGCATGAGGAGCTGTCACTGTGCACCAGACATCTGTGACAGCAGCATCCATGCTGTTCTCTCCAAAGCCCACAGATATCTGCTTGGGTAGCTGCCACTTTGTCTACAAAGAAAGAAACTGAACTCAAAGGAAATAAGGAAACACTCAGCGCCAGGTGGGCAGCCCGTGACAATAAGAACGTGACGGTACGTGGTGCCAAGCACTCGCCTATCTAACCTGCCATCTTGCCCAACTTATTGGCGCTAAAACGTTTGTCTTTCCTTTCTGCTTCTTATAAGCTCTGTCGACAAAGGCTGGATTGTTAGAAGGAACACAGCCGGAAGCTTAACGTTCAGCATCAGGAATTGTAAAGATTTGTGTTTAAAGCTTGTAATAACTGTGTGGCCTTGGAGGGGGGAGGGACAATTATGATGGGAACAATCACTTCCTATATTTATTAAAAGGAACAATTAAAATGATATGTGTAGTGTGGTTAGTGTCATGATGTCATGATGGCATGTTGGTAGTCAACGTACATGTGAGAAACATCACAACCGGTGTAGGCTGATCAGGTTTGGTAATTGCAAATAACCTGCACTTTAAATCTACATCCGCCCTGATGGGCTGTGAAACCCTGAACCTCTCTGCATGATCCTCCACCAATAACTGCTTTTTCTTCTCAGTAGATGGAAATAATGCATCTTACAGTGATCAGGATGTGCTTACATCACCCAGTGAGACCAACACACATCTGGTTGCACTCGGGGATGTGCCAATCTTAGATACTTTGGCCTTTGGCCATTTTCATTAGGGTCTGTGGCATGAGGACGCATTTGCCATTGGGTGTGTCTATCCCATGAGACAGGAGAGCCTCAACTGAGAAGGCTGTAAAGCTTCTGTAAAGCTGCGGATATTGTGGGATGTTCCGGTGTGATGTGCCCAAGATTTAGAGATCTTCCACCTCTTGCTAGTAAGGCTTCACTCTTTAGCTGGACAAGTGCATTAACAATGGGAGTGTCACCGGCAATTAGCCAATCACAAAGGCCTTTTTAGAGCTCTTTACCTTTACAACATGAATGTGATTATCTGTGTAACTTCTGAAATGTGCAATAATATATATTATATAATAAAAGAGAAATGTTCAAAGCCATTTGTGTAAAGTGGCATTCATCTGAAATCTCCCAACATCTCATATTATAAAGTATAAATAACACCAGTTCGGTATTGTTAAAGTCATACATAAGCATGACAGATTTCTTATCTATATGAAAATGCCTCATAAGCATCAATATTGTAATTTAGCACTACCTGCTCGCTATCTGGGATTAATTAGTTATACCAACTTTGTCTTTCATTTTTCTAGTGACTATTTATATAAGCATAAGTGTACTGCTTCATGTAGCAATAATTAAAGTTGTGATATCAGTTTTGGCTATGAAGGGTGAAATTAACCTTTCCCCTTTCCACTTCAATGTTTCCATTCTGTTTGTGTGTTTGCGTGGATGCGTGTGCTTGTGCATACATGTGTGGATATCAGAGATCTGGTATCTTCCTATAGTGCTCTTATTTGTGTGTTGTATGTGTGTTTTGTGTGGCATGTTATATTTGTACCTGCTAGTGAATGCGTATTCACACGTGCACAGAGGTGAGTGTGCATATGTCAGTGGAGGGCAAAGGAAGGTGTAGGGTGTCTTTCCTTTTTTTCTCTCTACCTATATTATTTGACACAAGGGCTCTCACTAAACCAGGCATCATTGATTGGCTAGACCAGCAAGCTCCAGGAACCACCTGTGCCCACCTTGCCAATTGCTGGTGTTACAGGCGCAGACAGCTGAATATGGCTTTTTGCATGTTCCGAGGGGAGAAGTCAAGGCCCCATGCTTTCGTGCGAACTCCTTTATCCACAAAACCATCTTACCGGCCCCTTTCACTTTCTGCATTCTGATTCTGGTGTCATTTTATAGTGGCGATATCTTAGTACATATGTTGTTTTTATCTGCAGCTGTCTGCCTTCCCTATATACCAAATTTAGTGATTTGACTCAGTAAATTGATGTTTGCAGATTTCTAAACAAGTATTCTTCATGACAGAGGAAAACGCATCTCGCCATGCCATTAGACCCTCACTCTCCTGTGAGACTTTATTTTTTATGTCAAAATCTACTGGGATCCTATTGCTTAGTTTTAATTTTTTCCTGTCCCTTCATTCAACTATTGCTTTCTATGCTCCTCGTGTAGCTCCTTTCTTGCAGTTTTAAACCTTTGCTGCAGTTTGCTGACGCCTGTCTTTGGCCGGTTAGAAAATGTCTCCATTTTTTTCTCATGCATGATTGACAGTTTGGTGGTACGGCCTCCATGATGCTTCCTGCCTGTGTTTGCATGTCACTAAGAGATGATGCTGGCTGAGGTTTATGCCCTGTGCTCCCATGTTTTCTCCACAGCATGGAGCCCTTCTGAGCTTTCCCTCACGATAGGGTGGACATGTTTCTTGAGCAGTAGCGTGGTTTGAATAAGAAAGGCCTCTATAAAACATGGGATGATTAGTCATCCGGGAGTGGCATCATTTGAGAAGACTTAGAATGAGTAGGAAGTGTAGGAGGTGTGGCCTTGTTGGAGAAAGTGTGTCACTGAAGGTGGGCTTTGAGGTTTCAAGGAGCCCATGCCAACCTGGGCCAGTCTCCCCCCAGCTCTTCTGCTTGGGAATCAGGGTGCAGCTCTCAGCTGCTGTTCCAGCACCATGCCTGCTGCCGTGCTGACCATGGACTGACCCTCTGACACTCTCTTCTACAGGAGCTGCCATGGTCATGTTGTCTCTTCGATGGGTTAGAACACTGACTAAGACAGCCGACTTGGGCTTTTGTCCTAGTGGTCTCACTGACTGCACATCAACTTCAGGATGGAGGAGGTGAATTTGGCTTGTGTGCTGGGATTCTTCTCAAATTAAGAACCATTTGAGTCCCTTGATGAACTGCAATGCACTACCTTGGGCATGCTGACACAGTGGCTTATCTATGACATTACAAAAGACAAACAAACAAAGAAAACAACTGACCCTCTTTATTTCTGTGGCCATGTCCACACCCTCTGCCTATGCAGATGTTGTGAAAGCTCCTTCAAGAGAGTGCAACGGGATATCCAGGACAAAGAAAGAAAAGGAAGATCCACCCAGAAGGCACAGAGGGGACAGGTGGGAGCAGTGGGGTGGGATGAACAATGGCACATGCATGAAAATGCCACAACAGGCCTATTGCTTTGCATGATAACACAATAAATTAATAAAACCTGAAGTTGTTGTTACCATAAAAACATGAAAACGTCTACAATAGACAGCTACAAATGGCTTCATGACAGCTGGAGGCACTGGAACTCGGGATGAATACCAGGTAGCAAGTAGTAATTCCTTAGGGACCCCTGTCCTGACTACGGTGACGGATGTGAGCGCAGGCTGCAGTAAGCCCCTACTGTCAGTATGTACAAAGTTATAGAGTAAGCATGATCATGACGGCAATTACTCCCAAAGCGTCTCCACGATCCACGGGGAATTAGCACTGACAACCGCAGGAAACACTCACATAGCAAGGAAGATGGAGCAGAGAGAAAAGCACTGGGGATGTAAAACCCAAGACGTAACTGCTACTACTGAGATATTTCCAAAGAGTGGCTACAAAGAACGCTCTCTTGGAACGCAGCTTGGTTTTCATCTACCCAGGGAGTGGCCCCAGCACCACCAGGTCTAGAAACCACCATATTGCCTCACCATTTGCAGGGGACTCAGGCTGGTGTGTGACACTTCTGGACTTTGGAAAGATGGACACCTTCTTATGTTCACTGCTTCATCATTTTCTGCCTTAACTTTGCTTATTTTCCATTTTATGTAAGATTTATCTGTGACCTCTGGCTTGCTTCTTTCTTCCTTTTCTTACTGGTATTCTGAAGATTGTCCCGTGTTACTGTTACAAGCAACCTTACTTCTTTAAGTACTTTCTATAGGAACTTTAAAGAAGAAAGAAGGTAGATTGTGTTAGATCAACTACTTTATTATATATATATATATATATATATATATATATATATATATATATGTTATATATATATATATATAATTGCATGGTATGGTAATTCTGCAAAAGCTGAAAATGTGAAAATGTTTAGGTGTCTCAGGTGTCAGCTCACAAGATTAAATCACATAAATTAATGCCAGCCTCAGGCTAATGGAAGAAACACAGAACACATTTTTATTTCAAAATTAGATCAATAATTCAGTTGGAATCTTCATTGGGCACAATGTCGATGTATTTTCAGGTCTTCCTGACTCTATAAGTATAAGAAAATAGCATGCACAGTTGATTTAAAAGTACTAAATCTACTAAATTTCCTTTGTATATATTTTAAATGAAACCTAGTGAGAATTTGTTAACTTCCTTTTTTTCCATATATCAAGATCTTGCCTGTGTTATTTAGCCTCTTAGGGGGGAAAACCCTGGCAAGGCTCAGGGTTATTGCACACAGAATCTCTTTGTGTTTTTGACACTCGCCTCGCCTTGGTCTGTCCGGGCTGATCCTTTTATTGCCACAGAACAGTGGCCTGCCATTTAGACTTACTTTATCTAGTAAAGAGTAAGTTTCGAGGATAGATAACCTTTAATAAGACAGAATAAGCACATGTTTTCTATCAAACCCCTCTTTGGAATAACTACCCCAATGTAGAAATGACTTAAATCCGACAATATCAGGCCAAAGTAAAATAACTGTCAAAGGTGAGGTCAGCAAAGGAAAATTTAATAACAGCATATCAAATATTTACCAAAGCTATTTGCAAAGTTAAATCATTCATGAAAACATATTAAGCACTTTAAAGTGGGCTTTCATGTGACAAATGAGGGGCACTCAGCACGGTATTCTGTAATAACAAAACTAATTTTTCTAAACCTATGCTTTCCTCCAAATATGATTTTTTATACATCTTAACTATCTGGAAGCAAAAATACACACGAGTTCAGTTGCATTCTTAACTCAGTGGACTTGCTATTGACATGAAATTATCGGGAGTTTGTGAGGCTCCTGCAAGCAGGGCAGATGTGTAGGTTAAACAGGGCCCAGTCAACAGGGCTACAGCTGCCCCTGGAGGCTCCTCAGGGCAGTGACTGATTCGTCCCCAGCTAGGTGTGGTGACAGAGACAAGGGGCTTAATGTGTTTTTCCTGAGAAGAAGTCACCTCCAGCTCCCCTTGAAAGCCTGCAGAGGAAGTGGTACTCAGCTCCGGAGCACAGCCTGCTCCAGTGTGGGACAAATCTAACGTAGAGCATCCTTTTCCTCTTAGGCCTAGCTGTTCTCCTTTAAGCTTGTGTTCTTGGTCTTTGGTCTTCCTTTACAGAAGAACCTCTTTTATTTGGAGACTGGACATCATTTTTTAAACTCTGTGGTTTTCGGAGAACTTACTCTGAGTGACTGAGTTGGGCTCCATGCTCAGTCCTGGCACACACACCCTGCTTCACTTTTGATCAGCTCTACGCTGGTTCCCTGCTGCCGTCGAGAGCTCAGAGTCCTACATAAGGTTGTCATTTCAAGTTGTTGACTGTGTTTATTTAGTTGATCCCCCATCTTGAGTGTTCCAGATACAGTGAACTGGAGGGACGTTTTGTCTTTAGTGAGTCAACAGTGGAGGAGCTGGCTTTATTTCTTGTCACATTACAACTCCAAAAGACAGTAACACTGGCTCACCAAGAAAACAAACAAATGAGCCCGCCAGAGACCTTACTTTCCTAAACATCTTTTCCCAGGGACATTGCAACAGCTCTATCTTTTACACCCATTTCCTATTGTGAACACACTGAAAACAATTTTAGTTTTTTCCAACACTACCATCTGCATTCAAATCATAGTTCTTAAACCAAAAGAGTTCTTTTAGGGGGTCACATGCTGAGAAATTTCCTCAAGGGAGATCCATATGTCTAACTCTAATAATAAAGAATAGGAAAAAAAAAAAAAAAAAAGCCAGGCGTGGTGGCGCACGCCTTTAATCCCAGCACTTGGGAGGCAGAGGCAGGTGGATCATTGTGAGTTTGAGACCAGCCTGGTCTACACAAAGTGAGTCTAGGACAGCCAAGGTTACACAGAGAGACCCTGTCTTGAAAAAACCAAAAATAAATAAAATAAAATAAAATAAAAATTTAAAAAGGAAAAGGAAAAAAAAGAATAGGAAAAAAGACCCACCATGAAAACAGAAATAGCCTGTCCTTTTAGAGCCCAAGTGTAAAGCACCCAATCAGCGGGAAAATGAAATGTACAAATTCTGCCCCGGATTAGAGATGGCCAGCAAGAACAGAGGTCCAAAGCCTCTTCTCATTTGAACTTGGATTGCAGTTTTTTACATTGGTAAAAGAAAAGTAATGTTTGCTAACAGGAAACCAGCTCAGATACACTAAGTGCACCCAAGACACCACTGGGCCTGGATTTGACTGCAGTTTGTAGAACACGGAAGGCAAGTTCTTGTTCTCTGGAGCAATCCTAGTCTCAGCGCTGAGGCTGACAGCTGGCTCAGTTAGGATGATGCTAAGAAGCCTTTATGAGTTGAGCTCTTCTATTCATAAAACAGGAAAAGATTGCTTATGACAGAGTATTTTTGTGAGAATTAAAATAGGTTAATGCACATGAAAGTGCTTTGTCAGGTCTAAATTTTAATGATTCTTATTTTCTTACTTGAGATGTGTCCCAAGTTACCAAAAATATCTCCTCCACACACCAAGGTCATTATAGGCAAGGGTATTTGTTATTTTGTTATGACAATATGTTTTAGGTCTCAAAATTTTTGTTTTCTAATCATGAAAATATGGGTAATAAATGTTCTGTAAGTCTTATCTTAAATAAATACTACTGACATCGGATTTTTGCTTTGTTCTGTTTTTTTCTAGACAGAGTTTCTCTGTGTAGCCTTAGCTGTCATGGACTCACTTTGTAGACCAGGCTGGTCTTGAGCTCACAAAGATCCTCCTGCCTCTGCCTCCTGAGTGCTGGGATTAAAGGCGTGTGCCACCACTGCCCAGCTGGCATCTGATTTTTAAAAAAGGGGCCTTGTAGCTTTCTCTTCTATTTTTTGTAATCCCAGAGCACGAGTGAACTATGCCCAGGGAAAACAGTAACAACACCATACGGGGCCTGCTGGTGTGCAGGGCCAACAGCAAGACAGCAGAGCCCTGCTGGTTCCAGCTGGTGAAACTCTATTTCTCCCCTGGTCTGCTCGACGTCACAATGTAAGATATTCTTCATTCCCTGACCACCCTGTCAGTCATGGGGAAGAAAAGAGACTTGGGAAAATGCTTCAGGAAGGAAGGTGTCTTCAGCAAACAACCAATGGCAGGGAACATCATGACTGCCAGACACCTAACAAGCCATGATTAGGGAAGATTGTGCTTGTGTTTGTGCAGGGTCAGCTCAAGATTTGTCCTTTCTGTCCTCACACAGCACCCGCTCCATTACACAGTCCACTCTCAGAACTCCATCCCCTTCAACCATGAGGTGGAGGCAAGAGTCTCTACTGCAGAAATTCAATAAGATAACGTATGAAGTGAAAGGCTGGCACACCATGAGCCTCCCCAGTGCTGTTGACTACCACGCTTGCTCTCAGGGAAGCCCCCACCCCCACCCCTGCATGACACACTGCTGAGAGTCCCTGGGTAAGATAACCTTGCAACCTTACATTGCACCATGGCCTCATCCTTACCACACACCTTTCAGTGATGAGCAATCACTCTCAATATCATCTTTTAAACTCAACCCATTGCACTGTTAGATGATTATGTTCTACAATTAAATTCATGATAATGAACTTTAGTTTTTGCTGCATGGCTGACTTTATTTAGTGTCTGCTTTTCTGAGCGACTATTGGGTGCCGGTGTGAAACAGTGTTTATTTTATAGCCTCGGGGGAATGAGCCTTTAGTATAATTTTAAAAGATAAGTGTAAACAAGGGTGTTTTCACAGGATCCTATGTGAGAGGTCACATTTCCTATTCATTAATTTAGGATTTGGCAATTTAACATAAATTAAAATAAAAGCCTGTTTCATGGAATATGCATCTGATCCTTCCTAGTCTTGGCTGGACCACACTGACTCTGAGGTTTACTGAAGTCCTTGGGGACTACTGGCAGTCTGCAAAGCCAGTGTCACCTGTTCAACCTGCAGTCTTGCATCCTGTGACATTAATATCCTGTTAGTTGAAGACCAGATATGTGAAGAAAGAAGGATTATCAAGAATAAATCAACATTCGCCTTATCAAATGTAATAGGAAATGCTAATGTGACTTGCTGGCAGTGGGAAACTGGATTATAGCTTTATCTACTGAAGTAAACTTGAAAATCACCATCACGACTTCTGATTCGACCTGGGTGGAGCCAGGTTCTGACAGACACTGCTCACAGTGCAGACATGGGCATGACCATTGAAAAATGAAGATCAGCAGTGAAATTATGTGCATACTTCTAAACAGTTTATGTTAACAAGTGAGGACTATGTATGCACCATTATAGTTACACTACAAAGAAAGACAGGCAACTAGTTACTCATATCCAGCCGGAAATAATCAAGAGGAGATAAAGCGACCTTTAAACCAGATGGCTTTTGTATATGTACCTGAAACACCGAGGGGCTGTGACACTGACAAAATGAACCCTTACATTGAAGGCTTTCCTCTTCAGTATATCACTCTGAAACTCAGCATGACTTTCATTTGTCAATTACATGGTGTGGAAAGAATGTGATTTATTCTATAATGAAATGAGTATAATGCAGGAAGTAGTGAAGGGTTTATTCAAATGTGTTAAACGCCGCGCGCGAACACCTTCTGAGTGACTGAGAATCAACACATTTAATGACAACCCTCACTCACTGGCTGTCAGTCTACCCACGGCAAGTCTTAGACAACGGCCACATCAAATGGCTCAGTGCTGAGTACACACTGAGCCTGCATGGCAGGTTTATTCCCTTCTGAATCACTTACCAGGAATGAGCCTCTTTGGCCTTATTGTTTCCGTATTTTACCAGAGAGCTATTTACTGAATATTCTGCACAGTTATGAGGACTCAGTACAACAGGGGAATACACGAAGCAGATTATTTAGCCGAAGGAGTTCTTAGAAGCCTGGCAAGGGCAGAGGCCTAGAACCCCATGTCAGGCTGGACAACAGATGAAGAAGAGCAAGGTGAGGAGACACTGAAGGACACAGAGCAAAGCATCACACCAGTAAGAGAGCCCTGCATCTCTCAAGGGAATTCACCTTAGAAGTTAACGGGGTTGGAAGCAGGGCCCAGGGGGTACGTGGTAAATATCACTCAGCTGGCTGTGAGAAGGGGTTGGAAAACAAGCCAACTCCAATTTAAACTTCTGCTGAAAGTCCTGCCTGCTGGGTTTTTGTTTCGTTTTATTTTGGGTATTTTTGAAACAGGGGTTCAAACTTGTGCTGTAGCCCAGGATGACCTTGAACGCTAGATCATCCTTCGCTCCCCTCCCAAGTGCTTGGATTGTAGGCTTTTACCATCAAGTGTGGTTCATACAGTGCCTGGGCGCTTCAGTCAAGGAGGCTGCTCCTGGCTCCTTCAGTCAGCCCACAGCTCTTCCTTCTCAGTATCACTCTTAAAAGGCAGTTGGTCAAACTTAGGAAACATTATTAATGAGACCTTCATTCAAAGTATTTAATTTGCAGATTGTTTTGACAATGATTAATCATTTTAGCATAACTGTAGTTTGTTTTGCTTATTATCAATAAGTTTTAATTCATTTCCACAAAAGATTTGGATGTATTCACTGTACAGGAAGGGGTTGGGGTATCTGTTGGGTGCTTTCATGACACAACCATCCCACCAAAATGCCCTTTGTATCACTGCAGCCAGAGGGAGATTATATCTGCAGTGCATTCTGCATGGACATGTCCAAAACAAAGTGATGTCTTCTTTAATTATCCTTTTTTTGCTAAGAAATTCCACTGAAATGCTGAATCTATGATGATGCAGAATTCTTTATTTTCTTGCTGTCAAAGGAAACCCCCCTAATTTTGAGATATTAAGAAACACATTTGGGAGGTCGCCCCCAGTCACAGTCATAGGGGAGGAGAGTAGGGGGTAAGTGGGAGGGAGGGAGGAATGGGAGGATACAAGGGATGGGATAACAATTGAGATATAATATGAATGAATTAATTAAAAAATATTAAAAATAAAATAAAATAATTAACCAAAAAGAAACACATTTGATGTAATTCTTATTTTTTTTAAAGATTTATTTTTTATTATTATGTATACAATTCTCTGTCTGCATGTAACACCTGCAGGCCGGAATAGGGCAACAGATCACATTATAGATGGTTGTGAGCCATCATGTGGTTGCTGGGAATTGAACTCAGGACCTTTGGAAGAATAGTCAGTGCTCTTAACCTCTGAGCCATCTCTCCAGCCCCAGTGTAATTCTTTTGAATGTGTTTCTTATCAGGTTACATTTCTTTCTGTTTATATATCACTAGTTTATTATGTATGGAGATTCACCAATTTTCCACTGAGTCTGTTAAAATCTCCAATGCATTTTCCTTTGATCTATAATCAATATTCAGCTCCTAGGAAAACATCGACCTGATCATGATTTCCCTAAATTGTTGGTACCAAGATGCTGGATAATGTCTACTTAACAATCTCTGCTCTTCACTTTGAGAGAGGTGGATCTAGACTGTGCATGTCTCCTGTCCTCCTCTTCTGCTCCAGTCATGGAGATCTAGTGAGCTTTTAACCATCCAACTCTTTTTCACCGTCTCAAGCTCTCTTCTGCACATCTGAATTTCACACTGTCATTCAGGAAAGAGGCTCTAGTGACCGTCCAGACGTGGGTCTGTACAATTCTCTCATTACAGCTCTTTGTAAAATGAGATATTTAGAAATCTATCCGCTTCAGCTTTGCTGTATATTCCCAAGATGTCCTCAGTCCTTCAGAAGCCCAGCTGCATGTGGAATTCCTTTTCCTTTTCCGTCTTTATTGCTTGGGTTGATAGTTTCTTTCACTTTTGATTAATTTCCTTAGAAGTTTGCATCTCATGTCAGTCCTCAGCATGTTTATTAGCTTTCCCTGTTCTGTTACATATGTGCATTATTGCACTTGTATTATTACTAACGTTTTATCTAAGATAATCAGCAGACTTGCTGTTTTCTATGACAAGGGCTTTAGAAATGTTCTCACTTCCCATTTCTCATGCTGTGATCTTACACTGGTTCTAGTCTGGTTCATTCCACAGATTAGATGCTTTAAAAAATTAAGTTGAGAAGTAGTTGTTGGGGGGTGGGGTGCTGGGAGGAGTCAGGGGAAGAATGTGGGATGAAAATGATACAAATATAGTACTGACGTACAAAATTCCCAAAAATGATAATAAAACAAATCTTTACATATAATCTATGTTTTAGATACTCAATTACCAATAAATTTCCAATGGCAAATCTTTACCAAAAGTTAGCTGTAGAATTGCCATGTCGCAGCAACACAGAACACTCCCATTTTCAGTGGTTTGAGCAACAGAAGCTTGTCCTGTATCCTGAAGCCATCTGTGGGTTCCCGTAACTTTCCCGAGAGCCTGCCACCTGCTGCCCTGCACCTGGCATTGCAGCTTATGTCACTTCTATATCAGCACAAATATCGATCCTGTGATTGGCAACTTTGTTTACGACAGGACTAGATATGCAGGTCTAGCATTTAGCCAACTCCATGTAAAGCAACGCACGTCATCCATTTTCCTTCAGCGGTACTTCCACCTGAGAGAGGCAGGATACCGAGCCCCCTTCCTGCAAGACATTTATGTTCCTGAATCAGGAAAGTAAAGCATTGGTGTTCAACACAAATGCTCCTGTCAGACAGACTCGCATTTCTACTGCTCCTCCTTCTTTCATGTACTGAGATGTTGGGAGTTCTAAGACGTCTCCTGGAGCACCGCCAGCACCACTGTGTCCTTGTTGTGTCCTGACAATCAGCCCTTAGCTCGACTACTGTTCCTTTCCCGGTCATCAGTTGTCAGTTTCTTTAGCGTACTGTGGCTCCTTCTGCAGTATATGGACGTAGATGTTTCATTCTCCATTTGTATTGACTTACACTGTGATGGTTTTTCATAAAGACTTTTTAAAATAAAGATTCATTTTAGTTGTAATCGCTTGCACGCTTGTGTGCACGTGAGGTCAGGGGCCCGCAGAGGCCAGAATGTGCCCCGTTTCCTGGAGCTGGAGTCCCAGGCGGTTGTGGGCTGCACAACATAGGATCTGGGAATCAAGTTTGCATCCTCTACAAGAGCAGCAAGTGCTCTGAACCACATTTTAACGTGAGTAGATTGTGTATTTCCACCTATGCCTCTCTTTTCTCCCCCTTCCAACTTGTCCTTCCCGGTAGTCTTATCTCTATTTTCATGAGGAAGAAATACATCAATGATGCAGTTAGTCTAGCCACTACAGAAATCATAGGCAATGCCTTTCAATTATTATGTGTTGGATTTCTAGGGATTCTCCATTTTGATAATTAGGTTTTTTTTTTTATAATTCTGAAAATTCTGAACTATCATTTTCCACGAATGTTGCCTGTTCTCTCTCTATATAACATGTCCTTATGGAGCAATATTTATGGAGGATGCACAGTTGTGTAAGAAGCCTTGACTCTCTGCATGCTTTCTTTGTACAGTGTTGGGGATTAAGCCTGGAACACCAAGCATCCTGTGTGCGTCTCCTACACCTAACACATGCCTTAGCACTGTATTTCTCTTTCTAAAATCTTCTACTTTCTTCATCCTCTATTTAACTTTTTCTAGCCCATTTTATTGGAATTGCTCTGATTTGCATCCTTAGAAAGTCTATGTGGGTACATTTTCTCAGATAACACTTTTATTCCTATTTCTTTAAAGTTTGTATCTGATAATTTTAGTATAAGAAGTTTCAATTTACCTTTTTGTATATTTTGTTGGTTCTAATTTATTTATAATTTTTCACTAAACTGTGTGAGTTTTGACAGCTTATAATAATACTTTGCCAACAGGGAGTTTGCTATCAGTGCAGAATCATAGGACTCCGGATATTTATTTATTTACCAGTTTTCAGCAGTCCCACTTATTTAAGTAGAAGGAAAGCTCAATTAATCCTTGTTGAGTTTTATAAAGATAAAGCCAAAATGTGTTTCCATGCTCATTTGGGATTAAGGCTTCATATTTCATGCCCTCCACGCTGGCAGACCAGAGTCTGGCTTGAGCAAAATGATTATACCTCCTCTCCACCGTGGGAGCAGGTGTGGCTGCCAGGGGGCTGCATTCTGGGGCAGGGACTGGGGGTATATGGCTTTGTAACTACCCATTGCCATCCCCTGCGCCCCTTCATGTCCTTCACTCCCCACAGAATGAATGATTGGGCATTTTGAGGAGAAAGGCAAAGACCAGGTCTGCGCTGTAGCACCTTGGAGAGGCTTCATGCTGGTTAGGTTTCAGAGCTCAGAGTGTACTTAGCTTGAATTCCATAACCACGAGGGAAATTTTCACACATTTTGGTAATCTTGTCCACCTTCCTGGCTGTTTCAGCCACAGGAACCCAAAGTATCCAAAGGAAGAAGACTGCTCAGGCTTTGGTTCGGAATTTTCAGGATGGACACTTGGTTGTTTTCTATAATTCTTTGACTTTTCTGATATGAAAAGCTAATAAATTTACAGTTCTGTTCCTGTTTGGTCCTCTATCAGCGTAGCTGTTGCAGGTGCCAAATTTGTTCCCACTCCCACCACCTGCCTGTTCCTCTTCCTTCCTTCCTTCCCTCCTTCCTTCCTTCCTTTCTTGTTTTGTTTTCTTCTTCTTCTTCTTCTTCTTCTTCTTCTTCTTCTTCTTCTTCTTCTTCTTCTTCTTCTTCTTCTTCTTCTTCTTCTTCTTCTTCTTCTTCTTCTTCTTCTCATCATCATCATCATTTACATCTCTATTATAATCTCCTCCCTCTTATCTTCCTGTTCTTACTCTCCCTCCCTTTTCTGTCCTATTCCCCTCCCCTAGACCTCTGACAGGTGGGTTCTCCTCCCCCACCATCTGATCACAGCCTATCAGGTCTCTTCTGGATAGCCTCCATCCCTTTCCTCTGTGTTTCCGCCGAGGGGCAGTGATCAAACCACAGACACCAGAGTTCATATCAGCAGAGACCCCCTGCTCCTCCCCAGTTCCCTCATCCCATTTTGCATGTGGAGAATGAGCTGTCTATTGGCTATATCTGAACAGGGGATCTGGGTCCTCTGCTTACAACGCCTTTGATTGGTGCCTCAGTTTGTGCAGGCCTCCCTGGGTCCAGATCTGCCAGCCTCGATAGTCTCCTTGTGGAGCTCCTTCCATTCCCCAACTCTTCCATACAATTCACAGCTCTTTGCCCAGAGTCCAGCTGCAAGTCCCAGTATCTGTCCTGATTCCCCTCTGGGTGGAGTCTCTCAGACAAATCCAGCTCTACAGAAGATACTAAAAGGAAAACTCCAACTCAAGGAGGCTAACTTTACCCAGAAAAACAAAGGAAATAAATAACCCCATATCTGCAAAACCAAAAGAAAGATCACACACACACACACACACACACACACACACACACACACACACACCACTACTATAAAAAAAAACCAGGAACTAATAACCATTGGCTATTAATATCTCTCAATATCAATGGCCTCAAGTCCTCAATAAAGAGACACTGGCTAACAATGGATGTGAAAACAGAACCACCATGCGGGTGCATACAGGATACATACCTTAGCAATAAAGATAGACAGTACCAAGAAGAGACTTGATACCCTATGAGCATATACAGGGGGAGGAGGTCCTCCTCAGTCACAGTCATAGGGGAAGGGAGTAAGAGGAAAATGGGAGGGAGGGAGGAATTGGGGGGATACAAGGGATGGGATAACAATTGAGATGTAATATGAATAAATTAATAAAATATATTTTAAAAAAAAAGATAGACAGTACCTTAGAGTAAAGGGCTGGAAAAAAGTTATTCCAAGCAAATGGACTCAAGAAACAAGCTCGAGTAGCCATTCTAGTATCTAAGAAAATAGACTTTCAACCAAAACTAATTAAAAAAAAAAAAAAAAAAGATGGGGAAGGGGACTTCGTACTCATCAAAGGAAAAAATACATGAAGAAGATGTCTCAGTTCTGAATATCTGATCCCCAAATGCAGGAACACCCACATTCATAAAAGAAATATTTCTGTGTCCCTTCTATTTGGGTATTTCTCGTGTTTGTCTTCCTGACCCCACAGCTGTAGGCGTTTTTGCTTCTTGGCAGTTGGCGTGTTTTCTCTCTCATGTATGAGGCTTCTAATTAAGAATTCATGGTTCTTAAATTATGTCTATACAAAATTTTTGAACTCAGTTTTAGAGTGTAGTGTATAAAACATGATGCTTTTCATTCTGCCAAGCATCTAGGGACCAAGTTCTCTGGAGCATCTTTCATCCTCAGTATCCCCTTGGCATCCCTGCACTCTGCAGATGGCGTGAGTCTAGCCCCAGCGAAGTTCATGGTTGGAACCTTCAGAACAGAGACTTCCCACACACAACCTCTCTTTCCTCAACATTGAACGCCAAGGTTGGAATGGGTGAAGTCATGCAAGATATTGATTTTTACTCAATTTTTTCACCTATACATATCACCCTTTGGTTTCTTGTCTTTATGACAGAGAGTGACTGATATCTTTCTTACTATAAAGGGCCGACACTTTGTCTCCAGTCTCTCAAGACTGATGTGTTAATACCAAAACCTGCATCTCCACAGAGTTGCTAGCCTGGGGACCTCTCACAGAATAGCACTTGGAAGACATTTCTTCACCCAGTTTGTGTGCTCTACTGTGAGAGATGTGGCCCTCACCCAATCCAGTTCCCAGCAGTTTTATGTGTTTAGCACCATGAGGATGTTGTCTATGTGTCCAGTATGGGTTGTGGAAGGAGTTAATACTATTTTCTGGTGTGTGTGCGTGCGTGTGCGTGTGAATGTGTAATTCTAAATTTCTTCCTTTTGCTGCAGTCAAACCTTGTATTTCTAAGTGTTAAGCCCTGTAGCCTCTCACTGCCCTTGCGTTTTCATAGCCCTAGTTTGAATGGACGCTCGCTCACTGATGTGTACGTCTGCCCTTTATGAATACGCCATCTTGGTTTTCCCTGTAGCTTATTGAGTGCATTCCCAGACCCAGTACAGAGCAAGCCTATGGCCCACACTCCTTTCTTTCCTGTGTCTAATGTGATTAGTTAAGCAGAATGCACAGGACCAACAGTTTTTTATCTATCTCTGTTCCCAAGGCTGGAATGGAAAGTCCCAATTTCCAGCATCTGGAAAGCACTCACAAGGAAACACAAACAGCCTGTTGGTAAAGGAGTCCTGGAACAGCGGGGGTGGGGGCTGGGGGAGAGGGAGTGGGGTGGAGGTGGGAATGGGAATGGGGGTGGGGGGCTTTAAAGGCTGTGGTCTCTCTCTGGTATATTCTGGAAAGTTCTTAGGGAAAAAAAAAGAAAGAAAGAAAAAGAAAAAAAGAAAAAAAAAGCTGAGGGAGGAGAGTAAAGTTCTCTGGGGTAGGGCTTCCTTGCAGGAGCTAAGTCTGAGTGAGTGCTTTTCAGTTACACTCTTAAGCCTTCGACAGTGTGTCTAAACTCCTTCTGGATTCTGGCTCCAGTTTGGGGTTGAGCAAACACTGCCCCGCCCTCTGCGTTTTCATTTATTTTGTCAGGAAAGTTCATCTCTGAGGCCTGTGGTCAGATGCCATTTTGAATCCAATAGTGTTTTAAACAAAATCATACTTGTCCTCAAAGGCTCCCACAACTCCCAAGATCTGCAAACAGAAATTCAGCTGGCTCCAGTGCTCCAGGGAGTCCGAAGGGGCCTCTACTCCTCCAAGCCTGCTTTTATGATTTCTTGTAGGCAACATGTTTGAAGTAGGACAAAAAGGCATAGATGTTATATTTTACCCAAGGCTTCCCCACCTGTGTCCTCCATTGTATTAGCTAGAGGGGGGTTCAGTCTGGGATCAGAGACCCGAGCAAATTGGTAAGAGGTTAGTGCTGTGCTTGCTCATCTGAAAGTCAAGAGTGGTTCATGTCAGCAACGGGTGAGAGCTGAGAAGGACAAGGAGCAGCAAGAGTCCACTTCTCTGATCACTCAGGGCCTAGGAGGTGGTCCCGTGCTACCTTCAGCATATAGCACTTCTGGTCATGCGATCAGGAAGGGGAAGGAAGCAAGGTAGAGAGCACAGAGAGTGATACGGAGCCCTGCCTGGAGGTGGCCTCCATCGTCACAAAGTCCGTCTGAGGGCCACACATCCTGCAGCCAGGCCAGACCAAGCGGCCTTGGCAGCAAGTATGTAAACAATGGGGCTGAAACAAGATTCGGAACAGCAGCGCGACATCTCAGTGTTGCGCCACTGCGAACATTGCTTCCCTGTCTGTTCTGGATTCTTAGTGTTACACAGACTGGGTGGTAAATGTTCATGATTGCGATGATTCTCTTTCCTGTCTAGCTGGACGGGAAAAGTTCACGGGACGCTTTTAGTAAAGATTGGGTCTGCAGATGAATCACCCAGACTTCTGAAGTCCTTTCTCATCAGCAGAGAGACACAGAGGGTTTGTAAAGGCAGTATGCCCACAGACATGAAGTGGCCGTCCACCCGCCTGCTACGGAGTGTCGGCTGGAGGGGTGTACTGCACGCAGGGACACTCACGACTTTGCGTAGAGCACAGGTATTCGTTTGTTTAAAGTCAAAGAATGATTACTGCAGAAAAACCACTTGTGTGAAATTCATAGGTCCTGTTGCTTTACTTAATAACTTAAGAGATTTTTACTCAAATTAGTAACCCCAACTTTGCAATACTTGAGGGTAAACACGCTGTGTTCTGTTTTACAACTGCCATCAAACCACTCCTAAGTAAACAGACGATGCCTGAAGGCTGTCCGTCCACGCAGAGCAACATGTTGAAACAGCCCACTTTGAATGTGTTAAGTGGAGCTGTCATCTCCTACTTTACCTATGAGATCTACAACTGTTTTATGCTCCTGGCTCAGTAGGCGTTTTCTGAAGTTTTTATTTTACTTTCACTTTTCTGTACTGCTGTTGATTTTGCTGCCCAGCAGCAGACAGCACGGTGCTGGGGCTTCCTTTGTGCTCACCACTACACACAAAAGGCTGTTTTGAGTGCCGCATGATTCCTAAGGATTATTTATTATGATTGCTTTCTTTATCCACAGAAAAATCTGCATTTTCTCTCTCTTTATATTTTTTTCAGCATCAGCCATTCTGGCAGTACCTGCGACCGCATGTTTGGATGATTCAAATCCTCCTCCGACTCCACCGTCCTGTCTTCTCTCCTCAACCTTCATCTTCGCAACAGTCTCTAGGGTTGGCAATTTGTAAGAAATAATTAGGTTCCTTTTTCAATTTCCTTGTAGGCCGGGAGTTACAATGAAGGTAACCACAGCCCTAAAATCAGGCTTTCAAGGCTTGGTTCCAACAAACCCCCCTCCATGACACCTGTGATCTGACCTCTAAAGCTATCAGAATTCAGCTGTATCCACTCATCAGATAAAAAACCTTACCTGGCTTTTGCAAATGCGCAATTTTATATGCATTTTTATTTAACTGATTGGTGAACAGGCATTGTGCATGTAATTGGTGTTAATAGCTACCCATTTTGTTTACGAACTCCATTAATCCTAGCAGTCACAGCTTCAAGGTTAGACAAACTGTCACATGAAAGGGTTAATAGATTCACTTGGTTCCATAACAGCAAATGGAAGGAGACTTGGCCTGAAAGCTGGGTGACCTGCTACAGGTCCCCGGAATTAGAGGAGTCTTCATCCTTGGCTGTGAAACAGTGACTCCATTGTTTTTTATATTTTCTGCTCCTTAATCCTCAAGAAGTCTCTCAGACAGCTACTGAGTGGAGCTAGGTCTATGATCATGTTACTCCAAGTTCTCCCATTGTCACCTCACACTTCCCTGCACTGACAGCTGCCCTAATTGTTTTACTCTGAACTTTATTTTTCCTTTGATTTTCTTGCTGTTCCCATGAATTAACACTGGAGAACAAACAGCCTAAATCTGCTGAAACACACTAAAGAAGTAAAATGATAAGGCTTAATTTCTCTAAGAAGTCACCAAGCAAAATTAAAACACAAAACAAAACCAACAAAGCAAACACAAAAAGCACCCTGAAGCTGAACAGTGGTTTTAGAGCTTTGTCCTGTTACCTGTTGGGTGACCCTTCCACACTCTCTTGAATTCGTCAATACATACAAAGGGAGCTATCAGAATCTCAGGTATGGGTGACACCAGAAATGGGCTCCATTATTTCTCAATGAAAGAATGAAGTCAGACCAACACGCTTAAATATTTTGTCCAATGTTGTGCAATCAGTTAAAATAATATGATAAAAAAACAAAATTCAGTTGTTTCATTTTCTGCTGGTTCTTAGTCTCTTTATCCTGTAATCCCTAAACTTAAAATTTTATTATGATTTAGTCAATATTCAAAACTCAGTCATGCCCATTTATTTGTAGTAGATATCATAGTCAATAATTTAGTGAATAAAATTATGTATATTAAATATATTGTCACGTCTCACTGCAAAACTTATTTCCCAATGTAGTTTATTATTTTTCTCAAATGTGGAAAGAAATGAGGGAAAAGTAAAGGGAAAAAATGTTAAGAGGCAATCAGGGAAAAAAAGTGTAATTTGCTAATGGTGGGAGAGCAAGAATGAGAATAAATAAATCTCAAAAAAAAAAAAAATGCGTGAAGGAGCACGCCAGCTTGTGGGCAGAGAAGATGCTCCCCACAGCATGGACCCTTTGCTCCAGTTCTCATTCCAAATCACCGTGCACGCTGATGTTACTGCCACAGACTCCTTCACGGGCCATTCATTCAGTGCTTCACACACACATACACACACACCCACACACGCACACACACGCATGTGCTACCAGACACGAGGACATCAACGAGTGTTAACAGCGTTCAACTGCATCGATACAGTGAGGATTCAAGACCGACAGTGTTATTCTGGTCTACAAACGACTCTCAAACACTGAGTTAAGTGTTTCAATTCTATGAATCATGTGCCGTGATAGATATGCTTCCAGAAGGAGATCTACTGATCAGCTGGAATTAAGTTCAGTTCTATAAACAGCAGGTTTGTGCCGGCTGATGTAAAGTCTGAAGCTCTTTTGAAGGATGTACGGTGAAGTCACTTGGTGTTTTTCAGAGTCCGGCCTCTGGCAGAGCAGGGGACCACGCAGATACAGGATAAAGTCGCATTGCTGTGTTCTTGTTGTTATATCATTCCTAACTTTAATGCTTTAATTTAGTACGGAATAATTTTCAGCCATGAGCATTCTCCTCCTGTCTGAAATTCTTTTCTTACTTCTAGTGCTCTTTTTGCCTCCGTTATACCTATAACTTATATTTTATTTTCTGAAATTTCAGATGTCAACCAAGAAAGAACTACAAACAAAAAACGAAGGCACATAAATCCTTATCAAGAAAAAGTCTTGTCTTTGCACTGACGCAATAAAACGGCTCTATTTTTTCACTTTCAGAAAAAGGAAAAAAGATGGTAAAAGAATGCACATTTCATTACCACGGGGGCAGTCTGATTCTTCACAGACCTCTAAGACTAAAACCTCTCTCAAAATTCATTTAAGAGTTTGGGATACTACATTTGCGTCCTGGACACATGTTTCTAAAGTGTCCTCCTGCTCACTGTTAAGAAAAGTTATGTTGAGTGTGTGAAACAAAAGACTTACTGTGTCTCCCTCAACAGGAAAAATGTGGCTGTTAATTGTACATTAAACTCAGTTGCATTGCAGGGTTATGTGCATTTAGTAACCTTGGACCTCTCTCACCATGAACTGCACAAGGAGAAAAAGGAAAGTTCAATTCTAAGTTCTTTTAAATATTGTCCTCTTGGTGAGGTTTGTTGTTAAAAATTTGCCCTGTGGGTGACTAGCCACACACCTCTAGCATTCAAGGCCAAACCTTCTGAAGTTTGCTCTAGACCCCCTAAGTGGCTCACAGCTTGTAGCCATGTGTTTTGTTTTGTTTTGTTTTGTTACAATTTTACCCAGCCTTACCCTAGCAACGACAAACCAGAAATCTCCCAAGCCTTCTCTGCTGGTATAGGACATAAAAATATGTAAATATACTTACTTAATATGCAGATGTTTTTCTGAGTAGTTAATCACCCCAAGTTATTTGTTCTTTGATCTCTAAGCACTGGATCTAAGCATCCCTACTGAGTTCACAATCTCCTGGCCGTGTCTCCTCTCAGGTTCCATGTTTCTCAGAGGGGTACCCATCATCCTCTGCTGGAGCGGGTCTTAGTCCCTCCCTTCTGCACTACAACCAGGCACTGGAGCCAGACTGCCTTCCCTCCTGAGCCCCCCCACCCCCCACCTCCTGTGCACATGCTACTGTTGATGCTTCCATCTATGGATTCTCCTTTAGTTTTTAAATAATGATAACAATTTTTTAAAAATGTCAAGCTCATTTTTGCCCTTTGGGGTCAAGGGCCCTTAGATACTCCAAGGCTGTGTGGTATTTGATGACAGCTACGTGTAGCACCTTAGGGCTGGTGTGGAATCACACCAGCACCACTGAATTACAGTTGTAGACCCTTTTCTGTCCCTTCCCTACGTAGCAAGCTTCTGAAGGCTGGGCCTCAGTCTGAGCCCTCATTTGGGATAAGTGAGTAGGGAATATTATAGGGGCAGAAGTAAAATCCAAAATGTCAAGCACTGACTCAGACAACCCTCCGTGTCCTGCTACAGGTACCTGCAGTCTCCTTGCTCCATTCAGCCTCTGAATTCTGAGTCCTTTCTGTATCGAAGTGATGGCTATTGACAGCTGCAATTCCTTCCACTCCTAAGTTTGACAGCTCTGAAAAGAATCGCTGGAGGTTTCGGGGGAGAACTTTGTGAGCAGCCAAAGAGCACTAGTCGCATCCCTTGGAGCCTCTCCTGATGCCTGTCCCCTGTGGCCGCCCGCCTCTGGCTTTGGAACAACTGTACTAAGTCAACCTAATTGCAACATTCTAGTCCACATGTTTGGAGCTAGCTCTACTGGAAGATAAAGTGCACATTTGCATACATGAATATGTAGCAGATGCAAAAATATGCACAAATATGCACCTTTGATATATTGGATAAAAGCTTGGTTCCCCACATACCCAAAAATGCCTTTACTATTTATTTGGCTGTAGGAAGAATCAGTCAGTTCCACTTACTGAAAACTGTGAGCTGTAAATCATCCTGATACTGAGTGAAATGGTCAGTGTGTGAATTCATCATTGTCAAAATTGAACTCATATGCAGATATCTTTTCAACTTAATTTGGTTGAATTTTGTACTTTTACAGTTAATATATTTCTTTGTTCTTGAAGATCAGGAAATGTGTTAAATGTTTTAAACTTTCTATACTTGAATTCCATTTATAAAATGGGTAAATATCAGGCTATCTTTATCGAATGAATCTACTTGAAAATACTGGTATAAAGATGGTATCAGAAATATGAGATGTTCTTTTGGGAGTCTTAACAGTGGGAGTCAGGGCTGTCTCTGACTCTTCTGCCTGCTCTTGGGACCCTTTTCTTCCAACTAGGTTGCCTCATCCAGCCTTGATATGAGGGTTTTGCTTAGTCTTATTGTAACTTGTTGTGCTATGTTAAGTCAACATCCCTGAGAGGCCTGATCTTTTCTGGAGGGAAATGAAGGAGGAAAAGTTGATCTGAGGGAGAAGTGAGGAGGGGAGGTGTGGAGAGAGTGAAAACTCTGGTCAAGATGTAATGTGTGAGGGAAGAATAAAAAAGAAATAGTTGGTCTATATACCATGTGTATAAAAGGTACCAGAAAAACCTGTTCATTCTCTCCTGCCTGGTAGACTGACTGGACTGGGAGAATCTAATTTAATGATTGAGTCACTCAGCAACTATGGTCAGGGTCTTTTGTGGGTTCTCTGCTGCACTAAGGAGGGAAGCACCAATTTTCAAAAGAGACCCTGTCTACAAAGACCTTAATTTCCTCAGCCAAGCAAACTCTTTTCTTTTTTATAAAACATGTGCGTGTGTGTATATATATATACATATATATATATATACTGATAAAAGTTTTCATGTATAAAGCATGTACTGAGTATTATGCACAGATACAAAATACATATTCTTGATCTTACAGAAATAGAATTTGAAACTCAGAGGTGACATCAAGTTTCCCCAGGATGTCCGAGGCTAGCTGGTAATGGGAAGGCATTTGTCTGGTACCATTCAGCCTTAATAAAGTTCCACAAACCCTACCTGATTATAAGGACCACATTTCCAAGGCACTCTGCATTAGAAGCTCCCCTACATCTCTGTCCCGGCCTCTCAGATAGCAGCACTGCTAGTGGCCAGCGGTGCCCTGTGCTTCCGCACCCTGAGATCTGGGACCCGACTACTCTTTACTGACCTCTACTGCATGATCAGGCTCGGCCTCTCTCTGAACCGCAGGTCCGTTCTGATGGTTTTCCACATTCCCTTTTCTTCCTCTGACTAGAGCTTCATGGGTTCTGTTCCTGCTCTTCCCCTTCAAGCCAACCCACGGGCTTTCCGAACCACTTTATAATGAATAAGCATTACGGGCCTGGTACTTACCAAGCCACCAGTGAAAATGGGACACAAGTGCCAGTAAGAAAACAAATCTGTATATTTTGGATATTAGACTTTTGTCAGATGTAGGGTTGGTGAAGATCTTTTCCCAGTCTGTAGCCTGTTACTTTGTTCTGTTGACAGTGTCTCCTGCCTTACAGAAGCTTCTCAGCCTCATGAGGTCCCATTTGTTAATTGTTGACCTTAAGGCCTGGGCTGGTGATGTGTTCAGGAAGTTGTCTCCTGTGCCAATATGTTCCAGGCTCTTTCCCACTTTTTCTTCTAACTGATTTAGTGTCTGTCTCTGGTTTTATGTTGAGGTCTTTGATCCACTTGGACTTGAGTTTTGTGTATAGTGACAAATATGGGTCCAATTGTATTTTTTACACGTAGACATCCAGTTAGACCAGCACCATTTGTTGAAGATGCTATCCTTTTTCCATTGAATAGATTTGGCTTCTTTGTCAAAAATCAAGTGACCATATGTGTGTGGATTCATATCTGGGTCTTCAATTCAATTCAACTGATCAACCAGCCTGTTGCTGTTCCAGTACCATGCTGTTTTAATTACTATTGCTTTATAGTACAGTTTGAGATCAGGTATGGAGATTCCTCTGGAGGAACTTTATTATACAAGATTGTTTGCTCAACCATGTTCATAGCTGCCTTATTCATAATAGCCAGAACATGGAAACAGTCTAATTGTCCCTCAGTAGAAGAATGGATAAAGAAATTGTGGTACATTTACACTATGGAATACTATTCAGCTATTAAAAACAAGGAATTCCTGAAATTTGTGGACAAATAGATTGAACTAGAAATGATCATAATGAGTGAGTTAACCCAGAAGCAGAAAGAATCAAATGGTATATACTCACATATCTGGACACTAGCCCAAGGGGCATGTCCCATGAAAATCTTCACTTACCAGGAAAGTGGGACAGAGGGGAGGACATCCTATTGGGGCTCTAGGTGAGAGAAGCATGGGAGAATGGAGAAATAGAAGGAACCAGAGGGTCATAGAAACCTACAAGAAGAACATTATGATAGGCAGATCTGGGCCTATGGGTCCTGCTCAAACTATGGCACCAGCCAAGGACAATATGTGCACTAAACTTTGAACCCCTATCCAGATCTAACCAATGGACAGGACATTCTCCACAGTTGAGTGGAGAGTGGGGTCTGACTTTCACATGAACTCTGATGCCCCATATTTACCATGTCCCCTGGATGGGGAGGCCTGGTAGCACTCAGAGGAAGGACAGCAGGCTACCAAGAAGAGATTTGATACCCTATGAGCATATACAAGGGGAGGAGGCCCCCTTCAGTGACAGTCATAGGGGAGGGGAGTAAGGGGAAAATGGGAGGGAGGGAGGAATGGGAGGATTCAAGGGATGGGATAACAATTTAGATGTAATATGAATAAATTAATAAAATACATTAAAAATAAAAATATTGTACTTAAAAAAAAAAGAAATAAAGGCATGATAGCTATAAAAAAAAAAGAAAGAAAGAAAACAAATTTGTCCAGATACAAGTTTGCTAGCTATACTTGGGATAACAGTCCCGTTCTCCTGGCTTCTCCCATGGTGTTCAGTGCATGTGCATTGCATGTGTGTACATGTATGTCATGAATATCAGTGCATGTGTGTAACACGTATATTTATGACTGCTCATGCATCACCAAAGTGTGTGACTAATCAGCTACACCCTTCTCCAGAGCATCTGGATCTTGTCAGGAAAGTGTTTCTGTGACCTCCACACAGAGGTCTGGGTCTGGGATTTTGGTGGGAGGTGCGGGGAAGGCGGCTTTGGCTCCATTCCTTTGTGAAGTCAACTCAATAAAATCTACAGGCAGTTCTCAGTTTTGGGCATGTGAAGAGACAGTTTCACAAGATTACTACTTTGAAACTTTATCACAACCAAGAGACACAATGCACATAGTATCCCTCACACACCTGCACCTCAAACATTGCTCTGATGTGTAGCACATTGTCCTGTAAGCATTTGAACACCTGAAACTATGATTTGCAGAGACCTAAAAGACAAAGCACCTACAAATGCAGCAAGACTGCATGAAGGAGGTTCTCTTATTCATGGTCCCCGAGAGTGTAAACTGGCGCACCTGCTGTGGAAAACCTGTGTGTGGGCCCCTCAAAAGCTGAAATTACGCTGGCCCGGTGACCCAGCTATCCCACACCTTGGCACATGCCCAAGGATTCACTACCAAAGACAGAGACACTTGCTCATCCATGCTCAGTGATGCTCCGTTCACAAAAGCAAAGCCACGAAGTCAGTCAATGGCCCACCAACTGATGCGTGGATAATAAAAATGTGGCTATACACACAACGGAATTTTGTTTAGTTATGAGAGAAAAAGGAGATGTGTTTTTAGGCCAGTGCTGAAGGCAGAACATATACATCACATATTCTCTCATATCTGTGGAGCCTCAGTTCTTCATACTTGTGTGTGTCTGACTGGAGTATGTGTGGAAGTCGAGAACCGGAGAAAGGATTTAAGAGCAAGTGATACTTCAAGAAACAGGAGATGGGATAACATAGAGGGCGGGGTAGGCAGGGCTAAGCAAAACCTAATTCTCTGTCTCTCTTCATGTACCTAAGAGGGCAGTGCTGTCATCTCTGTGGCGTGAGGAGGGAGATCTGCTTGTAGTCTGGGGTAATAAAGAAACAACCCCCGAGACACAGCAAGGACTTCCTTGGTGACCTGTGAGCCATGCTATGTCCTAGGTCTAGGTTGTGTGGCTGTGGCACAAAGTACTGTGTGGTTAGTGACACCAGTCTCTAGATTTGTAGCGGCCATCAGGACTGGTAGAAATGGCCCTCTTGTCATGTAGGTAGTAAATTGTATTTTGTCCCTGCTTCCTCCAGTTCCCATGTTAACTGCTGCATAGTCTTGATTCTCGGACTCCTGACTGACCGTCTCTGCCCTTCCCCATGGACTGGCTCCTTCTCCACACCCAGACTATTAGTGGATGGCATAGTTGAATTGAAGTACATAATCTATTTAATTTCTCTTTGGGCCTAACGTTTTCTTTTGTCTAGGAAAACACAGGGAAGAACGTAAGAGTTGAGCAACAATGGACAATGGACTAGTGGGAGTGGATAGGACTTGTGAGGAGAACAGAGACTGTCGTGGGCGTGGGGTGTTCCAGCTCTGCACAGCCACTTGTGTTCCCGGCCCCAATCAGAGGCATCCATTTAAAGGCCTGGTGGACCTCAGACAGGATGCATTGAGGGCCCAGTGTTTGCTCAGTGACAGCTTTGACTGTTTTTATGTCTTAGCACTCACTCCTTACTTGTTTCTTTCCTCCCAACCATGTAAAAATCGAATCAGTTAGAGCAAATACACATGGCGATCCCATGAACAGTGTCTCTTTTCCTGTTTGCTTTCTTCCATTCTTGAATTCCGGAGGGATTAACCAGTGACCTGTGCAAGTCCTGAAAGTCACTGGAAATAAATCTTCTGCAGCAAAAGTGTCACGAATCTGTGAAGTTTCATTCATCTCGAAGTTGTGGTGCTGGGAGCTTGGGTTCCTCAAGGCCTCCTCAGGTGGCTCAGCTTTCTCTCTGCCTCCTGGTCAGTATGCTGTTCACTTTGCTCAGTCTTACTGAGGAATTTCACCCCAAGTGTGTAGACTGTCAGCTGACAAGCTTGACAGACATTGGCTGAAGACACTGATATTCCCCGACAGGTAGCTTGGTACCAGAGAGTTAACATTTGCCTCACATGAATGGAAGACTCATGTTCACATAAAACACCTGCCTGTTGGCACTAGATATATTTACAACATCTCCATGTTACGTGTTGTCAATGCTACACAAACATAATTATCAAAGATCATATGTAGAAAAACAGGGGGACGCCATGGCTTGTGTATGTCTTGGGTAAGATACTCTTATCCCCGAAGCATTTTCTTTGAAAAATTAAATAATGCAAACAAATTTGAAAGAAAGACAACTTTAGTCATATACAGGCCAAGGCTATTTGCAGTGGGATATTCATATCAGTTGTTCCTTTTTCTATCTTGAAAAAGGGTGTGGTGTCATGGTGGGATGACCCCGTGGGCATCTAGCTCATACTTAACAATGACAGTGTTCATGGGGAGATGATTCCTTAATTTTCCCAGTATTTCCAAGTTAAATAACATCTGATCACCCAACTGGATGAGCCTTACCATCCACTCTCATCTTTGAGTGAATTACTTCCGGTGTCCACCAGGCCTGATCAAGTACTGTACACTGGAGATTAGCTGGTATCCACCAGTGAAACCAACAGTGTGTCAGTTTCAAGTCATAGGATTACAGTGATTTAGAGACCCGGGTGAGCCCTCTTAGAGCGGTGGGCATGAAGATGGCACTGGAAGGGTTAAGTATGTACATCGTTCAAATCCTTGCCAGGATCTGCTGAGGATGCACAGATATACAACCTACTCAGGTGACAGGAGCTAGCAGTACACCTCAATGTAAAGCAGCCACACACAGACATTTCTCAATAGTTGTGGTGATCAAAGGAAGATACTTACAGTTCACGACCACCCTCACTTTCTTCACGTCTGGGAACGACACGTCATTCTCCGCACTGCACTCGTACTCCCCAGCCTGGTCCCTTGTAATTCCATAAATGTCCAAGTATTGCCCATTTTCAAACGGCTTTGCTACAATAATAAGAAAAAGCAGAGAGCACATTTAAGTCCTGCGCTGGAGGCTTCATTGGAGGAAAACAACAACCTCAGCAGTTCCTACCAGAAGTCACCAGCCAGCCAGTTCCACATGCAACAGGGAACTCAGAAAAAAAAGGCCCCTAGGACAAGCTGCCCATGTGTTCTCTTTACTAAGCTGTGGTCTCAAAGCCCTTCAGAGGGTATGGCCCTGAACCACAGCCTCACAATACGCACAGAATTCACCAATGTGGCTTCGTGTGTGCTGAAATTCGTACAGCACAAAAACCGCAACTGGACACTTCACCTAACTAAGCATTGCTTTTCTCTGGCTGGGGGGCCCTCCCCACCCTGAACTCATGGTTTCCAGCCAGATGGCTTGATGGGAGTACTCAGGTCTATAAACCCAGCACCAGGAGCCCCCATCCAAAATTGCCAATGCTCCGAAGCAAGCCACACTGTAAATGCTATATGCAAATCACCCAGTGAATCTCAGGGGGAAAAAAGCTTAATGATTTTCAACTAAGAGTTAAGTGGTTATACAAACAAACCAAATTATCTTTTTTTTTTTTATTATTCTGGAGAAAACATTCTGTTTGACTGAAAATAAAAGTAGACTAACAGTATAAAGTCATATTCACAGATGGAAGAATATCCCCAAGTTAATGAGAGTGGAAATCAAGACTCCTCTCTTCAGTAATGAGATTTGTACTCAGACAAATGGAGAGTCATTGGGTATCTAAGGTCCTGACAGTTAAGAGTCTCTGCAGAGATATTATGATGCTTAGAGCAGAGTCTTCTCTCCCTGTCCTTTCGATGGCTGTGAGATGTGATCACATTCCAGTGCCTACAGAGCGGTTGGGAATCAAGGATTTCTTCCACTAAACAGCATTTCCCAAAGTCAAGGCTGCCCTTGTCTTTGTGCTGTCATCCTCCCAGAAATACAAGGACCCAGAAGTCAGAAAGTTAATGGGATTCACTTTCCATAAATCTCGGGACATTCAGTTATAGCTTCTCAAGTCTAGAATGCATGTCAGTTACTGTACCCACTGTGCCTTCTGTCTAGGACAATATTTGCTACCATAGTTTGCCCTTGGGATGACCTTGACTTCTCCAATAAGCGACAAGACTATTTAGAACGCATGCAACTCTTTTTCTATTTACCAGGTTTCTCTGAATTTGTAGACAGTGAAAGTTAAACTTCTGAGAAGTCAGTTGGCTGACAAACTCTTTGAGGATTTAAGATTGCAGAACAATAGTTAACTTCACAGTCCAAGTTGGTGGAATTCAGGGACGGTGAGGATCTGTCATCAAGGGCCTGTGTGTCACCCACTGTATGCACTGACACAGTGCTCTTTCCCATGTGGCTCCCTTCCTATCTTGTTCTCACAACTCCAGCTTCAGGGGCTCAAATTACTCTGTCAAAAACAAGCAAAACTTGGGAGACAAATCCCCATCCAGACCAGTTACATACTGCAACCTATCTGCGTGGTCAAGGGTCATGCAGCCATTAACCAAGCAATTAAACATGGAGGCTACACACACATGCTCTTCAGTTCTCATTGCTTAACTATAGAAAGAATAATAGCTCTTAAAGTATTGAAGGCTAGGAATAAATATAATAGACTTTGATTTTCATCTTAATGGCTTTATTAGCATATACTAATTATACATGGTAATGAGTTTCATGCACGCACTTTTCTCCATGTACTTAATGAACTTCGATCATATCCGTCCCCGTCGTCCCTCCTTACTCGTCTACCATTGTTATCCATCTCCTTCCTCTTCCCAGGTACCCCTCTCTTCTGCTTTCATGTGACCGCGTGAATTTCATTAGGGTTATCCTCACAGGTATGGGTGGGAATTTGTTTCCAGGCACATGTGCACACAGCAGTGGCCGCAGCACTGAAGAAAAGGTCCCTTTCTCCACCACCAACCATTATCTGTGTTTGCACTCTCACAGCAGGGTGCGTTACCTGAGCTCCTCTCCATCCCAGGAGAAGATACCATTATAGTTTTTGTTTTTTAAAAAATATTTACCACAGTCTACAGATATAGTTTAATGTGAGAAGCAATAGGTCAGAACAAATGTTGCAAACTCCAAAAAGAAGTGCTGCATGCATGTGCAGAAATGTTACCGCTGCACCAGCCAGTTCCAGAGATGCCTTTCATTCCTCCTAAGTGTGTGTTCCTGGCATGGGTGCTACAGTCTACAGAATCATGTTGGAGATCTTTCTTCACCCTGCCTCAGAGTGAGGCCTGAGTTGACAGTCAGTGAGTAGATGCTACAGTCAGCAGTCAGTCGCATAACCCCGATAAATGTGCCTGCCATGGAGTCATTTTGCTTTTCCTGTTTGACTACTAGAACTCTAGGTTAGATGTGGATTCTTCTTTCCTTGCCTTAAAGAGTAGGCACAGGGCATCTGGCTTAGGTAGATAAGATGCCCATCTGTTTTTTAATTTAATTTTATTAATTTATTCAGATTACAACTAAATTGTTATCCCATCACTTGTATCCTCCCATTTCTCCCTCCCTCCCACTTTCACCTTATTCCCCTCCCCTAGATCTATGACTGAGGGGGCCCTCCTCCCCCACTATATGGTCAAAGGCTATCAAGTCTCATCTTGGTAGCCTGCTTATTCTTTCTCTGAGTGCCAACAGGCCTCCCCACCAAGGGGAGGTGGTCAAATATAGGGCACTAGAGTTCATAACAGAGTCAGTCCCTGCTCTCCACATAACTGTGGAGAATGTCCTATCCATTGGGTAGATCAGAGTAGGAGTTCAATGTTTACTGCTTGTATTATCCTTGGTTAGGGTAGTAGTTTGAGCAGACCTCCCCTGGGCCCAGAGTCACCCATCATGATGTTCTTCTTGTAAGTTTCTAGGACCCTCTGTATCCTTATATTTTCCCAATCTCCTATCTTTCTCTTACCTAAGATGCCCATTTGGAACTCATCTTTGGTCTATTCTAGGGCTGATAGTTCTAGAACTAAATTCCTAATTGGAAAACTAAGAGCTGTGTTTGTCAAGGGGCAGATGTTCAATAGGACACTTCTGTTCACCAGTGCCATTCATCTCAACCCACCCCAAAGTGGAAGAGAAGGACCAGCTTGATGGACGTAGAGAGAAAAGACAAAGGCCATCATTCTGAACAAGACAGGAAGCCACTTAGTCCTCAAATCACTCTACAGATGTCTACAGTGTGACGAGCTTCATCTCACAGTGAGTGGAAAGTTCAGTGGCGATGCAACCACAGAGCAACCTCAACCTTCCAGGTCACCATGGCTCTACCCCTACCAGCGAAGCTTCTGTTCTGTTATTCTGCCTGTTGTCATGCCAGGGTCACACAGTGCATACGTAGGAAACATTTACTGAATGAGTAATCATAACAGTAAATTAGAATAAAGTCCTGTACACTAAAATCCCACATCTGAAGAAGCCTCCACGTCTCTTTCACGGTCAGGGAGAAGGAAAATAATCTTAGAAAGTGCTGTCATGTTGACTGACATCCCTGACATGACAGAAAGTGACCAGTTGAGAGCAAATCCTGTAAAGCTACTGTCAATCCTTACAGGATCACAAAGACGATCAAGACATTAAACACCACACTGCAGGATAAAGATAAGAAGTTATAAGGAGTATAAGATAAACCATTTTTATTTGCATATAATCTCTTCCAAATAGGGTCACTCTTTTTTCATAAATAAATAAATAAACAACAACAACAAAAACAAATGTAGGGTTGGAAAGATGGCTCAGTGGTTAAGAAAACTAGCTGCTCTCCAGTAAGAATCAGGTTTAGTTTCCAAGATTCACACTGTGGCTCATGACCTGTGTTCTGCCAGCTTTGCCCCTAAGGAATTCTCAAGCCTGTTCTAGGAACCCCTAGCACAGCCATAGCTCTCTAAACACGCTCGATACTGTGGTATAACAGTACTTAACTACCACTCTTCAGAACCACTTTAAACAGTTTCCAAAACCTTTGCCCAGAAAGAGTTATCACATGTTCCCAGGGCTCCTTTCAGGAAGATGTGTTGTTAAAGTCTCTCAGCCACTAGAACTCAATGGCACTCTCCTATAAATTTGTAAAGTTTGTACTTATAGGAATGGTCATTTCCTAGCAGCTTGTTACCCAACTTCATACTTGCGACCATAAAGCATCTCTCACAGGTACTGTTTATAGGCACTGACTGGTGCTGTGCAGTCAGGAATGTGAGGCAGATTTGCTGGACCAGCATCTTTTCTGAGCTATGTGACTCCTCTCTGGATTCTTCCTAATTAGTTAACCTACAAGCAACACATGAGGGCAATAGCAGAGCCTGTCGTGTGAGATCATCCTGGGGAACAAGTCATATAGATAAATCCCTCAATCACTTTATGGACACACAGTGAGTGTACAATACACACTAGCTCTTATTATAATGCACAGGGTTACGTGTGCAAGAAAGATTCATTTGGAGGCTGCTTCCACACTGATGGGTTACCATACTCAGGCTTTTACTTCTGCCTTATCATGGTCTTCAATAGACATGAGACTTAGCTGAGCAGGAGACAGTAACAGCAAGGACTAGCCATGAGCTATCATCACCTCAGCAGGTAAGTCCATCATCTGTTAGCTGGACTGCAGGCTTATCCGTCATCAGAGTTACTTCTCAGCAACAAGGTAGCCTTGCCTATTTCCTGCACCTGTGTTTATGGATTTGCATATATATGCACATATATGATTGTTTGAAAGGATTCTAGTATAAAAACAGCCCCCAAAGAAAGCCTCGAAGCCTCGCCTTTCTGATAAGAGTGGTAGGATGACGTAACAGGACCCAATAGACACCTCGGACTAACTGATATCAAGCCCAGCGCCAGGAATAGACACCTCGGACTAACCGATATCAAGCCCAGCGCCGGGAATAGACAGACACCTCGGACTAACCGATATCAAGCCCAGCGCCGGGAATAGACACCTCGGACTAACCGATATCAAGCCCAGCGCCGGGAATAGACACCTCGGACTAACCGATATCAAGCCCAGCGCCGGGAATAGACACCTCGGACTAACCGATATCAAGCCCAGCGCCGGGAATGGGACCCTTCTTCAGCTGCTCGGACTAACCGATATCAAGCCCAGCGCCGGGAATGGGACACTTCTTCAGCTGCTTCAGTGAGGTCCCATAGGTCACCACACAGTACGGCTGCTGCCACCTGCTTAGCTTCCCTCCAGAACCGCATGAGTAAGCTGCCATGGCTGAAGGCATTGTGTATTCTAGCCACGAGACATGAAAAAACTCAAGCTGGCCCTGACTTGCAAGCTCCGTCCCTACTGTCTAGCTTTCATGGTGCTGGAAGGTACCAGACACTGCCATAGAAAATAAAAGTAATCCTCAGTCTTACAGAGTTGTGAATGCTGTAAGCTACAGTAGAAGCCAGATTGGCAAAACAGGCCCACCAGTGCAAAAACAGTGGCATGAACATCACGGTGTGTGACCAACCACTTCTGGTTGGAGTTGAGTTCTGTGTCACAACACAGAACTTACAGCAGGCACCCAGAACTTATGACTTTATAGATCATAGGCCCAAGGGGGAAAACCTAATTTTATTATTCCGCTAAGTGGACATGGCTTTAAAGCAACTCCTAAGGACTTATGAGATGACACCTATAGATAAGTGTGTCTATCAGTCATCACTGTGAAAGCTTCTTTTTGGAGTTTATGGTGATTAACGCTGACTCACAAATGGTCAAGGTGCAGAGTATGCCACAGTGCAGAATTGCCAGACCTAAATGAGACATCTACATCACACTCTTACGCCACAAGTCTCAGCAATCATTTCATGGAGGGGCAGGAAAGGTTATAAGAGGCAGAGGCAGTGGCCGACTACAGGGAATAGTTGTTTCCTGGACGTAGCAGAGCTATTGCACAGAAGAACTCAGAGCACTTTTGTCAACATGCACAATTGCTACACAAGATCAAACCAGACAAAAGTGCCAGCATTAAAAGGGGCAGTGTGCACAGAGGAGCAGTGTGCACAAAGGGGCAGTGTGCACAAAGGGGCAGTGCGCATAAAGGGACAGTGTGCACAGAGGAGCAATGTGCATAAAGGGACAGTGTGTACACAGTGGCAGTGTGCACAAAGGGGCAGTGTGCACAAAGGGGTAGTGTGCACAAAGGGGCAGTGTGCACAGAGGGGCAGTGTGCACAGAGGGGCAGTGTGCACAAAGGGGCAGTGTGCGCAGAGGCTGAGGAGCTACTGGCAATTGGTAGCTGCTGGGGGAGGTGCAGAGTGGGGAGTCAGGTTTCTCTAACGGTTGTGGCTCCTGGTGAATGGACCTCTAGTGGATGGTCCTGAATCAAGAGGGTGAGTGTGGGCAGCAGAATTGGTCTTGATTGGGGTTAAAAATGAGATAAAATGAAACAAATGTACCCAGAGTATACAAAATTGGGTGAGCAGAAAAGGGAATATGGACCTGGGAGGAATTAGAAGGTTAAATATGATCAAAATGCATTGCATTAAATTCTCAAAGTTGATAAAGATGAAATTTGATAGATAAATCAGAATTTTAGATGCACCAAGATAGGAAAGATGTTTTCCTCAAGGCTGCCAAATACAAATAGCCAAAACTCTATGAATGTAACATTTACACAATTCCTGATTGCTTCATGGTTCTTCTTGCTGTAGATAGTTTAATGTATATATGTTTAATAATATAAATGTATATGTAGAAAAGAAAAATAATAAAAATAAAAAATACTAGATGGAAAAGAATCTCAAAGTGTGGATGAAAATGAAGAAGAGCAGACTGAGCTGAATGCTCACAGCCACCCTTCTTGCTTCTGCCTTGCCCTGCTAACATCCTCAACTCATCCTGGCCAACTACATGACTCTGCTGAAGAGACAAGCTAGCTACTCAGAGGAGCCATTTGTGATTTACTGGCCAGTCTCTCAGCCCACACTGCATCCTTAAAAGGCCAAAACAGCAAAAAGAAACACAACTAAACAGACATTGTGTGGCATAGAAATGTTCACCCTCACTTATTTAATTCTTTGCAATTCTATGCTTATTTTTATTCCTATTCTACTGGTGGTCTGTGAAATAAAAAGCCTCTCTTGCTCCATATCTCATATTAGGGCTACAGTTGTTCACTACGTTTCCACGGGGAAAACGAAGACACAAATGTTCTGAGAAGTTAACATTACACCATTATTAAAAATACTGCCATTAACAATTAAAATAATCCTGTTTGTCTTGCTTTCAGTCATAATTGTCCAAGATACGAAGCTAAACGTCTCTCTGTGAATTACTTCCTCAGTAATTACGGAGAAACCCTACTGTTTTGACCCTCTGTACCCATGGACTCTGAATGCATGGATTTAATCATCCAAGGACTGATTTTTTTCTTTTTACTTTCTTTACTAAATGTCTATAAACTGATTTTTTAAAATCATTGTTCTCTAAACAGAACAACATAACTACTTTTGGAACATTTATACTGTGTTAGGCATTGTAAATAGTTTATATGGTAAAGTACAAGAAGTGATCCAGTTATATTCAAACACAAACACAAAGCTCAATAGAGAGAGCTGGGAAATTATAGAACCTGACATCAGTGGGACGTCCCAGGGTCAGTTCTCCACAGATAAGGTGGACTCTCTCAATAGAACAAGGCAGCAATAGCTAAGTGGTTAAGCATTTTGCTAATGAACCCAGTTACAGATGTGGATATCAAAACCCAACTCCTAAAACTCCAGGTTTGGCTCACATGTGGCTCAGATGCCTAAATTTAAAAGCAGGCAGCAGAATGGCTTGTGGTAAAAACTAAATTAAGGTATGTGCATATAACTCTGGTTTGGGGAATAATAACATGTAAATCAGACAGGTGCTGACATCTGAAAAATGCTTTTGGGTCTCACGTTAAACTCTTGTGGCTGCTATAGCATGTTGGTGCAAACCTACTGGATTAAAGTCGATACAGAAACCAGTTGTCAATTTATCTGTGCAATTTGCTACATGTGTATGTGATTTTTTTTTTTTTTTTTTTTGCCATGACTGCCATGGTATCACCACCATGGCAGTGATTTAAAACCAAATGATTTGGTTATCTCTCTCTCTCTCTCTCTTTTTTTTTTTTTTAGGGTCAAGGACCTATGGTGTGTGTGTGTGTGTGTGTGTGTGTGTGTGTGTGTGTGTGTGTGTGAATCAAAGCTATTTCTCCTCCAAAGAAAGCTTTTTCTTGGTCACTTGGGTAATCAGATCATAATGGGATCATGCTGCGAACCTTTACACAAGGGACACATTTTGGAGGACTCACTGTAATCACAGAAGTCTCCAGGGCAGCAGAATCACGGAGCCATGAAAAGACCTTAGCAAACCGTTGGGACTTGTTCTGCTGCTGTGTACTCTAGTGCCCACTCCTGGTCCCGAAGGTCTGGTTGCCGTCCAGCTGAGTACATCCTCACATACACAATACACCGGTCCGTGTGTAAACTTTGCTCTACCTTATTTATTAAAATATTTATTTATTAGAATTTATTCAGAATATATTGAGGTTGTCATCCTCTCTTATCTTCCTGTTCCCACCCTCCCTCCTGCTACTACCCTATTCCCCTTCCCTAGACTTCTCACAAGTGGGGGTCCTCCTCCCACACCATCTGACCAGAGCCTAACTGGTCTCATCTGGATAGCCTGCATCCCCTTCCTCTGTATGCCCAGAGGGCCTCCTCACCAAGGAGCAGTGGTCAAACAGTGGGCACCAGAGTTCATGTCAGAGGCAGTCTCTGCTCTCCCTGCCCCCTTCCCCATGTGGAGAATGAGCTGTCCACTGGCTACATCAGAAAAGGGGGGGGGGCTAGGTACTCTGCATGCGTAGTCCTTGGTTAATGTAACAGTTTGTGAAGGTGTCCCTGAGTCCAGATCTATCAGCTTTGGTGGACTCCCTGTGGAGCTCCTCCTGACCCCTTTGGGCCCTTCCGTTCCCCCATTCTTCCATACTCAGTGCTCTGCCCATAGTCTGGCTGTTAGTCTCAGTATCTGTCCCGATCCCCTATTGGGTGGGGTCTCTCAGAGGATATCTATGTTGGGCTAATATCCACTTATAAATGAGTATATACTATACGTGTGCCTTTCTGGGTCTGAGTTACCTCACTTGGGATGATCTTTTCTAGTTCTATCCATTTGCCTGACATTTTCAAGATTTCTTTGTTTTTGATAGCTGAGTAGTATTCCATTATGTAAATGTACCACAGTTTCTTTATCCATTCTTCAGTTGAGGGACATCTAGGTTGTTTTCAGATTCTGGCTATTATGAATAAAGCTGCTAAGAACATAGTTGAGCAATGTCCTTGTATGATGGAGCATCTTTCTGGTATATACCCAGGAGTGGAATAGCTGGGTCTTGAGGTAGAACTATTTCCAATTTTCTGAGAAAGCACCAGATTGATTACCAAAGTGGTTGTAGAAGTGTGCACTCCCACCAGCAATAGAGGAGTGCTCCTCTCTCCACACCAGCAATGGAGGAGTGCTCCCCTTAATCCACAACCTCACCAGCATGTGCTGTCACTTGAGTCTTTGATCTAATGTAAAGTTAATAAAGTTGCTGAAGCCTGTAACTGGGCAGAGGAGGAGTAGGTAGAGCTTAGGTTCCAGGGTTAAGGGTCAGAGGGGGACCATGAGGAGAGGAAACAGGGGAGGAAGCTGGAGAGAAGGAAGTGGCCACAGGACAGAATGGATTGTGGTCATGTGGCCATGAGGGCTGGCCTGATGGAATAGAAGCAGCCCAGGCAGGCACAATTAGGCAAGTAACCTGGGATGTGTAGCTGGGAAGCAACAAAATAGCTTTGAGGGTTGTTACTTGCCCAGTATGGTGCCTTAAAGCTTTTATAATTGTAAAAAAGCAAAACAAAACAAAACTGTCTCAGTTATTTGGGAACCAGCTGGGGTAGAGAAGCCCTCTAGAGTCTAACATGCAACTCGACAGCTCTAACCACCTCTGACTTAGACAATGGTGGAGTGAGGGATGAGCTGCCACCACCCAGGTCCTGACTCTCCACCAGAATGTCTGCATGGGAATGCTGCTTCTACCAAGAGAGCTCAGTACTAAACAACTTCTAGACTACAGAGTATGAGAGGATACATTTGTTCTTTTGTCCCACTAAGTATGTGGCAACTTTCTACAGTAATAACAAATTTGCAACAGTAACAACATAGAACGACCATCAAGCAGGGCTCTCTGGATTTAAGGCCCTAGCATTGCTGTGGCCATTGCTCTGGCACAGTGTAGTCACTACACTTTGTGGATCCTCTTCCGTGTGTACGTTATACTTCCTATGTAACTTTCAAAGATGGAAGAAGATAGAAAAGTTCTCATGGTATAATTTACGAAGTTGCTGGGGTCATTAATCCTTCTGAATAATACAAGTGCTTTTTGGAAGGGAAAACAATGAATTCAAAGAGAACATTCCTTTATGAGAATGTACTAAAAATATATCAGTTAATGTGATTCTGGGTGGTGCTGTTAGAGCACAGGAGTAATGGGATTTGAAGGTGCAATAAGAGAAGGGATTTTAGGAAAGATGAAATTACAGAAGTTACCTCCCGGGATGATAGCGGGTTCAGAAGCAAATAAAACAACCAGTAAATAAAAAGCCCAACCTTCCCAATTTTCTTCTTTGGCATTTTCATAGTCTAGCAGATAGCAGTGAGGAAATGTCCCCACTCCACAGTTGTTCCTTCCCTTCCTGATTGTCATCTGCTCTCTAGGCCTCCATCCTGAGCTCATTCAGGTGACAGTGATTGCACTCTGATACCTGAGCAGTAAACAACAGCCTTTCTACTTCAGGAAGTGCAGCTCCTGAAGAACGAGCAGGTAATTTTAATGAGGTCTACTAAGTGATGCACTTGGCATAAATGCAGGGTGCTATTTGTCATCATTGTGAGAAGAAATTGTCTTAAGCGAGACTCTGGAAATTGGATTAAGTCAGAATATCAGCTCCATGAGAGTAGGCAGTGGTTAAGTCTGGAGCTATAAGCATAAATCACTAGAGGACAAGCTAGAGGAACTTTTATTCTGCAAAAATAATTTGCATTCTAACTGGCAGAAAGTATTAGACCTTTGCAAGGAGAAGAGTGTTGGAGTATATTTAAATATTCTAATTGTAAAATTCCGCTTCTAGAACTCCATTCCTTACTGTGTTTAGGAACAACAGCCACATGTATCATTTTAATATTTACCACTCCACACATGGCCGAAAGCTAAGGACCCAGTCTTTCATACTCTGGAAAACAGAAATCATTGGATGGGGATTCCTGCAGCACACAGAGGTGTCTGCTCAGAGGCAGCTGTGCTCCGTGCAGCCTTATTACCTTGCTGAGAAGAGAAATGAGAGGTGAATTTAGGCAAAACAAACTACACAAGGAGGGTTCTGCTTTCCAACGTGGCCTTTACAGCAGCAGTGCTTGTTTGCAAGGACTCATGATGAGGCCTGATGGCAGCTGACATCTGCTTAAGGAAGGAAGTGTTGGGGAGGGCCATTGTCCCCTTATCCAAGAGCCCTTCCTTCACCAGGCATTCTCCTCTGTTGACACTTTGCTACATGCGCCAGGAGGGATAAAGGAGGGACTCCATTTATTCAGCTACAGGGAGGACATCACCCACGTTGGTAGAAACTTGGGCTTGTTATTTAGATCCTTAGGAGGAATTAGGCATTGTATATCTCCCCCGCAAAAGGGATTCTTTTCAGTTTTAAAGGAACTCCCTACATAGACAAAAAGCTACGAAAATGAACATGGAATAAATGTTCCTTATTAAGCACTGGGTTGTACAGCTACTAGGAGGTATTTCTCAAAGTTAAGAAAAAAGAAAATTGTTGCCTTTTCCTTAAAAAAAAAAGTGTATCCCCTCCCAATATATTAAAAGTGAAATAAAAAATTAAAGCCTCTATAGAAACAGTTTTGAGATGGGTAAAATACTAGATCAGGTTTTTAAAATTTAAGATGGTATTCACATATCACAGATTTATTGATAGATGTTGGGAAGACCAATCATTCTGAAATTGTAACTTTTTAAGGATGTGAAAATGCAATTGTGGGTATTTTTGAAAACCCAAACAGCAGACAAGAGGGCTATAATGGTTCGAACGTGGTTGACATGACTGTGGTGAAGCGACCGTGGGAGACTGTCAGCATTGTCATTTAACACCTTCACCACCATCAGACACCTTAGTAGTTAAACAAAACTATGCAAGTGTGAATAGTAACGACATTACTGGTAATTGCTAAAGGCACAAGCTGCCCAAATACCCTTCACCCGAGGTATAAGGAGAAAATTGTGTTGCCCCTTTTTCCTGGCTAATGTGCTGTTATTAGCTATGAAGTTACCCACACAAATACGCCATGGGTAAAATCTCAAATATCCTTCATCAAATTGAGGAAACTAGACTCAATGGGCTCCATGTGACATCACTTCACGTATGTAACATTTTGTAAATTAGGAAGGTATCAGGGTAGGCTCACTGCCACTACAGCAGAGTGTCACCATTGAGGCAGGCAGTTTAGTGACACAGAAGCTCAAGTGTCTGCATTAGAAAGGGGAGTGTGTGCCTGCGCCTCTTCTGAAAGCCACAAACAAACTTACTCCTGAAGTGCCTTACTTCAATCAGACAAAGGCTTATGGAAACATCACTGTCCATCCTCTAACGTCCTAAACAGGAAGGATTTAGAACTTCAAATGTTGGTGGGGATGCGGAGCTCAGCACACAGCTCTCTTGAAGAACTCCCCTGGCAATCTGACTGTTCAGCCCTGTTAGTCCCACAGGCAGGGAAAGGGCTCTTAGTATTCTAATTGGTTTTTGGCTAACCGTGCTTTAGAAGTTCTGCAGAGGCAACATGAGTTACAACCCACGTCAGTATCTGTCGCCTCTCGGCCCTGTCCTGCTGTATTAGCTTCGTGACCTGGGGCCCTGTGTGAGTGATTTCCTTTGCTCCTCATGGTCTGCCTAGATAATGGAGCCTGAATTCTCTGTTGGTCCATTTGTATCATAAGTTCATGTAGGGAAACGAAACTATCGGAGGATCGCCTGTAGGAAACCCACTCACTTCTTTACCTGTTTAAATGTTGTTTCCAGAGTATTAGAACGCTGTGGCCTTTGCACACTTTACTTAGGGACATTTTTAAAATTGTCCTTAATGGCTGGGCATTGCTGGCACACAGCCTCCAGCACGGGATCCAGGAGAAAGAGCAGTGTTATTAAAGTTTGATGTCAGCCTGTACTATATCATAAGTACAGGGCCAGCCTGAGCTGTAAGATACTATCTCAAAAGCTAAATAAATGAACCAGGAGCTGTACCTCAGAGCTACACTGCTTGCTCCACATGAACAGAATATCCCCACAGATCCCAGGTAAGCCCCAGACTCTAGCTCAGCCCAGCTGAGAACTCACCTTTTTTTGTGAGCCATACTCTCACTGAACCTATGGCTGGACGTCTAGTTGAGTAGGCTGGCTCGCAGGTGCAAGGTCCCCACGTCCTCACCCCCTTTCCTGGTATGCAATTATAGATATGCTATGCACCACTGCCCCTGAGTCTTTATGTGGGGACTAAGCATGAGACTCAGAGCCACAGGTACTCAAAACTGAGCCACCCTCCCTACCACTTAGCTACCACTTAACCTCTTATGGTCACTTTCTTCATATGGACAAGGCCAACACCTACTTTATAGTGTTGTTATAAACACTAAATTTGAGAGTATTATGAAGTCCTGAGTAAAAATATCAACAAAAGTTAAATTTTTATTGATATAAATGCATTGATAAAACTAAGATTGAACTTAACGCAGTCTTTGCTCATTGGCTATGATCTTTGCCATCTAATACATGAGAACTGTGTCATGAAAGCACCCAACAGAATGTAATCTCTGTCAACCAAACCTGTGCTGCCGGAAAAGCAGGTTAGTGGCCCTAAGTTCATGCTGACATCGACTGAGTACAAAGTATCTTCAAGTCCGGGTCCTGAAATCCTCCTGCTTCAGCTTCCTTAGTGCTGTGGTAAGGGGCATGACATGTGCACAGGTCCTTTTCTGTATTTGACTCTAACTCCTGATTTTCAAATATATTCATTGTATTTTTCCTGTTCCTAAAATTCTTGCTGCTTTAAGTGTTCTTCTTGCTGAAAGCATCTGCTGTTACAAACCCCTGTATAACATGAGTGTATCCTAACTATGACGTTAAACCTCCAAGCTTGCTCATAGGCACTTACCATAAGTCTGGCCAAACACTCCATGAGCTGAGAAGATTTCTGGCTTTTACTCAACAGACACATTTGTTGCCCAAGGGTCTGTTAGGAAGAGAAGATTTGACAAAACAAACTAGACCCATATCATGGATGCTTTTTTTTTTTTTTTTTTTTTTTTATTAAACCAAATATATGTTTGGGTAATTTCTAAAGTTCAAGTTTGTTGTAATTTATATAAATGTGAGCAGAGTAATTCATAGTCTTTCAGCTTCTGTAACTATTAAAATGATTTCTTTGGACCCATGAGATGGTTCTCACGCAAGAAGGAAGACCTGGTTCCCCTAACCCCATATACAAAGCCAGGCATCACAGTGCACACCTGCAATCCCAGCACTGGGACCGTGGAGGTGGGTAGCCCAGCAGCTTGCTTGCTGGTCAGTATAGCCTAATTGGTAAAATTGGTGAATTCAGAGTTCAGAGAGACCCTGCCTCAAACCATGACAAACAATAGAGAAGTACACTTGACTTTGCCCTCTGGCCTCAGTAGGCACACATGTGCACGTATGTACGTGAACACATACACACACCACCACCACCACCACTACCACCACCACCACCACCACAAAGAAACATGGAATTTGAAAACCTATAAACAAGTTCCCTTGCTTTCAGTAATGTGGGCCATCCATTGGTTGTCCAAAGGGAAAAGATCCTTTCAATGTCGGAAGTGAAAGGAAGCCAGGTGGGTTGAGGGAAAGTGTTAATTTACTTCTCGTTCCACAGAAGGAACTCAGAATCACTAAGATTTTATACAGAAACCATCGATCCCCTCAGAGGTTTACGTAAGTCGGTCTATTGCATAAGCTGTGAAGTGACAAGATGTGCGCTCACAGCCCCACTCGCAGACAGCGGAGCCCAGCATCTGCACCATCCCTCTTTTATTTGAAACCCCATCCTTTGTTCTCACACCACTCTTGGGGACTGTGGCGGAGGAGAGCCGCAAGACTCCCTGTAGGTCTCACCTGACACTTTAGAAGGAGATGGCAGGCGGTAGTCAGCAATCTCTAAATAGCATTGCTAAGCCATTCTGTCCCAGTCATTTCTGAGGAACTTGGAACATGAGGCTGAACAAGGTCCCCAAGTCCTGTCACCACAGCACAAAACAGCCAAGAGAAAAGCACAGGCGCTTTACAGGGATCAGAGGCATGTGGATGAGTGTCTCTATGCACACATGCTTGTGTAGTGGGTAATGTGTGTGTGTGTGTGTGTGTGTGTATAGGTGTGTGTGAGAGCACATATAGATGTGTGTGCATATAGGTGTGTGTGAGAGAGCATGTGTGTGAGAGAGCACATATAGATGTGTGTGCATATAGGTGTGTGTGTGAGCACATATAAATGTGTGTGCATATAGGTGTGTGTGAGCACATATAGATGTGTGTGCATATAGGTGTGTGTGTGAGCACATATAAATGTGTGTGCATATAGGTGTGTGAGAGAGCACATATAGATGTGTGTGCATATAGGTGTGTATGTGAGCACATATAAATGTGTGTGCATATAGGGGTGTGTGAGCACATATAAATGTGTGTGCATATAGGTGTGTGTGTTCGCATGTAGGTGTATCTGCTTATGTTGTGACTCATATGTGTGCGCATATAGATGTGTGTGCATGTAGCGGTGTGTTTGTACATCTGTTTATGTTCTGTGTGCATGTGCATGCACTGACCTGCATATTACAGTGTTTACAGCATTTTAGACTTCAAAATACCAGCAGCAATGTGCTCAAGGCTTCTGTCCTTGGCATCTCCAGTGGCCCATGCCCCACTTTCCTCAGACATGTGGTACAACAGACAGTGACAGCCTCATCCTCAGGAGTGGTGCTGGGCACAAGGGGTCACTGTGCAGGAGAGCTGAGCACCCTGATGGATGGGAAGACTGCAGGGAGAGGGCTCAGAGGAAAAAGCAGGTGTGCAGGGCTCTGCAGAGGAACAGGAAGGAGCCAGGGAAACAGGTGAGCTGTGAGTGGGTTGAAGGCATGTATGTGGCTTTTACCAGGTAAAGTGGTGTTTAAATGCTTGGTGTGTTTTCATGGGGTGACATGTAATGTGGATTTTGTTTGATGAGTGTGGTTTTTTAAAACCTTCTTGGCTTTGTCCTAAGTGCATTTAAGTTACTTGAAAACTAGATTTTTAAGACTTTTGTCCCCAGTGGGACCAACATAAAGGTCAGTCTAGTCGCAGGCATCCCCTCCCCTGACACCAAGTGAAAAATTTAAATCCTGCTGTGAGACTCTTTCCCCAGCCTTTGTCAGAGAAAGAGGATGCTCTGCAGGTGTCTGTCTGTCCAGCTCAACCCCTGCTCCCTACTTCTGTCCTGCTGTGTCTTTTCTGCCAGTGATCTCTGAAGTCGGCCCCCCTGGATTCTGTCTTACCCTAGAGAGCCTCAGGGGTCAGCTTGTGTCTCACTCCTTGCCTCACAGGCTTTCAGAACGTGAAGCTGTGGCCTAATTTCTTTCCTGTTTCTGTGGAACCAGCATCCTCCATTGCTAAGTAAGAGTCATGTCATTGGTGTTTTAGATGCTTGGTCAACTTTGTGGTTATTTGGTTGAAAGATCACATATTGTTTTTGTTATTTCTTGGATGGGAACACAAGTCAGGGTGTTTTGAAAAGACGCAGCTCAGGGAGGCTGTACTAGGCTCTGTCCACTTTCAATGATTCATTTCTTATGGGAGTAGCCCCAGCACGACGGTCCTGAGAGAGCTCAGGAAACGGGCCTGCTGCTTGCCATGACCCTCTACTTTTCTGCGTAGTCTTTGGTTAGGAACATGTAAGTGCATCATCAGTAAATAGCCATGGTAGCTTTAAAATAAAAAGCACCAAATTATCAATTGTTTTTATTTCAAATCACATCAAAACATTACACAGAACACAACACTTGGGACTGGAAAGAGGGCCCAGGGCTGAAGAACATGTGCAGCTCCGGCAGAGGACTGGACATGTGTGCCCAGCACTAGATCGGATGGCTTAGGACACCAGTAACACTCACATGCTCTCACACACACAGATACTAAAAATTAATAACAATAAGTCTTTCTAAAAATGGGAAAGAGCTTGAGCTCATTGGCACAGGAGACAACTTTCTGAACAGAACACCAACAGCTCAGGCTCTAAGATCAACCATTAATAAATGGGGCCTCATGAAACTGAAAAGCTTCTGTAAGGCAAAGGACACTGTCAACAGAACAAAACGACAGCCTACAGACTGGGAAAAGATCTTCACCAACCCTACATCTGACAAAGGACTAATTTCTAAAATACATAAAAGAACTTAAGAAATTAAACACCGCCAAACCAAATAATACAATTTAAAAATGGGGTACAGACTAAACTGAGAATTCTCAACAAAGGAATATCGAATGGCTGAGAAACACTTAAAGAAATGCTCAACATCCCTAGTCATCAGGGAAATGTAACTCAAAATGACTCTGAGATTCCATCTTACACCTATTTGAATGGCTAAGATAAAAAACTCAGGTGAGAGCACATGCTGGTGAGGATGTGGAGAAAGGTGAACACTCCTCCATTGCTGGTGGGAATGCAAACTTGTACAACCACTTTGGAAATCAATCTGATGCTTTCTCAGGAAATTGGGAATAACTTTACCTCAGGACCCAGCTATTTCACTCCTGGGAATATATCTGAAAGATGCTCCACCATACAACAAGGACACTTGCTCAACTATGTTCTTAGCAGCTTTATTCATAACAGTCAGAATCTGGAAACACCCTGCATGTCCCTCAACCAAAGAGTGGATAAAGAAAGAGTGGCGCAACTGTTAGGCAACATGGATGAGCTCATGAGCACTGGAAACTTAAACTGATCAATACACAATGGAATACTACTCAACTATTAAAAACAAGGAAATTTTCAGGCAAATGGATGGAACTGGAAAAGATCATCCTGAGTGAGGTAACCCAGACTCAGAAAGACATGCATTGTATATACTCACTTATAAGTGGATATTAACCACATAATACAGGATAGCTACACTACAACACAGAGACTGAAACATCAACCAAGGACCATGCATGATGCAGACCTAGACCCTCTGCTCAGATGTAGCAGCACAGTCCCTTGTGGATCTCAAAACGTGGAGAGTAGGGACTACTTCGGACATGCACTCTGGCCACCGAATGTTGATCACTTCCCCTTGGCAGGATGGCCTTGCCAGGCTACAGAGGAAGAGGTTACAGGTAGTACAGATGAGACTTGATAGGGTGGGGTCAGATGTAAGGGGAGGAGGGCTCCCCTTTCTGAGGACTAGGGGAGGGAGTAAGAGGGGATGAGGGAAGGAGGGGGGATCGGAGGGGCTGATAGAGGGGGAAACAATCAGGATGTGAAGAATTTAAACTGCAGAACAAGCAGGTAGCTTATATTTCTAACCCCACTGTATGGGAATAACTCTGAGATTGGCTGAGACATGAATGTCTAGGCACAGACAGTGCTTTTTGTTGCCTACAGAACCCCTGTGAATTATTATTAGATGCCATTCTTCATATGGCATGAATGAAGATTTACAGATGTCTTTTTTCCTGCTCATACAAAGAGCAGAGAACCTGCCTTAATTGTTCTGTGCATCACGCACACCTTATATATTTATAATTTTAGGACTATATAATGATTGTGAGAAATTATATGTTTTCAGAACAAAAGACCTGAGCACTGACATTGGATCAGACCTGAGAGAATGCATTCCTCTCAGCATGCTGGACACTGACATCCTGTATCCTTCACGTTTCAGCACCAAGTGCTTCAATTGTTCCTCCTCATCAGAAGAAGACAGCTCCCAGGACACTTTCGAAGAAATCTTCCAATCCCGATTGGTCTAGAATTTCAGACTGTTCTACACAGGACTCTAAGCCTGGAGTTTCTCACATTTAGAAACTGGACCAAAAGTGCTATTCCTAGCTTGTTTAACTATTTCCTCAATTTTATTTGGGCCACCACAAAGGTATTATTCATCCCAAATCAGCCAGAAGAAGCCTTAAGAGAATGACACCCCATTTTCTTTAAGGGGGTTCTGGCAGGTTTTGGTTGCTTTCTTGGGCTATAGGTTATTATCAATGGGAGTTGGTTACAAGTTATTACAGGTTTTATTTAGAGAGAAAATAAGGTTAGACTCAGTGATATCTCGCCTTTCTTTTATCTTTCATTCTTAGGTTTGGAGATAGGGGTTGAAAAGAAAAAAGGGGAATACAGAAATATATAGGAAATAGAACAAAAGGTATATTAGTGAGTCAACTTAATGCCTCAATTGACACTCACATGGTTGTTTTTGGTTCATTGGTATAGAATTTTGTATATAGATGCAAAATAACTTGGTTTTGGATACATACAGTTGTATAGAGTTCAGGTGTGGGATTGCCCTTCACACGCACACACACACACACACGCACATGCACACACACGCACACACGCACACGCACGCACACGCACACACACATGCACACACACACGCACACGCACACGCACACACACACGTGCACACACACACACACGCACACACGCACACACACACGCACACACACACGCACGCACACACACACACGCACACACACGCACACATGCACACACACACACGCACACACACACACGCACACACGCACACATGCACACACACACACGCACACACACACACACGCACACACACGCACACATGCACACACACACACGCACACACACGCACGCGCACACACACACTATATATATATAATTTCTACTCTAATATGAGGTATTGTACTCATATAACTCAATTATAATGCAAAGTTTGCTTCCAATGCTTTGAAAGCGCTGTTGCAGGCTGCTTAGGATAAATACGTTATACAAGTTAATTGTTCATTGATCAAATCATGATTGCTACTATACTTTTATCACAAGAATGTACATCATAGGTGCAGCAGATAGATACGATTCTATAGAAAGACAAGGTAGGATGGTTGGATAAGGGCTTCAAAAACCTTAGAGACATACAGAATATGGCATTTAAAATGTTTATATTATTTTAAAGATTCACTGACAATGATACAGGTTAGCTTCTGGCAACACCCAGCCTACTTCAAAGAGGATGATGAGCATCAGAGAACCTCCTTATGGAGATGGCTTCAAACGTGACTAACAAGGCACTGGGCAAAATGTCCTCATTTCTACAACAGACAGAATTCTGCCTAAAAATGGGCAAGCTTGGATGCAGGCAGAGTCAGTGGCCAAACTCTGACGAGACAGGGTAAGAAAGTCCTCAATGGTTCCTGCCTCACAAATATGTCTGTCAGATATATTGGGCCAGAAGGCTGAAGAATATGCTCCAACATTATAGAGAATTTTGGTGACTATTCAGGTAGCAAACTGTCTCTGTCATCTTCTCATTTGGTAAGCCACTAACCTGCACTCCCGGCACACTCAGGTAATCAAGTTTATTCCTTCTCAAGTCTCTGATGGGGTTGAAGACCAGGTAGCTTAGTCTTACAATGAAGCTTAGTTGTTTAGGGGTTAAGATGTTTTTAGGTTAGGTAGATATGATGGAGATTGATCTACATTCAGAATTTTAGACACACCAAGATAGGAAAAATGTTTTCTTCAAGGTTGTCAAATACAAATAGCCAAAACACTAAGAATGCAACATTTATATAATTACTGATTGTGTCATGGCTCTTCTTGCTATAGGTAGTTTATTGTATATATGTGTAATGGTGTAGATGTATGTGTAAAAATCTAATCTCCTTTAGCAAGTTTTATATTTAATATATTATTTTTATAGTAAAAATGTCTTTTATAACACAACGGTAGTTTGTTCAGTCCTTCTCAAAACATTACTCTGGAGCCGTTCCTCTGAGATCCATATTTTGTCAAAGTTCATCATCCCTTCTGTTACATCCCTTAATTATTATGGACTACAGCACAGTTTTGATAGTTTTGAAGCTTTGGAGAATATGCCAAAAGGAGGCCGGTATCTCTGTTCTCACCACAAGGACAGGAGCATTGACTCTATTGGTTCACAGCCACCCTTCTTCTAATAAATGACACTTGCTTTTATGTCTGTCCCCATTCTACTTTGAAAAAAAAAAGTAATAGAAGTGCTGTCCCCGGCAAATGGTTGCATGCTGAGGAATGTGTCAGGAGAGCGTCTGAGTGCTGGCATTTGAGCATAATGTCTGCTCCTGTGAGTTGCTGGAGGTGGTATTTAGGAGGTACAGAGAGGACTTACGTGGTCTTCATTAACTACAACTGTTTGTGTCAGGCGGTGGCTGCGATGTGGCTTTTGTTCCTCATGGAGCCCAGACACTGGGTGATTCTTCTGTATTTTTGTCAGCAGTCACAGAGCATGGGCTTTTTATTTCCACCTAGCTCGGGAGAAGCAGAAAGTCTTCTCTGAGCCTGTGTGCCTGAGCCCCGCTCATCTCACGCATATACTGTGTGCTTCCGTGAAGACTGCGATGCACCGTCAGCACTAGCTGTGGTTTTCTTCTTTTAAAGAAAGCACTTGTTTTAATTTTTATTCATGTGTGCTGCATCTGTGTGTGCTCATGGGACTTGTTCTCTCTGGAGCTGAAGTTTTCGGTGGCTGCAAGCATCCCGAAGCTTGGCCTGGTGACTGCAGACCGGTCCTCTGCCAAAGCAGCATTTGCTCTTATCAACACCCAGGATGCTCTTTCTTTGAGAACGAATCTCAGCTCAGATCACTTCATGGAAAAAGGGCGTTTATTGTCTTAGTAACTGACTCAGAGCCAGAAGTTAGGCGCTCACACCAGGAAATCAGACACCGGTCAGAGTTTGCAAGGGCTGTGCTTTCTGATAACGTATTCTGTGAGTTAGCCCTAGGTAGACTGCTTCTGTGCAATGGTGAAAGTCCCCGCCTCTCATATTTGTATGTATGTGTTATCTACATGTAATGTGCATACAGTGTGCATGTACGTGTGTAGGTGCCCTGAGGATACACTGAAGACACGCTAAAAGGTATAGAAATCCAGTAATTTGAGGATTCACAGCTCCAAGAAAGTACTGGAGCTGCCCTCACTACAGCCACCTGGTAAGAGTTTAGGAAGATCTAAGTACAGTATTAAGCCATTGGGGTTGGGGGAGGGACACCAAGAGACATCACCTCACACTCAGTGTGATTATAAATGGATTTGAAAGATGCACCGCAGCACCCAAATGAAGCACATGACCACGGATGTCCTGCCTGCACTATGTGCTGTGCTGCAGGCTGCCATTAGTCCGTAAATGGATCATGAACCACTGTGCTGAGGACAGCCAGCCTGGAGGACAGAGAAGGAGTCACAGCAGTGTTGGCGTCATCTCTTCCAGGTCCTCACTACTCTGACATCCCCTCCTCCTCGCCTCCACTTCCTGACACTGAGCCCAGCACAATGAAGGGCCCCTGAAGTCAGCAGCTGTCCCTAGTGACATCTGGTGGAGAGGTCACCTGGGAGCCAGGCAAGCAGTGACAGCATCCTTCTGGGTTGCTGGTGCTCAGCTCTCTGTCCCTTCCCTTCTGTGGCAGCTTCATCAAGATGTCCATCCGATCCTTCCCGGGTGTGAAGCTCCCACATGAGCACCAGGGCCCATCCTGGCTGCTGTCTGCGCACTTAACGCTTCCCCTGAGCACCTGTCTTCCTGAGCCTGTTTCTCTATCATTTGGTCAAATGCCGCCTCCTTTGCTATCCTACCTACAGCCATGTTTAAAAGGTAGCTCTGTCCCACCCTTGGTTTCAATATCTCTTTGAGACATCATCAATAGCCTTTGTTTCCCTTCTAACGCGTGTGATTCAGTAGATTACTGAGTGTTACTAGCAGCCTTTCTTACAGCCATGAAATTTCCACAAGGAAGGGAGCTTTTGCCCATTCCCTACCATGTCCTGGGCTTTGCCTCTAGGCTCTTACACACTTGCTGGACTCATGGAAGATGTGTTAACTAGAGACATATGGGACTTATGCATTAGCAACTTAGCAAAAATAAGCGCACTGAGAGAAGAAATAGATAGTTATAATAAGATTTAAATTTTGTTTTTATTGATTTGGAGGCTATCTTATGAGAGAGAATCCAACACCAACTTTGAAATCAAATCTGATAAAAGTCAACTGAGATAATTTGTAAATGAGAATATAACTGTGGTGTAAGGCTCAAGAGAGCCTCTGGGCGATGGATAGGGACTCGAAAGCCAAGGGGTGTGGCTTACTATACAGTGACACAAGTAGCTCTGGATTATCAGTGGCAAACAATAGCTGCATCGCATACAGCTGCAATCAGCTACAGTTTACATGGATTAAATACTATTCGGTTCAAGCATAAAGTGTTGATGGAAGTTGCCCAGTGCTTCCTTTTCACACTTAGAAGGTAGAATGTTGACAATAGCACCGTAAAGAACTAAAGTATATAACTACTGAGTTGAATTCTGAATAAATTAATTAAATAAAAAATTAAAAAAAGAACTAAGGTATAATTTTGGAAAAGAGGTAAGATCAACCTGTACAAGGAAGTTTGCACCTCCAGCTTGAAACACCTTCTGAAGTGGCAGCAGTGGTGGCTACGATTTTCCAAACATTTTGTGAGTAAAACTTGCAGGCTGATTTTGTCTCCTGCTTGTGTCAGATGTCAGATATCACAAAGCCACCATTTTACACACACACACACACACACACACACACATACGTATGTATACATATGTACACATTCACATTTGCTACTCTGGGAAATATATTAAGGCTCCTCAATCTCTGAATGTACATTTTTGAAAAGTATTTCAAGTTTTCTCAAAATGTTATGAAAGAGACTATTTTATAGGCTGTTATCAAGAAAGGTCATTAAACATAATTAAAATTTCTCAATTTCACAATTGTTTATAGTTTATTATTTAGTTACATTTAAATCTTAAGTAATTACCAGCAGCTATGCTACTGGTACAGAGGAGCAGTGCTGTGCTTGTGTGTGGAGTGTGTGTGTGTGTGGGGGGGGAGGGAGGGAGGGAGGGAGAGGGAGAGTGGGTGTATGCATGTCTTTCTGTCTTGAGTGGGTATGTGGGATTGTATGTGTGTACATGTTTTAGAGTGTTGAGTATATGTAAGATTGTATCTATGCAAATCCTTATGTGCATTTGTTGAGTAGTGTGTGTGTGTGTGATTTTGTCTGTGCATGTGTGAGTACTGAATGTGTCTCTGTAATCTAATTATATAAAAATCTGATCATGAAAAGATAAAGATCAGTAGAAATTAAGCATGTTTTTGTCACAATTAGAATTTTTACTTTTGTGTTTTTAAGAAGCACTGGGGATCAGAAAACAGAATTTTTGGAGTTTGTTCTTTGAAAGAATTAGTGATTCTGGAAATTGATGAAGAAATGATCACTGCCATGAAGTGGCTTTGCTGTTTGGTCTTTATGGGGCTGTCTTCCTCAGCCTCCCTCCTGATTTGAAACAACCTGGGGAATAGAGCACAAGCGAACAGGGGAACCAGGCCCTCCCAGGCATCCACATGTTCTCAGCCATGGTACCAGCACCAGCCTCTGCTGCCTGTGGACCCAGCTCTGGGATCACTATTGCCCTGAGGTCTGGAGGCAAATATCCCCAGAATCACTCACAAGCTTCTCTGAGAGACAGAAAAAAAAATGCCACAAATATGCTTTTGTGTGTGTTTTTAAAATTAATACAACTGTTGCAAACTAGAGATAATACTTTTGGTTCAAACAATAACCTACATAAAGAATACTGTATTTGTGCTACAGAAACATAAGTTCTTGGATATTTTTTCTTCTTCTCATACTTATTTATTTATATTTATTTTTAGGAATAAATTTCATTTTCATTTAAAAATTACACTGTTTCTTTCTTGGCTCCAACTAGTGAAGCAGGCAAAAAAATTGGATTTTCCCTACAACAATTTCTACCAAAGTTCCCTGCAGGGACAGGTGGCTATGACATACTGTTTTCATATACAGGGTCTTCCGGAGGCGTCTGCTCTGCAGCACGCACAATGACACAGCCCTGAAGCATCAGCCAGGACTTAACATCTGGGTAGCCTGCAGGTCAAAGTTATAACCTCTGTGAAATTTCAGTGCTTTATTGCGCTTACACATGAACAGTGGTGCGAGAAAAGAGAGAGTTGCTTTCGACAGCAGCCAGACTTCTGATCTACCTGAATTGTGAAGATCTCAATAATGAAGCTCACGTCTCCAGTCTTTGTGACGCCTGCACTGTATAACTACTGAAAAATCTACCAGTGATTATAAAAAACTCACACTTCAGAAATCAGGTACAATGCTCAGCCGCACATGCATCCCACATGCCCTCCTCCAAGGCTCGGGGACCGTTAGCACTCAAACATCTGACACATCTGGTTTTCTTTAAAAAGAAAACAACGTCTTTGGGGAAAATGATCAAAATCTACAGGAATTCTGCTGGTGGGTGAGGGTTTTGCAGCCACAGCCTACAGATACGGATCTCAACACCCAACTCCGGATGTGTTGGCTGTGCACTTGAATTGAATGCATTAGTCCGAAGAGAGGGAACATTTCCTTGGGGTTTTATCCTGTTTTCTGAACAGAGTTTGCTCTGGCCCAAATACTTCATTATTCTGTGCCAGGCCTCTTGTGTGCGAGCTGTAAATGTCACCTGCCCAGATGGAGGAGATGTTAGGAAGGTGGGCCTGATCCATTATTGATGCCTCAGCTTCATGTCCACCGACAGCCCAACGGATCTAAGCCTCTTCAAGAAAGCAAAACCCCTAGGAATTGTTTGGATGGATAAATAGATGAAAGAGTCAGGGACCCAGGAAATTTTTAGTAACACAGACAAATCTATCAGAATTCACATGCTAAAACAAATGCGGCCTTTCTTTCAGAAGTCTCCCTCTGCTCTCTTAGATGCTATCTTTCTATATCCTTTTAATCTGAGTATTTCGGTAACCCGCATCTGACTGCTGGTGTGTCCATGGAAGCTTCTAGTAAAGTCATGGGCATTCACTTAGCCTCCAGTGCAATGGTCCAGAGTGGTCCTGCCCCTCAGATGACCTGGAGGCATGGGCATCTCCTTGTCTCACCTCTTTTCCAGTTATACTGCTGGATCTTTTTCTCTATAGTCACCCTTTTTTCAATAGTCATTTTCTAAAACCACCCTTGGAATCTTTATTTTAAATCAGTACACACCTTATGATCCCACTCATCGCTCAGCTGTACTTTGTCAGGTGCTTCTGTCCCCCACTGCCACCTCCAAACGCCGCCTGAGGTTGCCTGTCTTGACATCCTGATTCCTTCATTATAATGAATTATTTGATCTCTGTGTGGTGTGTGAGGCATGCACTTGTTGTACGTGTGTGCATATGTGTATACACCCAGATGTGCATGCCTGCACATACAAACACAGAGGCCACAAGTGGCTGTTGGGTGTCTTTGTTTATGATTCTCCCCCTTAGCATCTTAGGATAACATTGCTCATTGACTGAAGGTTTGCATCTCTGGCTAAGATGACTTGACATGGTTTACCCATCTCCACCTGCCAATCATAGGCCCACAGGAATAGAGCAAGGCGTGGCTTCTGATGCAGGTGCTTAGCAACAAGGCCCAGATGCTTGCAAAGAAACCACCCTTGATCAACTACTGAGCCATCTATCTATCCCACATCTGATGGTTTGTTTTAGTGCTCATGTTTCACAACACATTTCAGTTTCAAGTTTCAGGTTAAGTATCAGTACCCACAAATTTGCTTACCTATGGCTGTTTTACCTATGCAGTAATTTTAACCTACCACTCACTATAAGCTGCTGATAACTCAAGACATATGGTATAATTTCCAAAATACTTAAGAAATGAAGCGAACATAAATCTGATGTTCAGTGAGAGGCTGTTGAACTGGATGAGTGACTGAAGGACACATCCTTTCCTGCAGTGATGGAGAAGATGCACCGATCACATGATTTGTGACTGGAGGAGACGTCCTTTCCTGCAGTGATGGAGAAGATGCACCGATCACATGATTTGCGCAACAAACGCACTGGAGTGTAGTAACTGCAGGTGCTAAAGTAGACACAAGTAAGTAAAGACTGCCAAGTGCATCACTTACGTGACTTATCTACATAAATCTAAGTGCAAAGTCAACCAAACACCTAGTCGACAAGACACATACAAGAGTGCACACATGCAGTGCCTCAGTGGGATGTGAGGCTGCTCAGGTCTACCTTCTGTTCTGCATTTGTGAACATGGTGTCTGGGGAGAGTAAAGGAAGAGAAATCACTGTGCCGTGTTTGTGTGAGCTGTACGGTTTAAAGTTCTTACGTTCTATTCAAACATCTGGCTCAGAGGGGAGGGCAGCCACAGAGTCTCTGACAATGTGCTTAGCAACCTACCTCCATGTTCTGTTGTCTCAGTATTTTTTTCACTCTCAGTATGGAAAGCTCAGAATTATCAAGGATGTTGACCAAAGCCAGTCTTGCTTATTAGATAAAATATTAAGGTACCTTATGATATTTGTATGAAGAAAATATTACTTGGAACTTTAAAATGTTTTATTTAAGCATTTTTTTACTGTGTACTGCATGTTAGTCCAGCCATTTATTACAGTATTTTTCTTCAGTTTGTATATTTACTGAAAATATCTTGATCCACAACAGGCTGTATGTTCTGATATTTAAAGGTCAACATTTTCATGATTATTTTGTCTTCTTCGGTTTGCATAAAAATGCATAATCGACAATCTGCCTTGAGTGTGTAGAATTCCCTCAGTCACCACCTTAGATATATCCAACCCAAGCCTCAGGCAGTGACACTGGGATGGCCAGGATCCCTGTTAGGACCCAGCGACGAGGAAAATACAGAAACATAATTAGCACAGTCCATGTTTCTGTGAAGACTTGGGTTTCCTGTGTGAGCTGGTGCAGCAGACTTACAGCGTTTCCAGAATACAGTATGAATGGAGTGACAGACTGTGCTGAACCCAGGGTACCCCTAAGACACACCTACCACTAGGGAGCCCCAGTTTCATTCACACAGTTCTTGTCAGTGTCAGAGAACTAAGTATTTGCTGAGTATTTGAATGCAATTCTAGACACGAAGGAGAAAAAGATAGTAGTTAAGTATCTGCTTCTTTTATAAGTAAGAAAAGCAAAAGTCTACCACAGCTGTGCCCAAGACGCCAGTGGTATCTGGCATCAGGATGAAGCACTCAGGAAGGGTCAGCTGGGAGGAAGGGAGGAAACAACTCGGTGAAGGTAGATGCTTCCCAAAATTGTCCTTAAACATGAGTATGTGGAAAACCCAGAAGCCATTCATGCACGGGTTAAGAAAAGAGTTTTCTGTGTGAAAACTAGTCATTTGGCTCTACCAATCCTTAGGAGACAGTAGAAGGATAAACCTGAATTTTAAAAGAATCCTTTTGATTCTTTATGAGAAAAGAAATGAAACAGGCTGGACCATATTAAATTCCCAAATGACCGCTAAACCCTGCCCTTTTATTTCACCAGCTTTTCAATTGTTTTGGAATTTGAAATTCAGGTCTCGCTTTCACCCTGTACTTTCACATACAACCTCCCTCTTAGGATGGAGGTGAGAAAACAGCTTTCCCTCTTGGAGGTGAGTGTCATGGCAGTGAAGGCTCCTCCCTCACAGTGGATATGAAGATACCAGGATGCTGCTGTGAAAGAACCAGAGACGCAGACAGGAGGGTCCCCTCGCAGGGTGAGGGGTCATTTATCTTGTCTTCAGCTGGTTTCTTATTTGTTTAATTGGAAGGTAGAAACACACCAGGTAAAAGAGAAGGAAAAACACATTCTGGACACCCCAGTCTCTGTCCCCACAGATGAAGAAAAGACAAAAGAAACAGTTTTCTCAGGGGCCTGTGTTCCTGGACAGTGCGGTTAGACCAACCATAGACTCAGCTGTAGCTGTTCTGTCCCTTGTCACCTTGTTTTTCCCAGCCCCTGCTGACTCAGACTCTCAGGCCATTGGGTGACAGGGATTGTAAGCCATTTATCCAGCTGTGCCCCTTCTGGAAGCCAAGTCTGCTGAGCAGAGGACTACTGTTAGGCTCACAGCCACTGAGGCCTTGGGCCACGCTGAGTGACAACTCCTCCTGAGCAAAAGCATGTTCTGGTCACCTGTAACCTCTATGAATTTTGGGCTTTCTTTAATTAGAATATTTTTGGTGGTACGATAGAAGCTCTCTGGTTTCCTTATTAAGCTCTGATTCTGATCCCAGTTTATAAATGGGGATTACAGCCAGAGCATACGAGTTAACAGAACACACACTTTTAAAACCCATTCTTCTTTCTCTCCACATAGCTGGCTAGTCCCTCTAGATCTACCCCCCTCAAACTGCATTTCCCTCCCCACCCCCACAATTTATAGTTGTGTCTCAAATAAAAGTTGACTTTCCTTCTATAGCCCTCACAAAATCAGGAAATTGATTCATTCATTCAATAAGGATTTTATTGAGCGCCTATTGAGATATAGGTGACAGGAGAACAATCATGAACCAAGCTGATAAAAATCAGCGCCTTTATGAAGTTAATAGATTTTTGTCTTCCTGTACTCATGTCCCTGCAGGTTCGATCTTTATAAAAGCGTGGTTCTGCTAATACTATTCAATGCTCAGAAGCCTTTAATGGCTTTCAATCTTCACTGTATATATAAAAAAAAAAACCTAAAATCTCCAGCAAGCACTAAAATCCTCATGCTGCTGCCCAAACACTGCTATAGCACTAGTCCGCATGGCCAGCTTCGACAGTCTGCCCTCCCTCCTCACAAGTTAACACACGTCACAACGCCAGACTTACATGTGCCCTGTCTGGACAAAGGTCCTTCTCCCCTGCCAGTTTCATTCCACAGACTTAGGACATTCATTCTGCAACAATGTGTGTATTGGCGCCCTTATCTTGCTATTGGAAGGCTCCAGTGTGGTTTGCTTTCTTCCACATTTTCTCCCTTGATTTGGTCCTCTGATATAGAACAGAGATAATTTTCAGAGAATTAATTCATTCTTACAAGGTAATATCTGAAGCATTCTTTAGGCGTGTTGTCCATCTGTATGCTGCACGGTTATCTGACACTGGGGGTCAACATGAATTTTGGAAATTTGGAAAATTCGGGAGGAAGAGAAATGGTTGTGGAATTAAATATCTAGTTAAAAATATTGAGCCGAAATTGCATTTTTGGACACATGATTAGTCTGGCTCTGAGGCTCAATGCCTGGAGAGATTGTCCTTAGAAAAACCACACCTCAAGTCGTAGTCATGTTTGAGTATAATCACGTTCAGAGAAAATTTGGACCTTAGACTTGAGAGATGACACTGGGACAAGTCAAGTCTCCAGAGTCAGTCAGGATGGAAGGAAGGAGTTTTCCTGCATGGAGGGTGTGGCAGTGGGCAGCAGAGGCAGAGTGACGTCATACTCAAATGTCCATAGGTGAGGTTCTACAGTCCCAATGAGGCATTTCACAAGACGCAGCCCACATGGCCCATGTAAGCAACAATGAATCTTTGAAAGCACCGAGGAGAGACAGGAAAGATGAGCCCTCTCTATACAGAGTGAGGATGCCACAAGATGTCCTTGGAGAACAAAGAAGATTTCACCAGAAATCTAGTCAGTCACATCTTGAGTCTTCCTGCTCCCCAGAAGCAACAGGTCTGTGAAGGTGCTACCAACAGTGGCTGAAAGGGGCAGACAAATTGCTTCTGACCCAGAAACTAAGGAGGAAACTGAATTATGTACTATAGGATTACCTTTCCCTGAGGAAAATACAGCTGAATATTCATATAAAACAGTACGTGGTCAGCCTGTGCAGTTCCAGTGGCTCCTGTCAGCTGTCCTGGAGTTAGACTTTGATTTGAGCAATCCTTGGCCCTCAAGAGATAGTCCCAAAGGCTTGAGGAAGATTCCAGCTAGAGATCTCATAACATCAGCCTGTTTGTTAATAAAGGTTTAATTTTAACTAATGCTGAGTACTTTGAATATGAAAGTGTCTGTCAGTATGTTGTTTTTAAAAATAGTTTCTTCCATGCTGAAAACAGAGTCTTATTTATAGAGTGCCTTGAAACCACATTGCTGCATTTCTGGGTTGTGCTACAAGGTCCTCACAACCTAAAATGGGGCCTCTGTGGGGCAGCTCTGTCCCCTAGTCCACGGTGCTGTGCCTGGAGCTGGAAGCTCAGGACTACTGCTGTCATTTCCAGTGTCCTTGTGTCTAGAAGTGGGTCTCCTGGCTGGGATTCTCTTCCACCTAAATACTATACACACCTCATGAATTGGGTTCTACTCCAGTCAGCAACCAATGCTTAGATTCCATGGCTCCTCCCTCAGCACTGAGGATCCAGTACAAAAATGTGTTATCTTTTCTGTTAAATGTTGGAAACACATGTGGCATTGCTTGGGGATGCTTCTCTACCTAATTCTAAAATTCACTTTGACTATTGGTTTATGTAATCTAAAGCTTAATTATCAACAAAGTTATGCTGGTGGATGTACATGACTGTAGATACAGCACTGTCAAAGCATGGTAAGGCGCATTTAAACTCTACTTATTGTTATTTTTTTCCTTTCTCAAACTCTGGCATGAAGTTCAAGAACATGGATGTTATATCAATAAGGCTTGCGATCCTGAAAATGTAGCCACAAACACAGCAGCGACAAGGTGTTCTATAGAATTAAAAACATAAAAATAAGCACAAAATACCCAAATACATGGTGTATATATTTTAGCAGGCACTTCAAACCCTTATATTTTATCCAAATCTTTAAAATCAGGACCTGGAATTTTCCATCAAGGCCAGAGAGTAAACATTAAAATTTGCACTTGTTGGATACATAGTCCCCATTGCACCTACAGTGAGGACAGGTGGGAGAAATAGACAATTCTCGTAACAGATGTCCCCTTGTAGAACAGAGTGTGCGTACCCAGCCCTCAAGACATGCTTTACACATCCTCTTCTAAGTCGCTGGACAATATCTGAAAAAAAAAACTCATCCACAGAATGTTCCTAGATGTAGTATGTAAACAGCGAATGCTGGCCCATAATTAGAGGAAATAAGAGAGGTGTGTAGTGACTAGCTTTTATGCTGCTACCTTATATATTTATAAATATATAAATGTACATGTTTATATACTTTATAATCTTTTATTCATTTATAATGGTTTTTTTTACCATATAAAATTAATTTTTGGAATTTAACAATTGACCTCTGATAAATTCTGGGAGAAAGAAGTCATTGTCTTTAGTTGTGAACACAGAAGTCACTGTCTTCAGTTGTGAACCCAGAAGTCACTGTCTTCAGTTGTGAACCCGTTGCTGATAACCTCAAACCCAGGACCACACAGACATCTTAGTTAAGTGCAGTGGCTTTTGTCTAGCTTTCCTTTTCTTCTTCTTCTTCTTCTTCTTCTTCTTCTTCTTCTTCTTCTTCTTCTTCTTCTTCTTCTTTTTCTTCTTCTTCTTTTTCTTCTTCTTCTTCTTCTTCTTCTTCTTCTTCTTCTTCTTCTTCTTCTTCTTCTTTTCTCTCTCTCTCTCTCTCTCTCTCTCTCTCTCTCTCTCTCTCTTGTTAAAACATTTAAGTTAAGAAATGTGGTGTGTGTGTGTATGTGTGTGTGTGTGTGTGTGTGTGTGTGTGTGTGTGTGTGTGTGTAGATGGCTCAGAGGTTAAGAGCACTGGCTACTTTCCCAAAGGTCCCGAGTTCAATTCCTAGCAACCACATGCTGGTTCTCAACCATCTTTAATGAGATCTGGTGCCCTCTTCTGTCATGCAAGTGTACATGCAGGCAGAGCAGTGTATGCACAACAAACAAACAAACAAATGAATAAAACCTTTTTTAAAAAGTGCTTCAGGTTATTTTGAACAATTTTATGTGATCCTATAAACTGTGCCCCTGCTATCAACATTGTTGGCAAAACCCAACCAATCAACCAACCAACCAAGTAACCAATCAACCAGCCAACCAAGTAACCAATCAATCAACCAACCAACCAACCAACCAAGTAACCAACCAACCAACCAATCAACCAACCAACTAACCAACCAAGTAACCAACCAACCAACCAATCAACCAACCAACCAACCAACCAACCAAGTAACCAACCAACCAACCAACCAAGTAATCAACCAACCAACCAAGTAATCAACCAACCAACCAACCAATCAACCACCACCACCAATAACAACAACAAGCAAATACAGGGCCCACAAAGGACAAATTAATATTTGGCTTTTTGAAAAAAAAATTCATTACTAGGTAGTACAATGGTGTTTCAATGCTGACTTGAAGCCCCTTCAGTCCAGCCCTTCACCTGTGTATAAACAGCTGCTCTCCATGCCTTGTGCATCCCAGACACTCACCTGCATTAACGATGTTAACACAGAGGAGAGTTAGAGAGCAGCTGGAGAACTGGAGAACTTCTAACAAAAGCCAGCCAAGTTGGATAATCTGTTTTGGAGAGCTTAAAATACTTTCACGTCTACTCATCTGACTGTCTCTGAAAGCTATGAGACAGGCTAGCTCGTCATTTTTACTGAAAGGAAATGGGGTTGTGCCCAGTGCTCATTACCAAGGCCCATTGGTGTCAATGACCTGATCTTAGCTAAGTTTTAGTATCACACAGACATTGGATTCTTGGAGAAATACTCTCATCTCTGTCCCTTCACCAGAACCCAAACAGTGTCAGCTTACAGAAATGGATGCACACATGCAAATACACTTCTGTTTCCCAGAATTAAATCTGTGAGTGCTTCCTACAGCTCAATTTCCCCTTTAATTGCACAGCAAGTTCCGCCTCCCACATGCCTTTCAGACAGCATGGATATTGGTCATGAGGGGTGGGAGAGCCCTTTCCTCACTTACAGAGATAGCTGATCTAATTGTAGGGTCACTGGCGTTCTCAACCCTTTCCTGAAAATAAAGGCTGCAGCCTGCATGACGTTTCCAGCCACACTGACTGTGCTCAGATAGCTATTAAATTGAGTGTGGGAGGAGGGTCCTTCCTTAAGACTAATTCCTCCAGTGAGCAGTGAAATACCTAAGCTTTTTATCATAGGAAGGGGCAATTGACTCGGTGACAAATAGATACTCTGGAAGAGAGAGCTATTCAGAAGTCAGGCACATAAATCTTAGCAACAACTTAGAGGATGGAGCATTTCCTCAGTGGGCAGATATTTACTGGATGGGATCAGACGCAGAAAGCAGATCAGTCAACCTTCTTCCATTAAATCCACCTAGTGTACAGCTCAGAAATCGATAGCAAAACAGAAATAAATGCCGGAGTCACTTAGTGTTTCTTCTGGAAGCAAATACTTTCCTAGAGAAATTTCTTAATGATCTTTATAAAATAATAGAACCAGTTTCCTCACATCCACAAGAGTCCTGCATTGTTTATTATCCCTCTTTACTTTGTTGATATTCTAGAATTGACCAGAAAGACAATAGTTTACAAAGTTTAAAGGAGGGATGGAGGGTTGGTAAAATTAAAGTCATGTGCTGTTATTCAGGACCTTTCAAATATTATACACCATGATGAGTCTATTGGCGATGCTTTTAATATTGTTTGATAATATTCTTCGGTCTGGATGTGTAGTACGTGACTTTAATACTGCACGTAGAGAGTGAGAAACCAAAATGGATCTGCTCCTGATTTTATGAATGTGTACATGTCTATTATGCCTTCTTGTCATCAAAACAATCCAAGTAGCTAAGTGTGACTTTCCACTATCAGAAAAGGTCAACAGCACAAAGATTACCATAGAAACCCGAGGAAGCTGCCTCTAGTCTTCTGAGTCCTCACCTTCCTAGTGAACAACAGTGTGTCTGTTTCAGTCTCCAGGGTCAGCAGTGATAAAGGTGAGATTGATTCACACTGTAGTTTCTTTTCAGCAGGAAGTATGAGCATCATTCTTGATATAAGCTGCATGAAAGTCAGAGCTGACGTCATTACTAAAGTGTGTGCATGTGTGTGCGCATATGCATGTATGTGTCTGAATGCCATACTCACTCTTGTTCTTCTAACTGAAAAGGCAGGTGGTTGGCTTCTAGTGTTTTAAACAAATGTACATGTACAGGTGAAGAGAGATGCCACGGCTACACTCGCACCTTATTTATGACTTATGGCCTCTGTGTTCCGGGAGGGAAGTAGGCATCACACTCAGAGGCCGCGGAGCATAGTCTGGTCTCTCTGCTTTTTAAGTAGGCAAATGAAATATATTTTTCCACCCTTTAAAGTATTTTATTACCATTTCCAGAAAGAAAAAATATCTGTGTGCTATTTTATGCTCACATGGTGACATAATTTAAAACTAATGAAATCAAATACAATTTCACTTTGGCATGAAAAACGGACAGTGTGCTTGGAGCTCTGATACGCGGAGAGACTGAGTTCTGCAAAGGGCGTTAATAGACTCCTTATGATTCATGCTGGAGAAGGAAAGGACGCCATTTACACACTGATCAAAGAAAATTACCTGGAGAAAACAAGGCAGAAGCATTGCAAATGGAGGACGGAGGAGATGGAAGGGAGCCTTTGTAAACAGGGCTTCCTACTTTTCCTGAAAACCAACCAGGCTTATTTAAAATGCGAACAACACTTTTCACTATGCCCTGCCCAACACATATGCTTCCACCACCAAAACAAGAGGGTTCCTGCTCGCTGCCCAGCATCGGGGACATAGTTCTCTGAAGCAGTGTGCAGGACATGTTTAGCTCAGGGAATAGCTTTCCCTGATCTTGGTTTGAGAGTCTCACTGTACTCACAGAATACATGCTTGATTACTTTAATCTCTGGTAAAACACTGAATGCAATGCATTCTCAATGAGAGACATTCAAGATGGATATAGGTGCTACACGGTTTCTGAGATTAATAATTTTACTTGGTTCTTATGCATACAGTGTGCTGTGAGTAAGACAGGCAGAAGGACAGCCACCCATGCCTGTGAACCAGCCTGTGGTATGTGTTGTATCTACCGGCTGCCTGCTCCTTTCCCTCAGCAGAGGGCTGTGCTTTGTAGTCAGGAGCCTCTTTAGCTCTGTGTTGGCCACCCCCACCAACACCCCCACGTGGCCACAGGACACCCAGAGCTCTGCTGGGCTTCCCTACTCTCTTCCCTCAGGTTCACAGCGATTAGTGAAGCCGCTGCCCTCCGCAGACATTCCCAACTCCTTCTTAGTGTTCTGGCTATTTGTATTTGACAGCCTTGAAGAAGACATCTTTCCTCTCTTGGTGCATCTGAATTTCTGAATGTAAATCAATCTCCACCACACACTATCATTATCAACTTAGAACACCTATCTAGACCTAAAAACATCTTAACCCCTGAATAATTAAGCTTCACTGTAAAACTAAGCTACCTGGTCTTCAACTCCCTCAGAGACTTGAGAAGGAATAAACGTGATTATCTGAGTATGCCGGGAGTGCAGGTCAGTAGCTTTCCAAATGAGAAGATGACAGAGTTTTCTACCTGAATAATTACCCAAAACTCTCTATTATGTTGGAGCATCTTCTTCAGCCTTCTGACCCAATATATCTGACAGACATATTTGTGAGGCAGGAACTATTGAGGACTTGCTTACCCTGTCTTGGCAGAGTTTGGCCGTCGACTCTGCCTGCATCCAAGCTTGCCCTTTTTTTAAGGCAGAATTCTGTCTGTGGTAGAAATGAGGACCTTTTAATTCCTGATTGTGTCACAGTTCATTTGCCATAGGTAATTTATTGTATATATGTGTAATAATATAAATGTGTATGTACAAAAATAAAATAATTTAAAAATTTTTTTAAAAGAAAAAAAAAACCCAGCTCCTGCTTAGGATCATGGACTCTCTGACCTCACCTCTGCTCAGTGCAGACAATGGTTGTGTTGCCTTTGTGTCCCACAGTACCTCAGTGCTTTTTCTCAGAGCCCAGAGTGCTCTCCAGTGAGAAAAAAGGACCAAGTTCTACCTTCGCTGCCTGGCTGCTTATGCTTAGCCATGATTCAGACAACACACTCTCCAAGATTTGGTGACAGTGCCTCTCAAACACTTCAAACATTACATGGAGCGCCATCTTTCCTGATAGAATGGATAATACACATTTCATCACTCTGTTCTCTGTGGACCAGTTGGATTTGTATAGAGCTATCGAATTCACAGCAAATGAAATGTTACTTAAGTTTGTATTTTAAAAACATGTTTATGTGTTCTGTGCCTCAAAATTTTTTAGACGTTTACACCTCCTGAGTGTATGTAAAGACATTTGTTTCTACATTTAAGACAATGCAGTGAGAAGTTAGGTTGCATTTATAGTACGAATTATCCATGGGCAGAATCACAGAATTAATAAACCTTGGGTTACAGGATACCTTCAAATTTATTTTATTTCTCTGTTTCAGGTGTGAGAACATATTTGCTATACACCTGTCTACCTTTGTTTTGTTCTGATTTTTAGCCTTCAGCCTGTGTCCTGGGTAGGAAGCAACACCTCACAAGTGCAGAATTCAGGCTCAGCTTTCTGCCCTGCTGCATCCAATGCAAACTCTACTCTGAGGTCAGCGATGAGCAGCCCCACATCTGCCATTTCAAATTTATGTATACAGTTTACTCATTTTACCTCCAGAGCATGGATCCAAGCTCCTTATGGGACAGGTTGTAGTGTGAATGGAGCACATCAAGGCGGTATCAGACTTACAAAGCTGTGAGTGATGAACATTTAACACAATGAGTTCCTGCGAAGGGTGGAGGCAGCTTTGCCGAGGACATCACTGGAGATCAATACTATTAAATCACACATTTTCCCATTGTTTGACTTTCCAAATCCCAGGCAGAGACCGTATTGATTTTATTTGACAGTTCCCCCTCTACCGTTTGTTTCTTGTGCGTTCTCTAGCCAGTGGGTGTTGATCAAAGAGTGACTTTTATCTTACTTTGCAGAAACTGTCCAGCCCAGAGCTGCTTTGGTGACTGTCACTCAGTGGCACTGACAGGCCCCCTGGGCAAATGTGCTAGCTCTCAGCTCCTTCTCCAAGGGAGAAAAAAACTTCCTGGGGGAAAAAAACTTCCTCACTCATAAGTGGCTACATAAATTGGCGCAGAGCAACACTGTTCTTAGAAAGAGGTCCAGAGTCACATTTCATCTGTCAATAGAAAAATGCAATCAAGGATATATCCCTTCAGAATTGTGTAATAAAATTTGCCCCTGACATAGGCATAGAGAAAGCTATATGAGAGATATTAAATATCATGATAATAACTGGGCTATGAATTCTTAGAAAACTTGAGAGACATGTGGTCATTATCGTTGGATTTGCTAGTGAAGCCGAACTTGGCAAAATAAAATAATATTGATTTATTTAACAGATTTGTTGTATAATACACTGAGAAGCAGACCTTTGCTGATAATACAAAATACAGTGGTAATTCTAGCCACCCAAATACTGGCCTTGTCAGATGCAATGAGAGTTCGAGTACCATGTAAAAACTGAGATCTGCCTGCAGGACTGGCAAATGGAGGGCAGTGGATTTCTTCAGATGTGCAGGCCCCCATTCCTCGTGTCCTACACATCCTGCTGCTGCAGCCAGAAGCGCGTGAAGCCCAGGCACCTGGCAGCTTCACCAGTGACTCTGCTTATGAAGCAGGCAGGGGGAGAGTTTGTATCACAGAGAACACTGCCCGTGATATACAAAAAGATACACATCCGCTTTAGTGGTGAGGCAGATCAACAAGGTGAAGGCAGCCGTCCTATGCCCATGGCTACCCCTGCTTTGCTTTGGCTAAATTCACGCTGGCCTCCTTTGACTTTACTGCAACCTTTGCTCTGAAACGCCATAAGCAAATGGGAGAACTCCGTTTAATACATTTCTTTGTTTGGCAATATGAAGTTCCATCTGTTTGTATATAGGACATTTCCAGACATATAAGTCAAATGCCATTAAGCCCATCATCGATTCATGCACTGTGTTTCCTAAGCACTAGGATTCATCAAGACAGCAGAACGACTGGACTCACACAGCCTCTACTGCCACTTACAGTAACAGTTAGTTCCTTGTTTAACTGGATCACCAAGATCGCTTGTAGTATCTCTCTTTGTTGCTAAGTTCTAGAACGCTTGGCCCCTCTGATGTGAACACCAGTTCACACTATCATGTCCATGAGCAGAGACTCTTGAGCTTGGATGAAGTTATCGCCCCATTAAAACCCAACACTACACACCCACACTTCTGTGTAGACAGTGATTCATATCCTACAAGTTGCTTAACAGTGGCTAACAGCTCTAGGGTGGGACCCACCTGAGCTGAGTCTGAATTCTGACTTACAAAGACAACTGCTGTCCTTGGGAAACTTGCATGCTAAAAGCCTCAGATTCCTTAGCTCAGAAACAAATCATATCATCTATATTGCAGGTATATTTGAAGCTCAAGAAATGACCATACATCGCCTGGGGGAACACCTTCTCAAAAGTTCAAGTAGATTAGTGTGGAGACGAATCATACAAACCAACAAATGTGCTTTCTGCTGTTGTTTTTCCATCACTGACTACATGAAGGAAGCAGAGGATGGCTAAGCATCTTAAAGCAAAGCAGAAAGGAAGCTGGGTCCTCAGAGTGGCAATGGAGGTGTTTGCGGTTAAGGCTCTGGAGCCCTCTGCTCAGGTCTGAAAGGACAAGGGTAGTCCTTATCACAGTTACAGAAACACAACCTCCCTTTGTACCAGGGCTCCAGGACGCACTGACCTCCCGACTAGCCTCTGCTCCGGGGTGCTAACAATGGCCTCTGTCCAGGAACCTGCTTTACCTCCTTGCTGATGGAATTTGCCACAGTTGCAGCTTCAATTTCACAGTTTCTGGGTACATTTTAGATCTGCGACTTTTCGGAGTTATAAATAAAAATAAAGATGTTTCAATAATGAGTGTGAAAACCCATCGTCAAGAAAGCTGACGTTGAAGGACAATCTGAATTGCATCGTAATCTTGCTTAGTGTTTAGTCTAGACACTATGATTAACGATGATTATGTCAGGGCCTTAACAAGCTCAACATGTGGCCTTCAATTTTGCGGGGTTTGTAGAAATCACATTCTATTCAACCCCCTCCTCTGATTACCTCCATCTGTAGGAGGGAACCCTCGGGAGCACCGCTTACCATCTGAAGCCCAACACGGGTTGAGACGGGATTCTACTGCCAGGCCACCCGTGTCAGAGTCCCACTTCTGTAGCTCCAGTTGTCACGTCTACATCCATGTGACAGAGCATGTGGAGGAAAACTTTAGGACTTTCAACATGACCTTGGAGGTGGAAATGAGACCCCAGGTACACAATGAACACTTGTCTTTTTCAGGTATAAGAACGAATTGTATTTGACTGAGAATTTGCCTGAAGGTCAGCAAGTTCACTCGCAAATGCACACATATGATCCCACAGGTGTGAGGCCTGCTGCACACATTTCTCCAGGGTATCAAACTAACTCTGCCAGCTTTCTTCCTAGTTAGCATTTTGGAATGCCCTAGGGAACTGAAGGCTGCAACAAAGACTGTAGACAAAAAAGAAGGGTCTCTTCTTTGCAAGACTACACCTCCCATTACAGACAAGGGTGGAGAGTCATCTAAGCAGGACACTGACAGGTGAGAACCAGTGACACCCCAGAGAGAGGAATCTGTAACCGAGCATGTGCCTTATGAAGAAGAATGGAGGGGGCCTGGAAGAGATGGTTACGGAGGGCCCACGTTCAGTTCCCAGAACCCATAGGGTGGCTTACAATCTCCCATAACTCCAGTTCCAGGGAACTTGAGGGCTAATCAACTTAGCGGCTCACTAAGCAAGACTTGGGTGGCGGCCTTTCTGTTGTCTGTCATCGGTGCCCTACCTGCTGTGAAGAACACATGCTCACATCTCCCCAGGAAAAGTCTTAGCTCACAGAAATAGTTTCCCTGCCTCCAAATAACTACAAATGTGACTCTTACCCAACACTGCATATAACGTGTTTCATATATGACTATCCACCCTAAATCTCGAGGTTTAATTAAAATATAAGCCCAGAGTGTCCCTGCTCAGGGTGGGTCTCAAGACAATGTGGAAGTCTCTCCTTTTTATTGTCAGTAAATGCTTTGAAAATAGTAGCTGTTTTTTTTTCTTCTTAGCATTGTGCTCCTATCCCCTGTGGTTTGAGGGGTGCATTCAATAGAAAACATTTGGGGAAAAATAGATGTTTCATAAGCGTCTATAATGTAATCTCTCTATGATGATTTTATTTTTTTAAACTTGAGCTGTCTTTTCTCACAAAACCTGCAAATTAGGTGGAGATCGTTACACTATATTTGTATTGTGAAGAAATTAAGTCTCTCTGCTTCTTAATATAACAGAGGCATCTGAGAACAATTTTCACAAGCAACAGGGATCGCTCCTGACAGCTGAGGCTGGAATTAACATGACGGTCAGAAAGTATCTGGAAAGAGCTGGTTGGTTCGTTGCTGGCAGATCACATTTTAGTCAGCTACTGTCTCTCTTTACTCACATCTGAATTTTTTCTCATCCAAGAACTTACTTTAAATTTTTTCATTCCTTTCAGCCTATCACACTTTAACAGAGTGATCTGCTGGGCAACTTCAGAATACAGGGTTACATATTAAGTAGGTAGAGTTGCTTGTACATCTTTTCTCAGAATCAGTTCAGTGCCCCAAATACGTATCAGCCCTGCGCTGAGTTACAAGCAGAGGTCTGAAAAAACATTTTTGTCTTTCACCCATGTGTTTAAAATCCGTAATTATTCCTTATGTCACAGAAGGAAAAATGGAAAAGGATTCCATAAGATGCAAAGAATGTTGCCAGGTGGTCTTCCCTTCCCCCGGACTGGCTATCTTTGCACTGTAATTGAGTTTTCTTCTCAGGCCAGGCCTCCCAGACAGCTTCTCATTTGAGAGCTCTGGAGACGAATTGCACCGATGCATCGTCCGGATGACAATGTTACCGTGATACATGGGAAGAATCCATCTTCAGAGCTTTAGTCTGTTGCAGAGGCAAACGCCTGGCACCAGACGGCACTCAAGCCTACTGCAGAAAGAAATGTTTAAAACTGAGAGAATGGGGGCAGGAACTATAAAAAAGAGAATTCTTTTAATGTGTCCCATGAGCCTCTGTAAAACCAGGACTGTTTTTCAAGACTTCAGTGTGGCTTGTTACCGGTAGGTAAATTTATGGAGGAGGGTTCTCTATAAAGTCTTGTGATGAAATAAAGTTGCAGTTACACACACATTGGCAACTCTACCAACCCCACTCAACACATCCATTTACCCACATGGCCACACAATACCTACCCACCTGCAGCTACACCCACACTCACACACACTCACACACACTCAAACCATCTCCACCTACCCATTTCCACCCTTACGTATTTTCACCCACATCCACACACCCATATATCTACACACACAGCAGATGCTAAGAAATCTAAAATTTCAAGTCATAGTATCCCGGGCAAGATTTACATACAAACTTTTGATGCAATTTATGTTTTATGTTAACTTTCCTGGCCAGCCTGGCAAAATTAGTCTCTCTCCTCTTCCCCAAATATCTCATTTTGTTGGGAAACATTTTACTAATTTTGATCTTTTTGAAATCCGTTTGTGACAATTGCAAAGAAAGTAGGAAAGCTGTGTTATGGCAGGACGTGTTGTCCGTAACTTTCCTGTGTGGTTTACAAGCTGACATTGGGATGCACAGTAGGCTAATATGACACCAGCCTTGCAGCGACTTCTGTTCTGGTACCCTTAGCATTTCCTCACACTGGCTGTGTCTAAGAACTCATAAATATTAGGAATTTCTTTCACTCTGAAATGTAGTCTTTTAAAAATTTTTTTCTATATACAGAATAAAAGTAGGAAAATATTTTCAATAAAAAATTAAAAAATAAATAAGACCCAAACAAACAAGACCCTGCGCCCCTATTCCAGTTGTTTGTTATCTTTCTTTCTCCTTAATCACGGGTTGTTGGACTCTGAATGAGGCATTTAAACTTTTATTTCTGGAAGTTACTCTGGCTTTGCTCAGTAAACAATTCTCTCCTGTAATTTGTACTTAGAATAGACAGAATTCTAGATGCTACCTCACCAGCTCCTAGGAGAGCACACGCACCATTGTCTTTACTGCTCCTCAAGCAGCTTGGAGGGGGAATCGAACTATGAGAGAAATGTTAGCAACAAGAGCTAACATTGGAGATGCTTAGTTGTCCCAATTTTATTCATGCTGTGGTGGTAAAATATACCTACAAGCAGCAACAGAGAAAGAGGGGATGCAAGTCGGTTTACAAGTCCAGGCTAAAATCCATCATGGTGGGTTTGTGGGGAGGTGTCAAGGAAGAGACTCCAAAGAGTCCGCCACATCCCATCTGCAGTCAACAGCCTGCTCGCTGGCTTGTGCTCAGCTTTATTTTTAGATTTCTCCACTTTTATGTTCTGCAGGACTCCCTCCCTAGGGAATGGTACCGCCTACAGTAGGCTTAGTCTCCTACACTAATTAACACAGCCACCCATGGCCAATCCAGTATGTTTATTAATTTGTTGAGACTCTGTCCCCAGAGGAGTCTAAGCTGTATCAGGCTGGCAAAGTGGACATTCATTTGGGATGAACATTTTAAAAATTCTGTGTCGGTGATACATTGTCTGTTCATGGTATTATCACCTGCATTTTGAAGATGGAAAAGCAAACAAAACAAAACAAAACAAAAACAAACAACAACAACAACAACAAAAAACCCCACACAAATTATTTTCAAAGTTTCTCTACCCTAACCCCTGAGGAGTGACATGGGGGGGGGGACTGGAACTGGGTATCTAAGTACTAGCTATGTACTAAGTACTAGCTTTGGCCTCTCAAGCACCGAGTTATGCTGTTTCTCTAAACAGACCTTGATGATTACAAAGACGATGTTTGTTATGTCTGTAATCTTATGGGAAGGTTGTAGTCATGCACATGTTAAATGCAAAAGTGATTCCCCATCACACTGGCTTTGAAAATATTAACCACTGGGTTTACAAATCAAGAGTAAGCCTAAAGAGTCCTGATTATTTTATCATCAATGTATCCAATCAACAAATCTTCATTAAATGAGTTCTATGCACCGATGACTTCCTGAGCATCGGCCAAGCCCAGGCGTGAAAAGGATGCTGAAAAGGATGCCATATAAGCTGGCTTTATTAGGGAGCCAGTGACTCACGATGATTAGAGACATTCTGTTCTTCTACTAGTGATACTGATTTCTAGTTGTGCTTAAATAAATAAGTGTGATTTAAAATACGTCATGGTACAGTTAAAATTCAGTATTGATGTGTGTTGTCCATTTGGAATGAAGGAAAATGGACTTAGTTCTTTTTTTGGATGGGAAAATTCCTCTAATAAAATACTTTCTCCAAACCAATAATGTTATATTTTCTATACTGACAGGAACACTTTGGGTCTTGAGTTTTTGAAAGAAAAAGTGCTTGTTAAGATATTTTCTCAAAAATTAATTTTATTCCTCCTCAAGTCTCTCATGGGGTTGGAAACCAGATAGTTTAGTTATACAATTAAGCTTAGTTGTTCAGGGGTTAAGAAGTTTTTCAGCCTAGATAGACATTTTAACTTAATAGAGATGAGATATGATAGATATCGATTTACATTCAGAACTTGAGATGCACCAAGATAGGAAAGATGTTTTCTTCAAAGTTGCCAAATACAAAGTAGCCAAATCACCATGAATATAACATTTATATAATTCTTGATTTTTTGTGGTTTTTCTTGATGTATGTAGTTTATTTTATATATGTGTAATAATATATATGTATACGTAAAAAATAAAAAATATAAAAATGATTTCTTTCTTTTTTACTCATTAAACTCTCAGTGTAGAATTAGGAACTGTAATGGGAGTTTTGGTTTCTTTGTAAGCTCAGTGATATAAATATATTTTTGTTTTAATCCCAAGTGTGGGGTTTTAGTTTGGGCTTCAGTTTGTGCAGAGCTGATAATTATCTCCCGTGGGGCGTGGTCTCTGCCAGCTGGAGTTAGTTAAATCCTCAGGACTCTGAGGGTTACAAAGACGGGAGCACCAAAGGAGAAGGTGGCAGTTTGGAGGAGGCTGGCTGAGGTCTGCCTGCTGCAGTTGCTACTGACAGCTGAGATCGGCATTACCCCCAAAAGAACCCAACACACTACTCAGCCAGAAGTAAAGAGGTCTATGTCCCTTTTTCCTCCTTCTATCCTTCTTTCTCTCTTACCAAGAGTTGGGAGGTTTGGAAGGGAGGTAAAGGTGTTTTACAAACCCTAAATGAAGTAGGTTTGTGAGAAACTTAAGCTTACAAGGAACACTGTGGAATTCCCTGACAAATCCATGCATTCTTTACTAAGAGCGGCTCTGATGAACACAATCTTACTTTTATGGTGGTGAAGGACCAAACTCTGTTTTCAGTGAATGTGGGTTTGAAGCATATCATGAGGACAAATGAACAACCCTGTTTTGCTGTTGTTGTTTGTTTTTGTAACATGACCTTTGATTTGTAAGACTGTATGAAAACCAATAAGCTAATGCTATGCTAGTGTTTTAAAGCTACACCTCAAACCAATGGTGTAATGAATACCAGAACAACATGAGCATGTTTTGTAGGGTTACCCGGTTTGCTCCTGTCCTTCCTGGACACTTAAGAGTCTTCTCTTTAAGGGAAGTGCAGACTTTGCCCATGGAATCTGACCTCAGCTTGAGTTACCAAGATATTTCCAAGCAATGTGAAAGTGTGTTTCCTAAGACAATAATATGTAACCAAGTTAATTCTTGTTCAGATATGCCTTCCTACAGCCTACACACATACTTAATAACACGTGCAAGGTGACATTGCATTGTTGGTGGGAAGACTATTGAAAGTGTTTAATTCTCTACTGTGAATTTCCTACCCTCTTCTTTCCCAATCCAGGGAGACATTACCTCTGGTGCCTCTTTCTTTTTTATTACCCTGCCTCTTTCAGACTTGCATGAAACCAAGTTCAACAAGAAGAGAAGAAAAAGAAAAAGAAAAAAAAAAGAAGAAAAAATAAAAGGACAGAAAATAATCTTTTGGAAGTTGCTGGATGGGTTTGTTTTCTTATTTTATGTGGATAAGCACTTTTCTCTGAGAATGGGGAATTATTTTTATATCAGTTCATTGTATCATCAGGCCCATTGTTTGGTCTTATATATGTGTTAAAATACTAACATTTTCTTGCTTTCTATATTCAAATAGCAGGCATTAACAGCTCTGAATACAAACAATTTTGTACAGCTCACCAATAACCAGAGGGAGCTAGCAGGGACTTTGCAAAGAGACGAAGTTAAAATTATAAAGAAAGTCTCAGAACAAAGAGGTAATTTTAACTGCATCTATGAATTATTGGTGTGCAATCTTATGGTAAAAGTTTAACTTGGCATCATTATGCAGATTCATTCTTTATGTAATTATCCATTATGCAAAGCCCATTATGGAAATCCACAGAAGCCCTATATCCAGGGCTGCTCCACCGTGGAGCTGGAGCCACAGCCTGCAATCTGAAGATGTAATGCTGTTGAATTATCATCAGCATAAATTGCTAGTTTTACTGATTTTTGTCTTTCTAACATCAAAGAGCAAAGTGCAGTATCAGGACTGCAAGCCTTGAAATGGTGTTTGCAGGACAGGCTGCAGCTTGCCAGGAGCTCACAGGCTCTGTAGAGTGCAGCATGCATGGTGTTGGGCCAGGACTCGCTTTCACTAAGGGAAACGACAGTGGATTCGAAGCACTGATGGTAACTAACACTTTCGATTTGTGTCCGTGGTGACTTGAATGGATCCCACAATTATTTTAAACAATAGAGTCCCATAGGGTGTATGGCTTCTTAGGAATAACTTTCATTTTTAAAAACAGTCTTCTGTTCTTCTGATAGCTAGTAATTAATGTTTTCTGTGTTGGGTTTTATAATATACAAATTTGGAAGCTGATGTGGGATAAACTGGGAAATGATATTTAATGTCCAAGCATTCTCCAGTGTGGTGTCAACAATCTCCCTCCCCCCTGATTCCTTCTCTCTCTCTCTCTCTCTCTCTCTCTCTCTCTCTCTCTCTCTCAAGGTTTAATCTGTTTCTAACAATGTGTGGATGTGTGTTTCTTTGTGAGGGTATATGCTGTACTGCCCATGGAGGCCAGAGACACTAGATCACCTGGTGGTTGTGATTTGCTCAACTTAGGGCTGGGAACAAAAGTCAGATCCTCCTGGAAAGCAGAGCAGGCACTTAACTGCTGAGCCATCTCTCAGCCTCAGCAATCTTTTCTTAAAGATTCAGATAGTACGATGCTCAGGCTTCCCAAGTGTGGTACTCCACTTTGGAAGACACAAGTAGCCATAGCTGCCGCCCTGAAGGGAAAGAGCTACATCTTAACAAGAGGAGGGGGGCAGGGGAAGCATCAGATAGGTGACCCACCACCTCACACACACTGGACGTCATGCTTTACCCAGAAACTTCTTTCAAGGGTCATTTAGCCACTTAGTTTAGAAAACTCACCATACTCTCACCCGATGGCTTATGTGATGTACAAGTTACATCACAGAAACCACTTACGATGACACTACTGCTCAATTCTCAAAAGTCCATCACCACACAGGCTTGACAGACATTTCTTAAAGGTTCTGTTCAGTGTCCTTTCTTAACTAAAACTATTCTGAGGAATGAAGAGCAACATCAAAATATTCTTAGTGCATAAGACTAAATGAATTTGTGCCAACTGACTCATCAGAAAGGCCTGGCTGGAAGCTGCCTTCCATATAGATCCATCAATAAAGAAAGAGCCTTAAAACATCAGGAAAGATAGAAAATGTTATAAGTAAAAGTTAAGTAAATACAAAATACCTCCCTTCCCTTGAGCTTTCTAAACTTGATGTGCAGTAAAAGCAAAAGATTTCACACCTTTCTATTATAGATCAGGTTTTTGTGTATGTAGAGAAAATATCTGAAATAAGTAAATATTAAGTATGCCAAAGTAAGGGCAACGTGAGATCTACATTTGACTGGACAGCGGCAGTGCTTGACTTTTATATTTACAAAACAATTTATAAAGGGAGTACCAAAGAAACATAACCGTAAGGTGGAATTCTATGATATTCTGAGGTAATTTCCATAAAGGAAGATAAAATAAAACAGAGAGGGAAAAAAGAAGTAAGAAACAGAAAACAACCAAAGTAGTATATAAGCTGTAACTAGCCTATAATTGTAATAATAATTGCATAACTTATTTTGTAATTTTGTTATGTATTATGTATGTGCCACTACATCTGCTTTATGTTAGTTATTATGTTAATAAGCTGTAACAGTACAATTTAACTAATTATAAGTGGTTTAAATTCACCAATCAAAATTCAGTAACTGGAAAAGTGGGCTCAAAACACTCCTTCATTGCTGGTGGGAATGCAAACTAGTACAGCCACTTTGGAAATCTATCTGGTGCTATCTCAGAAAACTGGAAATAGGGCTTCCCCAAGACCCACCTATTCCACTCCTTGGAATATACCCAGAAGATGCTCCAGCACACAACAAGAAAATTTGCTCAACCATGTTCCTAGCAGCCTTATTCATAATAGCCAGAACATGGAAACAGCCTAAGTGTCCCTCAGTAGAAGAATGGATAAAGAAACTGTGGTACATTTACACTATGGAATATTACTCAGCTATTAAAAACAAGGAATTCCCGAAATTTGTGGACAAATGGATTGAACTAGAAATGATCATAATGAGTGAGCTAACCCAGAAGCAGAGACTCAAATGGTATATACTCACTTATAACTGGACACTAGCCCAAGGGACAGGTCCCATGAAAGTCTGCACCTACCAGGAAAGTGGGATAGAGGTGAGGACATCCTATTGAGACTCTAGGTGAGAAAAATATAGGGGATAGGGAAGTAGGTGGATCCAGAGGGTCCTAGAAACCTACAAGAGGAACATTATGATGGGTGGATCTGAGCCCAGGGGTTCTGCTTGATCAAAGACACCAACTAAGGACAAAACGTGCAGTCATCATCAAATCCCTACCCAGATCTAACCAAGAGACAGAACATTCCCCACAGTTAAGTGGAGACTGGGGACTGACTTTCACAGGATCTCTGGTGCCCCATATTTGGCCATGTCCCTTTGATGGGGAGGCCCAATGGCACTCGAAGGAAGGATAGCGGACTACCAAGAAGAGACTTGATACCCTAGCACCATATTCAGGGGGAGGGGGTCCCCCTCAGTCACAGTCATAGGGAAGGGGGATTGGGGTGAAAGTGGGAGGGAGGGAGGAATGAGAGGATGTATGGGATGGGATAGAAAATGAGATGTAATATGAATTATTTTATTTTTCAATAAAAATGTGTTAAAAAAAAAAAAGAAAAGTGGGCTCAAAGATAACTGATTTGCTCTTTCAACTATTGTGATGGCTACTTTATCTCAACTTGACACAAGCTAAAGTCATCGCAAAGGAAGGAACCTTAAGTGAGAAAATGTCTTCATAAGATCCAGCTGTAGGGTATTTTGTTTTCTTTTATTTCTTTTAAAATCATTTTTAATTAAATACATTTATTTTATTACACATGTATAAATTAAACTAATTAGTGAATTAAGGGGAAGTGGGCTGGTGGTCCTGGGTTTTACAAGAAAGCAGGCTGAGCAAGCCATGGGGAGCAAGCCAGTGAGCAGGTTCCCCAGCACAAGGACCACAGCTGCATGGACCACAACTCGGTGCCACCACACCTGGCTTCCTGTTAGCTCAGGGACCCCAACCTGCATCCTCAAGCTTGTGCAGGAAGCCCCTCGCTCACCGACCCAGGACTCAAAGTCTCGAGCTCGCATGCTCATTTGGATGAACTTATGCGAGCTGCACCCAAAAGTCACCACTTAGCTCCTAAATTCTATGGAGCTGATGGAACGTTTTGTGTGGTGTATCAACCGTCAATCCTGCAGAGTGCTTCCTCAGGCCACGACTTCTGTCTGCTGCTCCAAACGACTTCACTGCTGCCAAGAGTCGGGCGCAGACGTTACCGACATTGCATATGTGAAGCGTGAACAAGTTCACTGGTGTTTATTTTTCAGAGGAAGCGCTGGTGCTCTAGCCCAGAGTTAGCGAGATCAAAGAGCACAAACTTGAGCTCCACGCTGCATGTGCATGGAAGCCTCATAGCTTGTATTGAGAAATTTTGAGAAACCCTTGAAAACTCTCCAGGAGTTAAGAACTTAGCCAAAGACTGGAAGCAATCACGTTCCACAAAAGTCAACATCAAAGTATCTGCAGGTCAGTAATTACTTTCTCATATATTTTCTTTAATGCCACATAAGAGTTTTGCTGGTGATTCCACAAGTCTTTATATGGGTACACACAACACCCGCACACCCACACATCAGTATAAGATGAAGGACTCCCTTCCTCACTCCCTTTCCACCTGATCTTTGGAACCCGTATTGTCTAAGGAGTGTCACACAGCCTTCAGGGAGATTACAAGCCCAACCCTTTCCACATAAGAAACCCCAATTCAGAAAGCCCCTGGGGATTGCTGGAATCATCCATTCTGTTCTAATGAGCTGTCTCTGTTTATTGGCTTTCAATCAATGACCTTTAACCATACCCGAGAGTTCTTCCCTCACCCATAGGATAATTACGTACTGTGTTCCCCTTCTTATGATAGGGCTGTGATATCGCACGAAAATGAAGTAACCCTGGTGGCCCCAGCCCCAGGGGCCCAAACACATTCACTCTCAAACCCCTCCCACTGCCTACGGTTTATAAGTCCCTGTCCCAGCACCATGAGCTTCATCAGAGATCATCTGATACCCATTCATTTATTCTGGGGAAGGAAGGGTTCCCCTTCTCCCTGAAGAACTCATCACTGGGCCTCTGGGGCTTGGCTGACCATCAGTAAGCCAAATGCTGCTGGCCAACCAGACCTTCAGCCATTTACTGACCTGTCAGTGCAGACTGCTGCCACCATCTTGCTGGTGCCACCCCGCCCACTGTCCTGCTAGTCTGTAAGGAGCAATCGGCTGGCTGTTCCTGAAGCAGCATTTTTGTTCGCCTGAACAAAACCTGGCTCAAGCCTCTGCCTCTCATCTCAGTTTCAGAGTTCTGAGTGAGCCTCCCCTTGTCAGCTGCTCAAGAAGCAGCCACTGGCTTGCCTTTGTCAGGCCGGGCCCTCTTGTGCTCTGGCTTGGGTCCTGTAGCCCTGAGCTCCTTTGACTCTGTGCTTCGCACCTGTCATCCTGGAGCGTGCACTGCTGGTTTTGTGCTCCACGGGCTCAATCTTCCAAGGAGAGTGCCTGACAAAGCCTGGGCATGGGACAACATACAGGCTCAGGGGAATTATGCTTGAACGTGGGTCATTCCATAAGCTTATGATATGTGGTGTGCACTCTCATGAGGGTGTACGGGGGTGGGGGCCCAGGGTCACCACATTGCTGATGCTGATGCTTTGCACTATTTACCTGGATACACGATGGGCTCTTCCTATGATAACAGGATGTAACTCCCTCAGGTTGCAAGTTAGCCTTTTGTTAACTCAACACAAGCTAGATTCATCTAGGAGAAGGAAATGCCAGTTGAGGACTTGTCTCCCTCATGTTGGCCTGTAGGCGTTGTGCTTAATGATGATGGATGTAGAAGGGCCCAGCCCAGTGTGGGCGTTTGACCCTGAGCAGATGTTTCTGGGGTGTGTAACAGAATAGGCTCGGAGGGGAGCAAGCCAGTAAGAGGTGTCCTCCCAGTGTTGTTCAGTTCCTGCCTCTAGGGTCCTGACTTGACTTCTTGCCCTGACATCCCTCAGGGATGGAACTGTGAGCCAAATAAACCCTTTCCTCCCCAAGTTACTTTGCCTGTGATGTTTATCACAGACACAGAAAGCAAAATAAGGCACAGGCTAAGCAACTTGCAGGGAAACAAATCATCGTTTAAGTGAGTTAAAGAATTCACTGAGCCAAAACCTCAGTGAAGCACACAGAAAATGGCAGTGACACAAGTGTGACAACTTCCTCTGCCTCCAGGGTTGCTCTGGGCATGTCATGTCTCTACATGTCTGTAGTTTAGGGATGATCCAGGGCAAGCCACCATCCTGTGGCCTGCTAGGAGCCACTCAACTGAGCATGGACGAGGCACTAAGAATGTTAAGGAAACTGGTAAACAAAACAAGCACATTACATGTGTACAGAACCCAGCCGTGGTCGCTGCAGAGACTGCCAGCCCTGTTCATGTATGGACAGTGCAGGTAATGCAGAACACTGATGTTTCTCAGGTAAAAATAATACATGGGAAAGTGAATTCACAATTTTGCTTTCAAGTATAAATATACAAGTTAACAGAATTATCAGGCATGCTTTAGAAGGCAACATTTGAATGTAGATCCTTAACACATTGTAATTTGAAATTTATGAAAATATTCTCAGAGTCCAGCTATTCATAGATAATTATTAATGTTTATGCTAATTTTACTCATTTTCTTGGTATGGCAGGATCAGAAAAATGAATCTGTGCAGTTTAATTTATAAACCCAATCTGTCTTCCCTCAGGTTGTGATGCTATCATCTGTTATCTTTATTCTAATAACTTCAGTAACTGGCATTCTTGTTATTTAATTAAACTAAAATATATCCAAGCATCTATAAAAGGCAAGTGTGCAGGCAAGCAAGCACAGTAAAATGGGAACATTAAGTCCAAAATATTAATCTAAAATTATATATAGATAGAATTCTGTGCTTCATTCTCACAAAAGTCATAGTGCCATCAGATTTAATCCCTGGAGAGATGATTAAGAATCATTTGTACCATTGAATATTATAATTCTCAAGGCACACTTAGATCTATTATCTCACTCAAGTATCATCATGCCCAGGACACTTAGCTGGAAAAAGAGTGTTACCAGGGAGGCCTGGCAGCACTCAGAGGAAGGGTAAGCAGGCTACCAAGATGAGACCTGATAGGCTGTGACCATATGGTGGGGGAGGAGGTCCACTTCTGCCACAGACCTAGGGGAGGGGAATAGGGTGAAAGAGGGAGGGAGGGAGGAACGGGAGGATACAAGTAAAGGGATAACAATTGAGATGTAATCTGAATAAATTAATTAAAAAAATAAAAATAAATAAAGAGTGCTGGTCACCATGAGATGGAAGGGATAAATACATGACATCTATGCACAAAACATGACATACTGGCATTGCTCCATCTGACTCTTAGAAAACACAGAGAGAACGGAAGCTCAGGTTCTCATAGCCAAACCAGTGTCAATGCACTTGTGAGCTAGCCAGTTCTAGCTGGTTGAGGGTGTATATGCTTTGAGCTATCTCATAAATAACGTGCAACTCTGCTGACCCAAAACATAACTAGAGATCACTGTTACACAGTTTTGGAGAGTAGGAAACACCTGCAGGCAGCAAGAGGCACTCAAAGACTGGAAGGGCCCAAGGACAAGCATTTCAGCTTAGACACCTGTGCGTCTGATGCCTGGTCTTACTCTGTGTCACTTCTTGTCTGCAGTCAGTCCGCATGGATTTGACACTCACATGATCAGTTCTGTGGTTTTTGTAAAGCTCTGGAGAGTGAAGTGTTGGCATCAACAACACAATGAAGTTCAGAACTGTCAGAAGAGCATAATGCAAACTGCACGAGTGTGTAGTGCCAGAATATTGATTTTTTTCTTCCATTAATAGCGATACTTAGCATACAGTGTGGGTGAGTCTCATTAGGCCCACTGTGTAAAGGAGGCAACTGGAAGACACTTAAGGATGCGCGACATTAAATAAAGCATCAGCAGATGAAGTAGATGTTCCAAGTGTGCTCCTTCCACGCCTACAGAAGATGTTCCTTTCTGATTTTATTAACAGCTGTTTCATTGTTTGATCCGGCTTTGTTGAAGTTATTTTTCTCCCCAAAATAAAGGAAAGCAACTGAAGTAAAAGATTTTTATTAATCTTAAAAAGTGGTGGGATCCTCAGCAATGAAATAACACCATCACTTTCAAGAAATGCTTAAAGCTACAGGGTGAAAATTTTTATTTCTTTGTGTGTAGGGGTAGGGCTGTGTGTACAGATATCTGTGTAGGTGCATGCACATATGTGCACAGGTGTCTGTGCAGGTGTGTGCACCTGTGTGCATATTGAGCCCAAAGGTGGCCTTTGAGTTCTGCTCTGTCACTGCCTTTCTCACTTCCCTGATACAGGGTTTCCCAGGAAATCTAATGCCTTTGCATGCCAGTGGCTCCTCCTGTTAGTCTAGACTTGAAAACTGCACACAAGCTTTGGCATTGTCACTGCAGACACTGGCCTGTTTGCATGAGGATTGTCATGAACTTGTAAATCTGACTTCAAATCTTCTGGAAGATGTGCACAACATAGAAGCCACGATCTCTAGGAACATGGCACAGACAGCATGTCACCAGTTATGTGATCTCTGTGTATAAAGCACTTTGGTGTTAGGGCATTTCAATCCTTCATCAGCTAAATGTAATTCTAAGCCCCAAACCCTTGATTCTGCACAGCAGCTTTAAGTCAGACCTAGCAACGCACGGCTTGTATAATTCCCTTCTCTCCTGATTACCTCAGCAGTGGGTGCTGGCTATCAACGTGTGAATGCCACTGAATATGTCACTCACATATTTAAACAAACAGTTTTTCCCTCTGGTAATAATTCCATTTGAACCTTTTCTGTTGATTTGTGATTACTCAAAATATTACAGTGAAAATACCCTTGCCAAGGCCTTCTTACTGATGTCTTGGGCTATTCACTCCTTCAGTTTGCTTGAGCCCTGCTGTCTTTAGGCAAAACCTCATGAAAGAGGCGAGGTTGAGAAGGCCTTACTCACTTCCTGAGCTGGAAATGCTGGAGGGTAAGCACTCACCTGATGGGGAGATATGCCTCCAGGAAATGGCAGGCTCTGGCTTCCCAGTGGCCAAACAAGTCAGGGTGACATTGGTCCCTTCGTTGATGGTCATGTCGTTTGAGATGTCATATATTTTCGGAGGAACTGAAAAGGCAAAGACACTGTGGTGAGACTCAGTATCTATAAGACTTTGCTGAAATACCCTTGGGTACTTCAGCTCTATAACACCCTAACAGAGATATCTGCTGATAACTGTTCTTCATTGCTCTGGTGTTGCCTTCTGGAGATCTCTGTGGTAACTCAGACCTCTGATAAGCTTTTGGTCTATCGGTTAGATATATTTTTCTCTAAATATTTTTTCTGATTATTACCAGTATGAACATGATATTCAATAATAAATTTGCATATTGAACAACTTGGGCTGAGTAATTTAGAACATGGACCCATCTCCTTTTTCCGCCTAGCATCGTCATTGTAATGAGGGCTCTGCTTTGAAAATGGTTAATAGCAGGACCCGGTGTGTCAGCTTGCTGACTTCTGTGCTGCATGAAACAGGGAGGGGATGAAAAGGAAGGTTGATCTGGGGTCACGGAGGAAGGCATGTGCTGCTTCCATCTCATACTGGAGACAGTGGGGATGGATATGCTTGGGGGTCACTGTCCTGGGGAGCAGAGGCAGTTTATTAAAGTCCATGTTGGTAATAGAAAGAGCTCCTTGAAGCAGATCACACTACAGCTCACCTGCCTGACATGCTCTTGTACATGGTGGCTTGACCAGGGTGATGGGGAAACACACTGGGAGCTTCCTGATGCATTAGACTTGGGAGAGAGTGATGCTTCAGTCTTCACTGAGATACAGACAGAGACTCTGCATGTGTATTCTATGGCCACAATTGGAGTAGTTGAGCCAGCACAGGCCCAGAGGCCAGAAAGAAATCAGTCTCTAAAACTGGCTGGCGTGAAGCACACGTATGACACAAGGGTTTAACTTCAGGGGTGTTCCCAAGCATCATCCTTCTGTCAGTGATGCCATCACTTTGAAAATGATGCTGTCACTCTGACAATGATTCCTCAGCTTAGACAATGATATTTTCACTTTGACAACGATGCCATCACTTTAATAATAGCTGGCATGTGGCAGCCTAGGTTATGCTTGACTTAAAAAAAAAAAAAAGAATTTCAGCATTTTGACAATGCCAGTAAAATCTAAGTAAGATGGAATTAGTCATCTTGACAGATTAGATAACTGACCTCTGGTCAGTTATTCCATTCTGGTTTGTGTATTTCAGTAGTTAGTTTAAAGTCCAGTAACTAAACATTGTAATTTTGTAATAAGTCACCCATATTCTTTTACACTATCTTTGAATATTTTCCATAGAATCAAAGCTCTACAACAAGAAAATCATGTTGATTTACTTATAAATGTAAGGCCTGACAAAGGAAGAAAATAGTTGCTGAGTGCATTCCATGTGAGTGCATACAAACGACACAATTTAACTGGCATTTTAAATACACTGTCGTCAAGTTCTTTACCTAGATCTTCTCAGGAAGAGAAGAACAGAAACAACAGCTTTAAACACAATGTTCTTTCCAGCGTTTCTGCGATGGAACATAATAGAGACCATAACATTCTAGAAGAAAGATGTAGAGATGCCTTGTGTCCATCAGGCAAACTAGGAGAGCTACTTAATTGAAATTATAATGCTGAAAAATATCATTTGCGGGGTCTAGAAAATATCCCAGCCTCAAAAGAGCTTGCTGTACAAACAGGAGGGCCTGAGTTTGCATTTCTGGTACCCATGCAGGATGTCAGACTTGGCGATTGGTACATGGCTGTAATAGCAGTGCTGGGGGACAGGAGGGAAGAGGACCCCTGGGGTTTGCTGCCCTGTGCAGATAATAGTGACCTGCAGTTACTGTGAGAGACCCTGAGTCACAAATAAGATGGAGAGAGAGAAAGCACATGACATGACTGGCTGGCCTTCTTTACACACATACTCACACAGACGTGTGCAAAAGAATACATATAAACATATGTATATACATAAACAAGCACACACAGAGAAAGTATGTATACACTATGTGAATATGCAGAGAGAGATTATATTGAGGCATTAGTCTGCTAAACTGTGAGGTACTTGTACACATGCCTATGTACAGGCATAAAATTCCAGATCCACTGTGGAAAACGTTAGACAGTATTTGCACAGAGTTTGAGTCAAGTATGGGCAATTTCTTTTACAAAGTCGACTATATCAGATGACTCCAAGTTCAGCATGGGCATGTATCTTTGGTAGATATATTGCCATCCTATATAATTCACACACTCTTGTTCTCGATGGTGGCCCCTTTGGTCAGCCCCATCTGAGCCTATGCTCACCTGCTCCTCCGGTGCTTAGCATCACTCTGCGTTCACACTAAGCATTAGTGTTAAATGGAAAGCAACCCGTCTCTTAGCCATACATGTTTGACTTGACATTGTCACAGCTAGATGCCAGTGGTGAGAAGAGGCAAGAACTCTAAGGTGTCACCTGCCATTTCAGTGATGGTGGTCAACTCCCTGAATGTGCCACAGAGAAGAAACATCTAGAAGGGGCTACTAATAAGAAAAAAACATTAGCTGGCTGAGTTCTTTCCCAGGATGCATCAGTGCCCTGTGGAAACACAGGTGACATCCTTCTGAGTTGTCGCTTGTGGAGGTGAAAAAAGTGAGCCTTGCTGAGTATTCAAAATGACGTACATTCAACTTCTAGGCCTTCCAGTTTCTACTAAAGACCGTGAAAAGAATGATTCTAGACCTATAGAAAATGCAGGAAGCTAAAGGACATTTAAAGGAGACAGTGGACAGGAAACAAGAGAAATGCTTCCCAGATGCCCTTCCGCAGCGTCTTTGCTTGATGCTGGTTTTATAAACTGAGTTGCATAACCAGCTCATCACAGCCTGTGAACAAGGGAAACATCCAACCCCAACCAGACAGCTAAGAGGGGCTCAAATAGATGAAATTTATCTTGGTCAGCTTCACGAGAAAAGCAAACTGGATACTGAGTACAGGCTCCACCCATGACTGGAACAGGGCAGGATATCATAAAACTCCTTTGAGGCCCAACCTTGGGATCAGAATCCTCCAGAAATCTTCCTGTCCCATGGAACGGCTACCGGAAGGTTCACTCTTTTGTCTCTTTAACCTTTTTCTTTTCTGTATAAGCTAGTTGGGTTGTATAATAAAGTTTAATTGCTAAGAAACAGAGTCAACAGTTCAGAGTGTTTGTGTGTGGCTCATGGTGAACACAGTATTCTAAGAGTCTAAATGCTTGCATAGTGCCAAAAAATGAGGGAGACAGAGAGAGAGAGAGAGAGAGAGAGAGAGAGAGAGAGAGAGAGAGCTACTTAACAGTCTGTATATGTGTTACTTTCTGATAGAATTTTATTTAATATTTATTTTTTTATTCTTATTTATTTTAAAATATTATTATTAATTCTCTTGAAATTTTACAGTGAATGTTTCCATCCTGTTTACTGTAAACTCCCACAGTGCTTTCTTTTTTTAATCAATTTTATTTTATCTATTATAAATCCTGATTGTTATCCCCTTGCTTGTATCTTCCTATTCCCACCCTCCCTCCCTCTTCTGCCCTATTTCCATCCTCTAGTCCTCTGGCAGGGTGGTCCTCCTCCCCACCTTCTCACCACAGCCTATCAGATCTTATCAGGAGAGCCTCCCTGCCAAGGAGAAGTGACCAAATCAGAAGTACTTTCTTAAAGACACACTTAGTCAATTAATGATTTTTAATTCAATAGATAGCTATAGGTTTTAAGAAGTATCTTGGATTGCTATGTCATTGTTTGTGTATTTATGATCTGGAGCACATGAATGAAGGCACAATTTATTCTTCTAAATGTAAACCATGGAAGCACAGTGAACAAGGAGTGTGAGCTGGGTGCCTAATCATCACGGAGCAATGCGGAGATCAGAAGGCGGCCCGTGGAAGTCCATCTCTTCTCTCTCCATGTGTGACTGAACTCAAGCATCAGGGTGATGCAAATGTGTTTATACACGTCTCAGGCCCTAGGTTAATTATTCTTTTAAACTCACACCCATTTAAATTAATCTAATCAATGTTTGTCCCTATGTTGTTTGTGGTACTGAAACTCAGTTGCTTTTGCCCATGCCTTCTCCAGCCATGCATTGGCCCTCAGACAAGAGATGAGTCATGGTTGGACGCATGTTTAGATTTAAATTCTCTGAAGGTAATTTACTTCCTCACGTCACCAAGAATGAGTCAGTCTGACCTGCTGATTTGAGCCATCTGTCAGTGCCCTTAGCAGGGCACTCGGCATTGAAGAGATGCCCAGCATACATTTCCAAACTGGAAGGTCATCACATTCTTCCCACAGAGGCTCCTGGGCACTAGCTTACTGTTTGTATTAATTTGTGAATATGGATTTTTAAATGTAATTTGCACTTTATTGTATTTTCTTTCTCTTTGGGGTTTGATGCAGGACCCTTTCTGTGTGACAATGTACAAAAGGCATGGCATTCTATAGTGGGAATTCTGGTTTCCTTAAAAACTCAGTTACATTATGCAAACATGTTTTTGTTTTAATACCAGGTATGGGATATGGGGCTGTTTTAGATTGTCCACAGAAATGGACTATTTGACTTCTGTGGGCTCTGAGAGGGGCGTGATCTTTGCCAGCTGTGGATAGTTTAATTCTGGGGACTCTGAGAGGGTATAAATGCCAGAGCCCAAAGGGACTGGGGAGACACTCTGCAGAAGAAGGAGAAGCTGTTGCTGCTCCTCCTGATGCTCCTGGTTGCTGCTGTTGCAGTATTATGAGACTTTCCCCAAGGAGCCCGACGATCCTAACAAGCAGGAAGTAGTCAAAAGAGAACAATGCCTCCCGCCTCCCCACTAACCTTTCTATCCTACCTGGTGTTGTAAGGGATTGGGGTGGGGAAGGGAAGTGGAGGCACAAGATCCCCCAAATCAGATAAAGATACACGCCAACAGCTTTCATCCTCATCGTATTTCTGAAGCCTACTCACACTCCCGAGTTCCTGCCCAAAGAGTGCCCTCCTACTTCAGGGACCTTTTTGTGCTAACTTAAGTTTAATCAGGGTGTTTACATAAACATCAGTGTGGGGCCTCTTAATTAGACGCAGGTCTTTCACTTGGCCAGTATTATTTTGTCACCACTATCTCATGCGTGCTGATATATTAATAAACGTTTCTTGTTTTTGTAATAGTCAATCTTCATAGATTTAAAGTGAAATCATTCCACAAATTCATCATATATTGTAGAAACAGATCACTGGTGATTTGAGAAAGCCATGAGGGGACTCATCTGTGCATTAGCAGAGGCTTTGTGGGTGACTTTACAAGCCTATACAGACGCTTTCTAGAAGGAACAAATTAAATGTTTTTCCCTGATGCAAGGTTGCATGGCATGTAAAGCTGAGCTACACATGATACTGAAACCTCTCACTGAGCACATGAGAGGGAGATTTTGACTGTTGGCATGTCATGGGGACATCTGGGGTCTGGCCCATATGCTGAATATCTGGGGCCAAAGTCAATGTCCTATCAAGCTCAGGCTGTGAGGGTCCACAAGGTCACAGCTTTCCACAACCTTCATTAAAGGATGATGGCATCCTAATCCTAATAGCAGCAGGTCATGCAGAGGCATTGCCCAGCATTTACGGCAACCGCCATACCCCAGAATAAAATTGCTCCTGCTGTGACCACCTTGCAAAACCAGAGGCAGTGTCTCACACACAAACATACTTCATCTGCTGGGTCCCTGGGAGCGAAGGCTCTTTTCCAAAATCCTCAGTGTCCAGG